>NC_068291.1:16216597-16529097 GCF_025860055.1 Xyrauchen texanus
CCTTATGAATGCTTTCCAAAAATCACTGAATATCTGCATGTCCATTTCCACTTACGTGCATGTTTGTCGGCGAGGGTGATGAGCGTTGTGGAGATATCTCTACGTCGGTAGAAACACACCACTTTGGCCTCCACGTTCCCATTTGCTGTCTGCAAACAGAAAGAGAGTTGTCACAGCAACAGCCTTAAGACCAATCAACTGCAAAGGAGGCCTCAATATGCAAATGAGGATTAAATCATTACCATGACTTAAACACCTCTGCACATCCTTATATAAGAGTGTCTCGTGATAGAAGGAAGAGGAGGGCAAAAGGAGAGGTGTAGTGTGATTAGGGATGGGAATTGTAAGGCGTTTAAATGATTCTGGTTGCAATTCCAAATCTTGATGGATCTGATACTTCAATGATTCTTTAAGTGGTTTTGAGGAAGAAATAGTTGGAAATAAGAAAATTAATTCTTAAAACACTTACTGCCCTAAGCAGTCTGTTGCCAAATGATGAGATCATTTCAGATTTCAACAGAACAGATACAACAGATGAGAAAAAAAATGTATAATACAAATGGTCAAAGGAGTGTGGTGTGACTTTTTAAATGTGGCAGTATAAATTAAATAACTGGTTCCAATCATATATTGAATACAAATACTAAATTAAAGTTTGCCACAGAAAACACAGTAACTTGTGCGGAGTCAGATTAGTAACCGCTTAATTTATTAGGGATGGGCTTTTTGTAGTCAAGTACTCTAACTTTCAAAAAATGAATAATCGCTTTGTCCATGTTCACACATTTAACGCTAATTAGAGGTCTAAACGGGACTTAAAATGAAACCAAAACCCAACCCGTTCCCGAGACATTGTGGCCCGACCCTACCCGGCAATAATGTCCGATTTTAAGCCCGAACCCAAATATGCTTACTATTCAATTTCTTCTCCTAGCGAGTACTGTTGCAATATTTTATGTAAGCATATAGGCAACATTTGTAACAGTACTGAAACAGTTTTAAGTTACAGCTGCCCCTTAGTACACTAGAGCAGAAGGGAAAAAAGCATTACCGTACCGTTTATTTGCTGAAACTTAACTTGGTGCAGAACAATCTGGAATAATATGAAACAATGCAACAGTCCCCTCTATGCAGTCTGAACTTGTGAATCTTTGTGACAACTGGGCTGGAAACAATCTAGACGCAGCGCAAAGTATGAAACCAAGCGCAGGTGTCTCAACATTTTGAAGTTCTTTTTAACTTGACATGGCGTTTAAAATATGCCAGTCCTGCGTGAGATGCTGAAGAAAAAGTGAGACACAGTGCAAATGTCAAAGACATTCTTCCAGCATGTGTTTATACAATGGGAAAACAGAACAGACGCACACAAAAACACATTCAGTGTGAACGGCCCCTAACTCGTCCGTGCGTGCCGGAAACAAGTTCGGTAATCCTGTTTATTTTTTCATTTATTACAAACCCGAACAGAGCACAAGCTCCTACTTGATAAACTAGCCTGAACCTGGCTTGAAACCTGTTGGGTTCTCGGGACCCGTCGGGCCAGGGTCAGGTTGCAGACCTCTAACGCAAATACACACATACTGGTCTGATAAGCTTCCAAGTTCCTCATACCACTTCGCATTTTTTTCCAAATTAAAACAGATCCTCATCTGTTCATTTGCATGACTCCAATAAGAACCAAATAAGAATAGAATAAAATTCAACAATCAAAATATTACAAGTATTGCCACACTTGGCTGCTTGAAGGCACACACACCATCAAAGTTCCTTCTCTCATTCAACACCTCGAAGACACACATCCACAGCACCCCAAGTGGATTTAATTGTAACTGCAAGATTTTAAATTCATTAGGTAAAGTACAGCATATTCAGCATTGCCCACGACAGGCAAATGAGCAAAGGAAAATACATTTGCATTTAGGGATGTCATGAATAAATGGTTTTACTATTAACTGCAATTAATTGCATGCAGTTACCATCATTGAGTACATTTTGAAAATTTGCATCTTAAATCGTCCTATTTTTTTATAGCATTGCTTCTATGCAAATTCACCGCATTCAACAATACATGTACATTTAAATCAATATCAGACTTTATATTGCCTGCTGCAAGCAATGTTCCTGTTATTATGCATAGTCCAAAGGTTTATTTGTAAGGTGTTGTGGACCGTATTTTTATGGATTCTGTGGCCAATTCTTTATGTTGAGGTGTCTGACAGACAACGGATTGCTTTAATAAACTGTTGCAGAAGAAAAAAAAAAACGATTGGATGCCGTGAACTAGGCTACATGTTGCGCACCCACCGCGGCATCCCTATTTGCAATATTAGAGTACTGTTTTAAATAGTCAACTAGCCTGGTGCAGAACGAGTACTCGATTAGTCGCTACCATTCATGATGTTAATGATGCGGTTAGTGTATAAGCAGTAGCTTCTCACATTCACTTTAAGCTTATGCAGACCGTATCGGCCATTTGGTTAATTAAATCTCAGACTTTTGTGGTATAATCATCACATTAGGACATATCAAGATTTGAATTTGATTAGTTGTGCATTTATACATTAATTTTATCACAAATATACCAAATTCCATGACATTTCGCATTTTATAGTTAATTCCGATTTTAACAATGGACTCTGTGTTTTCTGCAATGCGGAATGCCTCTATACTAGGCATAATTAGTGTAGGATTCTGAATATCAACGCTCTCTGTAGATGGGTTTCTATCCACATATTTTTAAGTGACTTTTCGATGGCTCCAAAATGCACATGAAAAAAAAAAATGATATGCTTTCTTGGGGATAAATGATTTATTCGATAAGAACATGAACAACGATGGAAACATATTTAACGAATATATTCCTAAAGAATTTCTACAAGAGTTTACACTCACTGAGCACTTAATTAGGAACACTATGGTCTTAATAAAGTGCCAGATCTGCTGTTGTAGCCCAACCGCCTCAAGGTTCGATGTGTTGTGCATTCTGAGATGCTATTCTGCTCACTGCAATTGTAGAGTGGTTATCAGAGTTACACTGTAGCTCGAACCAGTCTACCCATTCTCGTTTGACCACTCTCATCAACAAGGCGTTTCCGTCCGCTCACTGGATCCTTTTAGTTTTTGCCACCATTTTGAATAAACTCTAGAGACTGTTAAAACTTGACTGTGTGAAAATCCCTGAAGATCAGCAGTTTTCAACGGTTGAGTCGTATTTTTGAGCTGTAGAGTCAGTAGTGGCCCAGCTGAATAGTAGTGCAGAGGAACACAATGTCAGAGTGCTTATCACTGTTCATTTAACATCAGAAGAATGCACATTCGAGAACCGTTAACCGTTGAAAATTTGATTCCACAATCTCTTTATTTTTTTTAAAATGGAACTGAATATGTTCTGAATAAGATCAGGTTGTCGGTTCTCAGCCTGAAGTGTGATATCAGAAAGGAAGGACTGAAAGTGTGAACATGGTTGGAAAAAAGTAGACAGAAAGTTGTCGCTTTGAGATTTGTCAGTTACAGAGGTGTTGGTTCAGCGACACACGTTTATTTCACACTCACCTTGTTAAGTTCCTCTATCCGCCTGATCAGCAGTGGGTTACTGGAGGAGTTTTCAAAATAAACATAATCTGTGAGGAGAGAGACAAACAACCATTAGTTTTCACACCTGCAGTCTGACAGCGCCAGGCAGCATCTCCTGTCATGCTCTCGCACCTGCCGAGGCTTACTGGACTGTTTCACAGATAAAACACAGCCTTCTCCGTCGTGCTACATGACAGCAGTGGCGCTACGTTTGGCGGTTCCCCAAACAACAACACACAAAAACAAATGCATTGACACAGTGTGAATACCTATGCCGTTTGTAATCCAACCTCATAGATAACCTTCAGAGTCCTCTTTCATTTGGAACCGAAAGACCAACATAACAGGAACAATACCAGGACTGCCCAGGCGAAATGGGCCTCTTGTTTCAAATCCCATTTGACTTACTTTCTTCCGTGGTCTCCATTTTTCATTCTTCTTTTGTGTTCCATGGAAGACAAAGTCAAATGGGTTTGAAACAACATGAGGGGTGAGTAAATTACAGAATTTTTTTTTTTTGGGTGAACTATTCATTCAAAGTGAGGGTTGAAAGATCTGAGTAGCTAGGTTACCTTTGAAATAACTGTACATGTGTTCAGTTTTCACACTCTGTTTTAACAATTCTCTTAGTTCTGTCTTCATTTTTTCTTCTCCCATTTCGTGATGTGTTTGTGTGTGTGTGTAGAGTGTATGAGTGCTTTTGGCCTCGCTCCAGGGCGTGTGGGCTCCGTGCAGGCTTACGGCTCAGTGGGATGTCCCCGCAGGCCTCAGGCTTGGTGGGGTGCCTGGTCTTAACCCTGTGCTTGCCAGGATTTCTGGCAGATTATACCCCACACATGGCAGATGGGGTACACACTCAAACCACAATAATATTCCTGGTTTGAGGGGGGAGGGACCAGAGTCTGACAAAATGACACTCTCATATTCTGTGTTTGATAGCACAGCCTCTTTTTCAGAGAGGCCTAAAGGCTACAATTCAAAACATCATGTGCAAAAAGATTCAGCACACCTACCAACTAAGCTGCCTGCTCTCAAACAGATTTACAAACCAGGTGTGCAACAATGAACAAATAAGCAAAAAAAAAAATTTTTTTTTAAAAAGGCACTTACTGAAAATTTTACCAAAACAACTTAAAAGCAGTGCATCCTTGGGACCCATGCATCATTTTGCGTAAGCCGGATGCACACCAAGGTTTATAATAGTCCTTTACGATTGTTGCTTGTCAGACTGTACGATATGAACACATTGATATCGCCATAGCACACTGTGCGACATTATTTCAGGCTGTGGTCCTAATTGTCCCGATCAGTGAACGTGACTCGTGTTACGGGAGCATTGCGGAATAGAAGCAAAATGGCTAAATTTGTCCACCATGGGGGAGCATTTTTTTCCTCTCTGAAAGTCAGGATATCAGCATTTCCGTTGCTCCAATACCACTCCATCATGAGCATATGCTAACATTTACAAGAAAGATGGATTTTGTCAAATAGGCCTATAATAACACTTATGCCTGATCACAAATACAGAAAATGACAGATGTTGAGAATGAACGTGAGTGCAGGAGTAATAATGCGCTACCACAAGCAAATACTCATTGTGGAAATAAAAATTACTAACTTCTCTGTTCACATTGGATAAAACAAAAAAGGTGGGTTATAGTATGTCGTTCTCCTCTTTTAAGATTAGTAACATATAGGTCACACAAATTTAGAAAATTCACAAAGGCTAATAATATATCACACTTGCAAAATCCCTATGGATGATGCACAAACATGACATAGATTTCAATAACTATATCCAACTGTATTTGCTGATTTGGATTAAAACATCCCATAAATACTTACCAGTATAAATTGTTCAATCTTTCTTTTTAACATTTATTTTTAAATAAAATTGGAGAGGTGTGAATCTTAACTAAAAGAAGTTTACAGACGTTTAAAGTAAATTTATTTAAAGTAAAATAGTAATTAAAATAATGTTGTAAAGAAAATGCATGATAAATTTAAAGAATGTTAAGAAAATGATCATTTATTCATTTTCATTTTGTAGCCTAAGCTCTGTATTTATTCAATTCAGAGAATAATGCTTTCATATTGCTGACGTGTTACACTTTAATTACATTTTCTGCTTATTTATAAACAAAAATGTATATAAAATTAAAAGAAAAAAAAAACAAAGTGCTTGAGTAGAGTGATAACTGGGCAAAAATGTAGCTATGTTGGTGCAAACGCAGAGCAGGTTCATTTTCAAGTGAATTGGGGTGCAAGGGGAGCGGAATATCTAATCTGGCCGTCGTAATAGCAGTCACACTCTACCTACGGCTGCGATGCTACATTTCAGACATTGCCCAAACTTCGGATGCTGAAGATCATCGCAAAGGCTATTAATCGTCCGTCTCTGAACATGTCCAGATGGCAGAATTGTGGCCAAAACCGTACAGTGTGCACCGGGCTTTACTTGTGTAAGTGTCTATTTCACAATTGCAATGCATACATCAATAATTACATCAGAGGTCCAGAGGCAACATGTAGCCTAGTTCACGGCATCCAATAGTTTTTTTCCTCTGCAACAGTTTATTAAAGGGGTCATGACATGAGAAACCAAATTTGCCTTGATCTTTTGGTATATAAGAGGTCTTTGTATCATTAAAACGTCCTGCAAGTTTAATATTTTAAGACGTCCTCCCCATTCTAAACGAATCATTTATTTAATCAAGCTCAAAATACAGCTCGTTCTGGATTCATGGTTAGAAGTGACGTGTCGGTTAGAAGTGACGTAACAGCGTTTGCACATGACCGCCTCCAGCACAACATAACTACGCTATAAGCGCAGAACAACTACGCTCATTTCAGTATCGCCGTGCGCCTCACAAGTGTTCAGTCGATGGACAGCGAGCTCTGACAGAGACTACTTGTGCACAGGAAAATTACGATGCCACACAGATGTGCTGTTCCTGGCTGTGGTCAAACAAAACCTCTGAATAAGCTGCCGAAAGATCCAGATGTCAGGGAAAAATGGATGCAGTTTATTTTTTGCAGACGTCCCAGTCACGGCAGTGTTAACTTAAGCGTTTGTTCTGTACATTTTAAGGATGACTGTTTTGAGAACAAATCTCAATATGATGCTGGCTTTGCCAGAAAACTGTTGCTCAAAGATAAGTCCGTGCCGACTATTCTGGGAACAAAGACGACGCAAACTGTAAGTAATCCATTTTAAACTTTAAACTACTTTTTAAAGCGCAATTTCATTCATTATGAATAATCACAGTGTTTTTACTTAGTTTACTTGCATATTGTTCTGGCTGGGGGCGTCAATAATTGATACATAGGCACTGACGTTAGCCAATCATAACAGTGGGCGTTAACACTGAAGTCTTAAATGGAAAACGACCCCAAAACAGACTGTTTGAATCAGAGGATGAGAAACAGGGTGGGAAAAGGTCATAAATCACTAGATTTTAAAAGTTTTTCTTAAAAAAAAATATATTAATACTATAATTGCACCTAAGTGAACATAATAATACAATAAAAAAACCCATGTCATGACCCCTTTAAAGCAATCCGTTGTCTGTCAGACACCTCAACATAAAGAACTGGCCACAGAATCCATAAAAATACTGTCCACAACACCTTACAAATAAACCTTTGGACTATGCATAATAACAGGAACATTGCTTGCAGCAGGCAATATAAAGTCTGATATTGACTTAAATGTACATGTATTGTTGAATGCGGCGAATTTGACAAGTAAATAAGAAAAGGGTAATGTCCGCAAAAGATTGAATAGTAAATGGTGAGACTTGTCCCACCATTTCCGAGACGAGAGTATTACAGATATAGGAGTGTAAGTTTGAGCTGTTACAAAAGGTTTCCAAAGTGAAAAGTGTCCAAAAAAAACCAATGGCCTCTTTGGAAAGTGCTACTGAAACTTCATTTGAACATCTTAATAAATGGACTGTTAGAATGCTAAAGGTGTGATTACTGCAAGAGGAGAGTTCTTGAATGAACATAGTTTAAAGAATACATAATTATTTATGCAGAAATAATCATTTGTAACATTATAAATGACTTTGCTGTTATTCTTGATCAATTTAAATTAGACTTGGTGAATAAATATATAATTTTCACTGATTTCAAAACATTTAAATGGTAGAGCACATTTTTGACAGATTGCAAAAAAATCCCTCTTTATACCAGGTGTAAACAGGCCCTAGATCAGGCACACCATTCTGCTTGAATATTATTTGATGAGATCTCTTGTGAAAATATCTGCCATTGTTGGTTAGATGCATTAGTTGCGATCATGTCTTTCAAATTAGCTCAGTCTACGACATCACAGTGGCTTAACACCAAGACCGGAAGTGACTTTGTTACTTTATTATGATCTTCTTGAGGATGATCTAGTGTTGTCTTAGAAAGTCTGAGAGGCAGTATATGTTCTGTTGAGTTTTGTTTTCTTACACCAAGAAATGACAAAAATTATCTCTCTATATTTTTCATCCTATAGATTTAATTCGATACACATCTCAATAATTATGTATTTGCTCTGAAATGTCTTAAGTTTTTTTTTTTTTTTTTAAATCAGAGGAATCATAATTTTATTCAAACTAAGCCACTGACACAGGGAGAATGAGACGTAATCATTATCACTAAAAAGCCATTTTATGTTTATATTTATATACAATGATACATGTGTGAACAAATGTAATCTCCTGTTCTTTTATACTGTGCCGCCTTTGTAGGTTTGTACAACTTGTAGCTACTCTTTGGAATTGCACAAAACTTGAACCTGCAGTACTTTTCATTCACAATGCATTTGAACTGCTCTAGAAGCACTACAAACAAGCACGAGCCCCACGCATGCACATTTCAGCAGCACATCACCCGTTTATTCTGGTGACATGTTTATCGGTCTTTAATTGTAGCCTTTTGCAGTTTAATAATCACATATAACCATATTGATGTTATTTTGATCAATTGTGCAGCCCTGAAGGATCATGAAATTAGAGTACTGATTCTCTTTAGGAAACTTAATAGCCAAATAAACAGCACATTAAAATAATCACAATATTGCATAATTTTATTTAGTCAGCAAAATCATTATATCATAAAATATTCAATATATATTGTCCAGCCCTAACAAGAACTGTATACAGCCTTTCAGACAAATCATTTAATAAGGACAGCTATTTAATATCACAGTGCTATCCTTTACGGGTCTACTAAAATTGAAAATAAGTGAATGCGTCAAACAAACTCCTGAATCATCCATTTTGTCTGCGATGGCAGCCATGTGTGTTCGACTATATCTGTGTGTATGTGTAAGACTAAGACTCTGTGCCGACTGCACCTCTTTGCTACTTATTTAATGAGTACAAGTTCTACCAGAGGCTTACCGGGCCGGGGCAAAACCTGACATGGAGTCTGAGCCTCAGAAGAACAGGGAGGAGACTGGCGAGAAGCTTACAGAAGACCTGAAGGCAATTACCGCTGTCTCTCTGAGCTTCTCCCAACCATCCTGTCACCTCCGTCTGAGAGTGCCCACAGCAAATGCTGTGCCGCCCCCCACCAATCAGCATGCGACACAGCCTGTGACATCACAGCGCAGTCAAATTTCCTGTGATCCAATCCATAGATGTTGCCGGGCCTTACCAAGAATGAGGGTGAAAGAAAGACAGACAGACAAAGTAAGAGAGGAGAGAGAGTTGAATAATAGAGCTACAGAACAAATGAGAGAGATGCAACAAACAGGCCAACTGAAAAAAAAAAAAAAAAAAAAAAAAAGACATTTCCGTGGTGTTGAACAATCCTTCTAACAAAACAAAACCGATTCAAAAGGAAGTGAGTTGTTGTGAGGAATTTAACAATTCTGGTTCTTTAACGAGTCCATTTAATATTTTTGTTTGTACTTTTGAGGAAGCACCACCAAATAATTCATGCCAACTATATGAAAATTAGTCCAATACAGTATTTTGTTATCTGTTGTAAATAAAATACTGAACAAAAATTATAAAATTTTTATGATATACAGTGGGTACGGAAAGTATTCAGACCCCCTTAAATCTTTCACTCTTTGTTATATTGCAGCCATTTGCTAAAATCATTTAAGTTCATTTTTTTTCCTCATTGTTGCACACACAGCACCCCATATTGACAGAAAAACACAGAATTGTTGACATTTTTGCACATTTATTAAAAAAGAAAAACTGAAATATCACATGGTCCTAAGTATTCAGACCCTTTGCTCAGTATTTAGTAGAAGCACCCTTTTGATCTAATACAGCCATGAGTCTTTTTGGGAAAGATGCAACAAGTTTTTCACATCTGGATTTGGGTATCCTCTGCCATTCCTCCGTGCAGATCCTCTCCAGTTCTGTCAGGTTGGATGGTAAACGTTGGTGGACAGCCATTTTCAGGTCTCTCCAGAGATGCTCAATTGGGTTTAAGTCAGGGCTCTGGCTGGGCCATTCAAGAACAGTCATGGAGTTGTTGTGAAGCCACTCCATTATTTTAGCGGTGTGCTTAGGGTCATTGTCTTGTTGGAAGGTGAACCTTCAGCCCAGTCTGAGGTCCAGAGCACTCTGGAGAAGGTTTTCGTCCAGGATATCCCTGTACTTGGCCGCATTCATCTTTCCCTCGATTGCAACCAGTCGTCCTGTCCCTGCAGCTGAAAAACACCCCCACAGCATGATGCTGTCACCACCATGCTTCACTGTTGAGACTATTGGACAGGTGATGAGCAGTGCCTTATTTTCTCCACACACACCACTTAGAATTAAGGCCAAAAAGTTCTATCTTGGTCTCATCAGACCAGAGAATCTTATTTATCACAATCTTGGAGTCCTTCAGGTGTTTTTTAGCAAACTCCATGCGGGCTTTCATGTGTCTTGCACTGAGGAGAGGCTTCCGTCGGGCCACTCTGCCATAAAGCCCCGACTGGTGGATGGCTGCAGTGATGGTTGACTTACTACAACTTTCTCCCATCTCCCGACTGCATCTCTGGAGCTCAGCCACAGTGATCTTTGGGTTCTTCTTTACCTCTCTCACCAAGGCTCTTCTCCCCGATAGCTCAGTTTGGCCGGACGGCCAGCTCTAGGAAGGGTTCTGGTCAGTCCCAAACGTCTTCCATTTAAGGATTATGGAGGCCACTGTGCTCTTATGAACCTTAAGGGCAGCAGAAATTTTTTTGTAACCTTGGCCAGATCTGTGCCTTGCCACAATTCTGTCTCTGAGCTCTTCAGGCAGTTCCTTTGACCTCATGATTCTCATTTGCTCTGACATGCACTGTGAGCTGTAAGGTCTTATATAGACAGGTGTGTGGCTTTCCTAATCAAGTCCAATCAGTATAATCAAACACAGCTGGACTCAATTGAAGGTGTAGAACCATCTCAAGGATGATCAGAAGAAATGGACAGCACCTGAGTTAAATATATGAGTGTCACAGCAAAGGGTCTGAATACTTAGGACCATGTGATATTTCAGTTTTTCTTTTTTAATAAATGTGCAAAAATGTCAACAATTCTGTGTTTTTCTGTCAATATGGGGTGCTGTGTGTACAATAATGAGGAAAAAAATTGAACTTAAATGATTTTAGCAAATGGCTGCAATATAACAGAGTGAAAAATTTAAGGGGGTCTGAATACTTTCCGTACCCACTGTATACTGTATGAATGTACAATTACAACAAAACTCCTAAGTTCTCTTAAGTCTCACAAACGTACTATACATTAGGGATGTGCAAGAGTAATCAAGTAACCTTGATCAGTTTTACATTTTCAAATAGTAAAACACACTTCTCAAATATCAAAATTTGATATTCCTTTGTGCTTTTGCCTGCAGTGAGCAACAATGAAACTGCTTCTCTAACTTAAATTCTGCTGTTGCAACTCATTGCATTGGGTATACATGACGAAGGAATAGTTGACCCAAAAATGAAAATTATCATTATTAAAAGTGATAGCATCGCTACAGAAGATTTATTATATAGTATTTCTCAGGGTTTTTCAGGGGATCAAGCACGAAGTGTTTTCTCCCAATTTGGAATGCCCAATTCCCAATGCAAGTCCACGTGGTGGCGTTGTGACTCGCCTCAATCCAGGTGGCGGAGTACAAATCCCACCTGCCTCTGTCTGAGACTGTCCGAGACCCGTTTGAGACTGTCAACTCGTGCATCTTATTACGTGGCTTGTTGAGCGCGTTAACACACAGATGAAGCACGTGTGTAGGATTCACGGCATCCACCGCGACATCCACACACAACACACCACGTGCCCCACTGAGAGCGAACCACATTATAGCTATCATCAGGAGGTTCCAGGCCAATTTGGTTGCTGGGGAGAAGGTGTTTCCTTGTCTTAAGTTTATTATTTGTTTTAGATCTGCATACAAAATATTTTTCTTTGTTTTACAAAGAAGCACTTGACACCAGTACTCGCTCGCACTGCAAATCTTAATGCATAGATCCTATCTGATCATATCTAGGGATGCAGAGAAACCACTTTCTCTTCCGATCCGATACTTGAAATCTCAGTATTGGCCGATACCAATCCCGATCCGATACCAGTGGTGTTGTTTTTTGCATTATCAGTTTAGAATATCTTTTATCATTATTGTGTACTTTATATCATATTTACAGTATTGTGGAACTAATTGGGTGTACTCTTTAATACGTAAAGAAACACATCCCTCTAACTATTATTTTAATATAAATGTATAGCTTAGAAACACTATTATTAATTATTATACTGGATCATGTAGCAGCAAAATTAACAGTAATTCCAGTATTCAAGTCTTCAGTAGAATTGGAACTACTGTAATTTCCGGACTATAAGCTGCAACTTTTTTCCCACGCTTGAACCTCGCGGCTTATACAATGACGCGGCTAATATATGGATTTTTCCCGCTTTCAAATTTTATTAAAAAAAAAAACAATACATGCTCAGTTTTTTGGCGGCGTGAAGCTTTCATTAGACCAATGAGATTGCCGAACGGGTTAAGGTCAAAACAACTTTTTTTGTTTACTGTTTAGATTAAATCGAGCGCGCTCAAACTTCCCATCATTCTGATTACGGTAGTAATTTTGTCACCCTCACCATGGCAAAGACATGGAGAAACGCATATGATGCAGCTTTCAAGTTGAAGGCGATTGATCTGGCTGCTGCACGGGAGCTTGGTCTTAATGAGTCGATGATAAGACGTTGAAAACAGCAGTGTGAGGAATTGACTCAGTGCAAAAAGACAACTAAATCTGAGGCTATTCAACTCCGACACCGAAGGAGATGACTTCAGTGGTTTTAGTGCACAGGACGAGGAAGATAGTGACCAATGACTTTCTTGGTAGGCTACTGTTTACTGCAAATGTTTTATTACAAGCCGGGTGTGGCAGCGGGGGCGTGGTCAAGCGCCCGTCCGGGAGAGAAAAGCTGTAAGGGCGCTTACACCTGCGCTAAATTATGTCTAACACCGGTGTCTAATTTCAAGTGCCCTGCTTCACGTGTCCTTCTTGGGAAAACTGTCACACGGGCACCAGTGTGACAGTTTTCAGCAGGGCACTTGACGTTCCAGGTAAGGCTTTTAATGGCCACAGCAATGTTTACAATCGATTTTATAAAGTTTCTCAATTCTTCTATGCGCCAACACTAGACTGACGTGTGTCACTCTCTCAGCTCTGTGGCTGCTGCCTTTTTATGCCGCTCTCCCCATGCTTACTGAAATTAGACACTGGTGTTAGACATAATTTAGCTCAGGTGTAAGCGCCCTTACCGCTTTTCTCTCCCGGACGGGTGCTTGACCACGCCCCCACTGCCACACCGTGTTTCGTTAAAGCCTGAGTAAAGTTCATTTGTTTCAATGTACCTGTAGGCACCTGCGGCTTATAGACAGGTGCGGCTTATGTTCAAAATCATATTTGATTTAAAAATCAGTGGGTGCGGCTTATATTCAGGTGCGCGCAATAGTCCGGAAATTACGGTAGTGTTTTATTTTTGCCCCTTTTCTTTTTTTTCCTAAATTGTTTCCACTTGTATCTGGACTTTAAAGGATTCAGATCTCTTTTTTGTTCAATTTAGTTGCAAGACATCAGTCCACTTCTTATTCACACAGTTACTTTTAGTTACCCATTCAATTTAAATATTGTTTTACATTGTAAACTAATACTAATGATGACAACAATAAGTTATATTAATTATTAATTATTAATATTATTGACTTAATTTTAAATACAACAGTAATATATTTAAGTCGTGCACTTTTTAAACCCTCACACTTTTATTTTGAGATTCTGAACACTCCAGGAATCCTGTATGTGTCTGTTTGTAGGCAAGTTGTCAAATTATGGTAAACTGTACCTCCGGTGCCGTTCTAATTGCATATTATAAGTGTAACAAACTATTGAGCATCTACATCAGAAATGTTGTTTGTGAGTAGCACACAAATGTTACGCAACGCATGAAGGCTACATATAGCCGCAAGAGTGTGTGTGTGTGTGTGTGTGTGTGTGTAAACAGAGCAGTGCCATTCATTAACACGCTGGCGATGAGCATACTATATATTAAGTTATTAAACACAGCTTTTTGTGATTCACAGAGCTATCACATCTTCAAGTGGCTTCAAATGGCTTAAAATGCACGAGTCATATGAACTGCTTTAATGGTAACAAACATGACTAACACACAGTATCAGATTTGGATCGGGCTTGACAGTCCGATACCCGATCGGTCTAAAATATTCAGTATCAGAGCGATATCAGATTGGTGCATCCCTAATCATATCCCAAAAAAAATTGTCCTGCCTGTTTTCAATTAATCCATATTTGACTATTTACAGATTGTTATGCGTTCCCATGCTGCTAAAAAAAAAAAATTGCGTGATTTATCTACTTGCTATAACCCTCCCTGTAATAATTGACCAATTAAATTGCCTTTGAACTGACACCTTGGTAAAAAAAAAAAGCCTGTAAAAGCACCTGTCAGCAATGTTGGTCAACAACAGACACCAGAAAATGTATCTTTGTAACCGTTTTATGCTGCTGAGTTCACCCCACGAACAATGGATAAATGCAGACGGATGTTGTCGAGTTCAGCTTTGTGTCATTCAAAACAGTTACATCCATCTGACCAAAGTAAGTTCATTTATGTTACTTCTTCCCCAATTACAATTTATTATGTTAATGTTGCTTTTGTAAGCGCATAAAATGTGTTTTTTCTCCATAAAACAATGTAACCATGAACAGAACAGCCAATACCATGTATAATCACCTTTACACGCTACTAAAAGATTGTTTGTTATTCTATGACCCTGCTCCGTTTAAACATGGATCTTGTAGTCTGCACATGATTTATCTATTGGCGCAATATTAACTTTATTTGATATAATCTGTTACCCTTATTATTTTTTATGTATTTGACATCATTGACTATTATAAAAACAGACAATTGAAATGTTATATTGTGCAACTTTTGAGCACAGAAACGATGTGCTGCTTTTTTCATGCTTTAAGTTTGTTATAATACTTTTTGCTTGTGCTTTAAGCAACACATTAATCATGCAGTAACACACAAATGCAATGATTGATGTAAAGATTAAAAAAATCAGAGACCCTATCCTTGAAATCCGAACACAACTGGGCAAAAGAGACATATTACTTAATGTGCATGGTATTGCTGTCTTTTAATAGTTGTGCCTATATTTCTGCAACTGCTGTCTTAAGATTCACTGGGTCATACAGAGTACACTGATACTAAATTTGCCACAAATAGCATTTGTATGTATTGTATGCCATTTTGAATTTGATTGAAAACCTACTTTTTTTTTTTTTTCTTTTTCAAACTCCTCCTAATCCGAGGAAATCGCTTGAAATTTGTCATGTGTCATCTAGGGACATTCATAACAAAAAGTTACCAAAAGCTTTTTGGTGGACTAAAAGGTTCTCAAACAGCACTTCAACGAATTAGATGGCAAGATGCCAAAAAGCATCAGAGGCTGTATCTCAGTGATACTTTGCTGTATTGACATGGCATTTTGTATCTCACATTGGCATCAAATCCTGATAACATCACACATATTGGTCAAAAGTGCCAAATATTGGTCAAAAGTTATCATAAAATGTATCCGTTTTATAACCATTTCGATTTATATCATTTTTTACAGCTTTTCATAAAATCATTATCAGAAACGTCCAAATCATATTTCCTTAAAGGGGTCATGAACTGAGAAATCAAAATTCCCTTGATCTTTTGACATATAAGAGGTCATTGTTCTAGAAAAACATCCTGTAAGTTTCAGGACTCAATACTTTCTCGTTAGTCTAAAAACAGCGTATAATTTTATAAAAACGACAAGATGTGGAATGTGCCACTTTATTATGTAATAGTGTGGCTAAACATCGCCTCCGCAGAAGATCAACGCCTGCTTCTACATCACTGCATGTTTAGCCACACCCACCGATTCACACATGTAGAAGGTAAATAACGAGAGGCAAACGCAGGTCTACGCAGAAATCAAACGATAAAGATGGCCCCGAAGACAACAAGACGCTGATCCCAACATTAGGAAAGAGTGGATGAACTTTATTTTTAATTCCAGCTTCAGACCGCGTCAGTAAGAACTTGGTCCTTTGTTCACTTAATTTTACTGCGGATTCGTTTACAAACAAGGCACAATTCGATGAAGGATTTTCACAAAGATTGAAAACAAAATACGATGCTGTGCCAACTATATTGGATCCGACAGTAATGTCACACCACACAAGTTTGAGTAACTGTTTTATTACGTGGTCACTATTGCTTTGTCTGTTATTACAGATTGTTTGATATGTACTGAGTATTCATGCGTATTCATGCACACAGCAGCGTAGGATGTAGGCTGTCAAACATGCATGCAGAAGTTTACGTCGGTGGGCACACAGCTGTCCTTTGGAATTGGGTCCTAAACATAGAAGCAAAAGGTTTGCATTTTTACACACACACACACACACACATATAAATGTTTGTGTGCAAGTGTACTTGAGTACTGTTAGCCAGTCATACCAGTGGGCATTTACTTCAGTCTAAAATCCGCCATGCCTATTCAAACGGTGTTCCAATGAGGGGGGTCAAAACAAGACAGAAAATAGCCTATTACTTCTAAATGATGATGTTTTTTTATGTAAAAATCTTGATAACATTATAAGTGGACCTCAGAGAACCGTACAAAATATATATTAAAAAAGGGGCAGTCCATGACCCCTTTAAATGATGATGGTTTGCTTGGCCCTGTAATTGCTCCTTGTTATTTTTATTCATGCAGACAAAACCATCATAAATAGCATAATAAAATAAATGTAAAAAAAAATGAAATAAAAATATTTGTTATTGCTTTAGCTCTATTTTAGATGCTTATCTGAAATCTGACTCTGAATAATGCTTTAACATCGTGACACATGCACTTAAAGGCCCTATGCCAAACCCTGATAACTGCTGCTTTCAGCTGTATTTAATTTTTTCATTGTATTATTTAGAGCCATTTCAATTACAACATAACTTCTTTTCCTGGGGTGCTGTATATTCAGAGCAGGAAAGGCTGTCATAAACCCAATTCAGATGGGATTAGTTTTAATGTAATAATTACGAGAGGTACTCTATTATTTTAATCCCATGCAAATAGGTCATATCAGAAATGATTCCTGACTTCGCTTCGCGATGGGCATGAGTGCTTAAGTACTCGGAAGTGACAGCAATGACCGATCATCAAAACGATTATCGATAATGTTCATCCATAACATGATGTTGAGTTGTTGGATGAGAGGAGACATGGTGTCTTTGTGCTTTCAAGCAAAAGACAAGTATGGCAATACTTGTAACTAGGGTTGCAGCGGTATACCGGTTTCACGGTATACCACGGTTTGAAAATTGACGGTTATCATACCATGTACATTTGCTTATCTACGGTATTGAGGGAAAAAAACGCAACCGTACTTAGAATCTCACATGCGCATCTCCTTTCCTCCTTGTCTGCCTGTCAGACTTGTCAACTTGCGACGCATGCGTGCGCAGCGGAGAAAATATCAGAGAAGCAAGGCGAGGGAGTCTGACATGAGTTTCTGTGCGAGTTAAAGCAGTGTTTCTCAACTGGTCTATTCGGACTGGGTCGCGGACAGCAGGGAAAGAACAATGCCATGGTTCTCCCATTGAAGATATTTCGGCGGCCGCTCAAGGTATAGACTGTTTAGGACTGCCGACGCAGATTTAATGATAATCTTGCAATCAGCTAAAGCAGACATGGGCACCATACGGCCCACGGGCTGGATCAGGCCCTCCACATGGTTTAATGGGGCCCGCAGCTCATTTAACATAAAAGCATTTTTATTTTTCATTGGATATTTCAGTTAACTTGCATTGGGACCTAACACGTCTCCACATGCGTTTAACATGCTCAGGGTTGCCAGATAAGAGATAAAACCCCAGTTTGAGATTTATACTTGTGCAAATTGGAAATATTCTGCCTAATGTTATACTTATTTTGTGCAATCTGGCAACCATGCACGTCTCGCTTTCCCCTTTGATCAAACTTAGCGATCTGTAGTGCAATATTCTGCTCAAGGAAAAGTGTTATACAGCTACTCTGTGTCCATTCTTGAGGCTGCTTGTGATGTTTGGTGCTACTAATTTTGCAGGTAAACCTTCTCAGTGATTAAATTAAATATAAAAGTAGATTTCGGCATCATTGACACATGGAGGGGTAATCACTGACATGCAAGCAAAAACAAGCCAGAGTTGAACATGTAAATTTATTTTTTATTTGTGCAAAGTAAACTCGCCCGCTTTGCAACAAACATTAAAAGTTCTATAAATGTCTTTTTTTATTTTTTTTATCATTATTAAAACTGAATAATAAATTAACAGGGAAGTAGATGACAAATAAATGCCTTTATTCAGTTTATTAATTCCTGATAGAAAAGTATCTATCTTTGTAGAGCAATACAATACTTTAGGCAATTGCAGAATAGTCCCATTAGTCACAGATACACTTCAGAAAATTGAGTACACAACTATTTCTGCTTAAAAAAATACAAAAACCAAATCAATGCAGAACATTGTATCTCAAAAGCATTACAATGTGGCCCCCCCATGCACTAGGCTACTTAAAACCCGATGTGGCCCCTTTACCAAAATAGTTAAAAATATTAATAATTACACACCATCACCTTTACAAACTTGTTTCAGGATTTTACATGAGTAAAAGTAACAAAATGTTATAGATTCTTACTGAAATAATCTAAAGTTAGAATCTATTAGACCGTGGCAGTTTTAGTTAAAAATTAAAGATGCGTTTCAGCTAGTATTTATTTTTCATAAATACATTCATTAATCTATGTCCTGAAGCAAAACCAGTTGAGAAGCACTGAGTTAAAGGTACAGACAGGAGCCGTCTACGGTATATGTAAACAGTTAATAATCATAGGACATTACTTTAAAAGCTCACCCAGCTGATGTTATTTTTCATTTAGTAGTTAATTTAACATGTTATATAACTAAAGCATGTTAGTTTACATGTTATAGCAATTTTTTATCATGTTTATAATTCGATTTATTATTATAACTGTTAGCTTTCTTATTTTTTCTATTTATTTTATTTTCAAAAGGGAGACTTTTTTTTTTTTTACACATACTTCAATAAAATAAATGGTTTCAAGTTTTAATTATAATAATGTGTTTTCACTGATAATAGTAATTGTGTAATACCGTATACAGTGATATTTTCTGAGAAGGTTATCATCATACTATTGCAACCCTACTTATAACATTTTGATTCTTATTGAATTCTACTCGGTGGAAAGAATATCCAAAGCAGTACGAGAAACTCGGAAGCTTATCAGACTGATATGTGAGCTTAATATTTGACAATGGGCAGAGCACATTTAATTTCACCACTTTCTTTTCTGAATAATAACATGTGTAATTATAAAAATGTGATAATAAATAAGTCTTTATGTAGACTTTTATATGTGCATTACATTTACATTTAGTCGTCAAGAAGATGCTTTAATACAAACCGATTTGTAAAATGAGGAACAAAAATTAATTTGTACATACAAAACCCAACAATATCCACATTATCACACTGCTCAGTTCTATTCGTAGCTGGAGTAGTACAGAAGTTAGAGCAGCAGAAAGACACAGAAGAAGAAAAAAAAATCATTACCCTAATGCCGTCAGTATTGGTTTCTATGTAAGCTCCAGGTGAGTGCAAATGGTTTTTACTGTTATATTTAAATACACGTTTTTAAGGTGTCATGACATGAGGAATCATATTTGTCTTGATCTTTTGAAATTTAAGAGGTCATTGTACTGTTAAATACATACTGTAAGTTTGGGAACTCAAAAACGTTTTCACATTGTGATGTCACAGCGTGGTAGATATTTGCATATGACTGCCTCCACAACAACACAACACATTTTCCTGATCACTTCCGTGAGCAGTGAGATGTCAAGAAGAGAGAGCAGCTCAGTCAGTGACTATTTAGCAGAGATGGGCCACTTCTAAAAAAATTAATGGGAGAAATTGGAACACTCAACAAATGAAGAGGAAGTCCCACCTTACAGGTAAAAGAGCCAATCTCCTTTGACATATAGATATCACTTGTCAATCAACTCGACAACGAGCATGCGCATTAGCTACACAAACCGGGAAACCGGTCTTCTTTACATCAGCGTAATCTGATGTAAAGAAGCACGATTTATGATTCCAGTGTTGTCAAATGTTACTGCTGATTTGAAATAATATCGACAATCTTCTGCAACATCATTTATTTCGTTTCAGTTGCATACATTTTTGGTCAAGATCTTGTATTCATGATGGGAGAGTCAAACCACTCCATAAAGTCTTCTTCAGCACATCCCAAAGACTTTCAATGGGGTTAAGGTCAGAACTCTATGGGGGCCAATTCATGTGTGAATGATTCCTCGTGCTCCCTGAACCACAATTTGAGCCTGATGAATATTGGCATTATCATCCTGAGAAAAAAAAATCCATAGATGGGATGACCTGGTCATTCAGTACATTCAGGTAGTCAGTTGACTTAATTTTATTGCCACATAACATTGCTGAGCCTAGACCTGACCAATTGAAGCAACCCCAGATCATAGCACTGCCTCCAGAGATGTGAACAGTGGGCACATGCATGACGGGTGCATCGCTTCATGCACTTCCTTTCTTACCCTGACGCGTCTGTCGCTTCAAAGTAGTAAGTAAATAGGGTAAATCTTGACTCAGACCACATGACCTTTTTCCATTGCTCCACAGTCCAATCTTTATGCTCCCAAGCAAATTGACGTTTTTTCCTATAAGCCTAACTAACAAGTAGGGATGGGAATTGTTTGGAATTTAACGATTCCGGTTCCTTAACGGTTCCAGTAACGATTACAATTGTTTGGTTTTTTTTGTAGTTCTGAGGAAGAATAATTTGAAAATGAGAAATGCAGTTCTTATTAGGATTTACTGTCCTCTACAGTCTGTTGCCAAATGAGGAGCTCCTTTAAGATTTCTACAGGGAAGATATAACAAATCAGAAATACATTTAATAAAATACTTGTAAAAGGTGTGTTTGCTGACATTTGAGACATATATCCAATCCAATAACAGATCCTAACTAAGCTATATCTGGACTATATCTAAACAAACTAGAAATAAGATGGCATATTTTATTAATTCACTTTTTTATATATAAAATTCCTTGTATTACAAAACTTGTGTATCTTTAATTAAACATTGTCACATGAACAACTAGTCAGTAACTGCTTTGCTTGATTAAAGTCTCACAGATCTAAAGTCACATGACTGGTTGTCTAATGTTGTACTTCAAGCTTGTAAGACTTCAACAGTTCTAATATAATTTTGAGTTGGACATTCATAACTTGCACATCAGTGTAAGCTTAATGCAATACAGGACTAGACCGGAAGCACAGTATGATCATGATTTATAAGTCATCCTTTCGGAAACGGACTGCTACGGAAAAGTTTTATTTTTCAGGCTGTAGATTCAACAGAGCTGGCTCATAAGAGCCATTTATATTTGTATTTTATGCTTTTGAATGCACTGTTGGAAACACTGAGTATTTCAGTATGGTGTTTCAGCCGCATCGAAATAAAATTCACGCAGGGGAACCATTTTTTTTTCTCTCCACAATTCCCAATGCATTCTAGGCCCTCGTGGTGGCATAGTGACTCACCTCAATCCGGATGGTAGAGGATGAATCTCAGTTGCCTACGCATCCGAGACAGTCAATCCGTCTCACTCATCATGCGGCTTGTCGAGCGCATTACCGCAGAGACGTAGCATGTGTGGAGGCTTACGCTATTCCCCATGGCATCCACACACAATGCGAACCATATTATAGCGATCATGAGGTGGTTAAACTAACGTGACTCTACCCACCCTAACACCCGGGCCAATTGGTTGCTTAGAAAGCCTTACCGGAGTCACTCAGAATGCCATGGATTCAAACTTGCAACTCCAGGTGTGGTAGTCAGCATCTTTACTTGCTGAGCTACCCAGGCCCACATGCAGGGGAACCATGAACAGAACCGAAAGTCACAAAGATCATCCGATTCCAGTATTTTGTAAAGAATGAAACCGGTTCTGAACAAGAAGCAGTTCTTAGATACCAACCCTACTAACAAGTGGCTTTCTTGTGGCCACACAGCTGTTAAGTCCCAATTCTACAAGTTCTCGTCGCATTGTGCATGTGGAAATGCTCTTAATTTCACTATTAAACATAGCCGTGAACTCCACTGTCAATTTTTTACGATGGGACTTAAAAGCGTTTTAGTGATCTCAGATCATGATCATTCGATATTTTTTCCCGACCACATTTCTTCCGTGAAGCTGGTGGTTCACCACTGTCCTGCCAGGTTTTAATAATGTGTTGGACAATTCTTAACCCAATTCCAGTGATTTCAGCTTTCATCTCATTCGTTAGTTTCTTTGATTGATGCAGGCCAACAATTTGCTCCTTCTGAAACACAGTAACATGATTTCCACAACCATGGGATACATCTTCCGACATGTTTAAGAAATGAGAAGCTGCACACTGCATCAGTTAGGGTTAAAAGAACTGTTTCCAGCTGAAACACATTAATCACTGCAATAATGATCCAATAATAGGCTTTTAAGTATCATCTTATTTTAATCCAAATGGCAACTTTGTTTTTGGCCAGGCAGTGTATGTTTTTTGATAGTAGTCTTGACCAACCTTTTGGAGATTTTGATCTTTCCCCATTCAAGTAGATCGTAGCTGCATTGTCATGACTGGAAATAGCTACCAGAGACCATTCCAAAGATGGCCACCAGTGGACTGACTATCTTGAAAGACTTTGGGTCAAGAGCAAAGAGCCAATCATAAGAGCGTGAGTTTACTGTCAAGGAACATGACCCCATGACTCCTTTAATGCATATTTTTAATTTAATTTTTTCCCCCAAAAGACAAGCATAATTTGTTCAAGTTAGCTTATTTTGAAACTGTTTTTGGTAACATTTCTGAAAACAATCACACATACGTGTGATGTCATACTTGACATTTTAACTGACATTTTAATTTATGAATAATCAATTAAATCTTTTGCCCATCCATAATGTATTATTGCTTTAATTAGAAGCTGATATAACCTGAATTAATAGCTAAGAGGTAATACATTCTCCATCTAAATATTCAAATTGAGAATTTATGTTGATGGATTTATTGAAGTGTATGGCAAAAGGATGACAAAGTGTATTGTTTTATGTGATTAAAAAAAAAAAAAAAACACCCCATAGTTATAAAACATATCTGAAAATCAAATCCAAAAATATTGCCCCTTAAAAGTGAAAGGTTAGAACAGAACGTTATCAAATATAAAGAACTGTTTCTCGAACCCTTACAAAAGAAAATACATTTGAGAATAGAACACAGGCACTCCATGCACAAGCAGTCAGGCAGCCCAAGTGCTTTGCTCAGGAGGAAGAGGTCGCCGTGACCCTAGTCTGCACAGGTACTCAGAGAGCAGAGTTCATTCAATCCCTGTTTTAGGACAATCAGACCAGGACCAGTGAGACATCATTTACTATGGCAATGCCTGTTAATTCACACTTCTGTGTCAAACAAATACACAGAGCATTAGTTCAGCTCTTAGGGTTATACACATGTACTTTTCATCCAGCTCAGGAATTTTGGTTGTACATTGACATTTCTTATTGTAAAATGTAGAAAACTAGATTTGATTAACATGACTGATAAACTGTCTCTGGCCCGCTGTCTGAAACACTCAGGTCTGGCATAAGCGCTTCCTTAAAACGTTCCCCCTCAACGTAAAACACCCACTTTTCTGACTGGCTAACCGTGCAGCCCCTCAAATAGAGCCATTTCTGAAATGCAATGGGAAGAAACTAAATAAGCACCAAAACATAATAAAACTAAATGTCCGGGCTGACATATAACACACATCCAACACATTCAGGGCTCCAGACTAAATGAATTACTTCGAGTCATTGGCTCCATAACTGAAACAATAAGGAGCCAAATAGCTGTTTTTAGTAGCCAAATCAGATAATTGCTCAATTAAGCTTGTTGTTCAGAAACAAGATAGAAAGCTGAAGAAAAGGAAGACCCATTAATTGGAAGTTTAATAAACAGTAATATATATATATATATATATATATATACACATACTTAAGATGTGCAAGTTTACATTCTCCTTTTGTCTCATACATTATCACACCTCTTTCATGATTTATACAACTATAAGAGATAAAATAATGTATTTAGTACTGGCCTTCAGAATCTACATAAGCAGATATTTACATAAAGCATAGAATGCATACATTAGTGTGTTGCTTTGAGCATCAATGAATGTTTGCACCTTGTGTAATAGTTTATATGTGTATGAGTCATTCAATAGTCCAAAAGTGTCAAAAGCTGGATCTCATAACCATATATACATATTAGGGTTGTAACTGTTTTAAAAAAAACAATACGGTTAACCAACCATGGTTTGGTAAGAATTTGCTCCGTGGTTCATCTCTAGTTTAAGAACACATCTAGATCATAGATTTGGCGAAGAAAATGAAGCACCAAATAGGGCTGGGCGATAAAGCGATATCGATATTTATCACGATAAAGAAAATCCACGATATCCATGATAAGCTTTTCAGGAATTACTGTGTGTCGCAAAAACACAAGCAGTACAGCTTTCTCAGGCTGCGTTTCCACTGGGGCGGACAAATTCCGCTCAAAAGGTGCTCACAGCGCTAGGAGAGAGCTTGCTCTGCACCGCTGCCAATCCTATGATCCACTTTGCGAGCATGAAGCTCGGCTTTCATACGAATGAATTGAAAACACTCTCAGCTTCGCTCACAACGCGCCAGTGGTAACGTAGGGTCAGACTGGATGTACTTGCTAATGCTAGCTGCCTTGCTAATGATTAGGCTATGTCAGACACCAGATATTACTTCCATGACAACAGTTGCACCCTCTCATAATCTCTAGTGAAGAGCGTGACAGAACAACAGAGATATGGACAACAGCTCTGATCTTTCTGCTCTGTAATCTTGAATATTGCTCTTTAGAACCAAACATGCATAATTTCTGCCCTGTCCCGCTCTGCACGCGTTGCCTCTTTTCCCTGCATGTGTGTAGACATGAAGCGCTGCATGAGTTAAAGTGGTTTCAAAGCACCTTTTAGACCAAATCCCTTCTAAATGTATCTTTATTAATCAGCATGTTACGAGACTTTAATAATAAACAAATCGATTTCGGTTTTAATTTTGTGAAAATTATTTAGATGTCTGGAATGGATAAGGAAAGAAAATAATCTACATTTTCTCTCGGGACACCCCTGAACCCACATTCAGCATCATTCCAGTCACAAGGGCTTTATGCCCCATAATAGGGTATTCTGAATCTAAAGAAATATAAAAAAATATGTAAAAATATTCCAACAAATACTGGACTGCAGTCACTGTGCTTCAGAACAAACAGATGATCTTTTAACATTCATTTTCAATTGATAAATGGTAAAAGATGGTAAAATTGGTAAAAGCAGACCCCACTGATTTGCCCGTCTCTGGACCCACTGTGCAGTTTTGCAGAGACTATTTTGACTGTTTAGAATAAAAAAAATTATATTTTCTTATGTCAACTTTGAAATAAAAATTAAAAAAATTGCAATGTATAAATGTATATCGTGATAAATATCGATATCGATCAATATGAAAAAGATTAACGTGGTAACAATTTTGGTCATATCGCCCAGCCCTAGCACCAAATAGACATACGCAGTTGTAGCCTCCGCTAATGCACCTGAATAGCTCTGTAGATGGACACACTCCGCCCGTTTCATGTTGGTCAACTTTCTATTAACTGTTAGTATGTTAAATCAGCTGATGACATCACAGTTCTGCACGCATTGTCAAAATGGCAAGCGGCGAAAACAAGCCGCATGGAGTGGTGGTAGGGTATTGGGCTAAAGCACATAACTGTTAATCAGAAGGTTGCTGCTTTGATCCCCACAGTCACCACCATTGTGTCCTTGATTAAGACACTTAACTCCAGGTTGCTCCAGGGGGATTGTCCCTGTAATAAGTGCACTGTAAGTCACTTTGGATAAAAGCGTCTGCCAAATGCATAAATGTAAATGTAAGAGAGAAGCCCCTGCATCATTTAAGTCTCTTGTCTGGTAACTTTTTCTTTATACAGTCAATTACAACACCGATGGTCAAAAAACAATTACAAAACAGGCACTGTTTGCAGACATTGCTCGACGCGAGTGCCGTTTACTGGTAATACATCAATATTTGATTATCTATTTATGCTGAGATCACCTGAGGATATCATAGTAATATTGTAGTATCCATGACTGTAATAACAAGGACTGTTGTCAGCATGGTTTTCTTGGCAGAAATCTTGGTTTTGATAGAATTAACCATGGATTTATATAGTAATATTGTAGTAGCCATGACTGAAGTAACAATGACTGTTGTCACCATTGTTTTCTTGGCAGAAATCATAGTTTTGATACAATTAATTGTTTTACAACAGAAAAACTGTATTTTTAACACTGATTTTACTATAGTATTATATTCATGACAGTAACCATGTTAATATTGTGGTTACTATGATTTTAATACAAATACCATGTTTAGTCTATGGTTACTGTAGTAAAAACATGGTGATCTGTAGTGAGGACAAATCTCTTGAAGTGTCTGTCACCAAATAGAATATTTTTACTTTGGATTTGGTAGTAATATTTTTTCCCTGAACATAAGTCTCAAGTCTCATTTATTTATTGAAAAGTGCTGAACATTGAAAATATAATATAAAACAACTATAAAACACAAATCACACCATAAACAAAACAGCAGGAAATAAAAACTAGCATTAAAAAAGACAACACCCAGAATCTAGCATTAAAAGCCAATGAAAACCAAAACAGAAATAGGAGGAGGATTTCCACAACCTCGGACCAGCAATTGAAAAAGCCTGACCCTCTTTGATCTTCAAGCGTGAACTGGGAACAGTCAGTTGTAATTGATTGGCCGATCTCAATGATCTATATGAATAACACAAATGTATAAGCTCAGTGAGGTAACAAGGGCCATACTATGAACCACTTTAAAAACAAATAACAAGACCTTGTGTTGAATTTTTTACTGTACTGGTAACTAATGTAGTGAAGTCCCTCCTCTTAGTATTTGTTAGCAGCCAAGCAGCTGCATTTTGGACTAGCTGCAACTGTGGCATAGCTGAATGACAAGTTCCCAAGTAAAGGGCATTGCAGTAGTCAAGGAGGGAAGAAATAAAAGCATGTATAACTTTCTCCAGATCACTGAATAGTAAAATCGATTTCATTTTGGCAATGGCTCTTAGTTGATAAAAACAACTTTTCACAAGAGCCTTAATCTGCTTGTCAAATTTTAGTGCGGAATCAAAAACACCCACATTTTTCACTTGGCTTTGCAGATTAGTGGCCCAAGGCCCTAAGCCATTGGTAATATCTGCACCACGTACATCAGATCCAAACATAATGATTTCCGTTTTCTTCTCATTTAACTGCAGAAAATCTTCTAAACATAACAACAACTAATTAAAATAACTATTCACTCAAGGCTGCAGGGGGTGATATATTTGGGTGTAATCTGCATAGAAGTGGTAAGTGGGAATGTACTGTTACCACTTTTTCTCTTCCAATCCGATTCCGATATTGGAAATCTCAGAATCGGCCGATACCGATCCTGATCCGATACCAGTGTTGTTTTTTGCATAATCAGATTAGAATATCTTTACATTATTATGTGGAACTAATTGGGTGTACTCTTTAATATGTAAAGAAACACAAACCTCTTACTACACATTATTTCAATATAAAAAGTACAGCTTATTAAACAACACTTTATTATTACCTAGTAATATTGGACAATGTAGTAGCAAAATTAACAGTAATTCCAGTCTTCAGTAGAAAAGAAACTGTTTTATTTTTTTTATTTTTCAAAATTGTTTCCACTTGTATCTGGACTTTAAAAGATTCAGATCTCTTTTTTTGTTCAATTTAGTTGCAAGACATCAGTCCAATTTTCATTCATACAGTTATTTTTTGGAACCCATTCAACTTAAATATTGTAAACAAATACTAATGATGACAATAATAATAAATTGTTATTAATATTATTGACTTTTAATTTTAAATACAACAGTAATATATTTAAGTCGTGCACTTTTTAAACCCACACGCTTTTATTTTGACATTCTGAACACTCAGGGAAGTCCTGTATGTGTCTGTTTGTAGGTAAGTTCACAGTAGTTTAATTCTCTTCCTATTCAAATTCTGGTCAAATGCTCCTCCGGTGCCGTTCTAAATGCATACAAGTGAACCGAACTATTGAGCATCTACATCAGAGATGCTGGTTCTTGAGTAGCGCTCAAATATTGCGCACCGCTGTGAAGTCTAAAAATAGCCACGATTGCATCACCAGCCTGTGCGTGAGCTTGTGTCAACAGAGCAGCACCATTCACTAACACTAATGTATTTACTTATTAAAAACAGCTTTTTGTGATTCACAGAGCTATCGCACGTCTTCATAAGTCTCGTGCATTTTATTCAAAGCCATTTGAACTGCTTTAATGGTGTTTCAATGGTTCTTTTATGTAATTTTTGGAGCTCGACAGTAACGAGCATGACTAATACACAGTTTGTGTGGACCATCGGACCGATACCCAATCAGTCTACAAGCTTCAGTATCAGAGCAGATTCCAATCCAGGTATCGGATCAGTTCATCCCTAGTGGTAAGATATACCATATTTCTTAAAAATCATACCATACCGAAACAGTGACCCAAAAACCTTGATGCAAACCAAACTGTAAGAAATGTAAGAAACAGTTACACCCCTAATATATAACATAAGTGCTGCAGGACTTTAAATTATAAAGAAGCCCGAATTACACATGGGACCTCTATTTTGAAATATCTGCGCTCCCAGTCGTGAACACACTAACGGATGATTCACTGAAAGTGACCGATTCAAACTGCTAACCTGAGCTCCTGAGTTCAAACCCTCAGTTATCAGGTGATTCATGAAAATGACCTTGTTTAAAATAGTTTTTTGGTCACGACTCTCGCGCTAGGTTTAGTGTTGCATGCGGTGCATTCAATAACTCACAAGATGATATCTGACAAAACCGCATATGAACACACAACTCAACTGTCGACAATGCCGACTAGATTTTAAATTGTCGCAATCTATTTTTTGGCTGCATTTGTGACCATTTTAATACAGTCTAGAGCCCAGTTACTCATCTCAAGCATAACAGTTAACACTCACAACCCATCTACACCAGATGCTAGAGACGTGTCACATCAAATGCAATAGAAGAGAACCCATTATAACCAATGACGTTGTCTACCATGTAAGTGTTCGTTGCAGTGCGTCATGTTGCGCCGACAGTAAACAGATGTCCCGTTCCATTTTGCACTGCACACATGGGACCCACTACTGCCAACACCACAAATAAACAGTTTAGAAAGTTTGTGTTGACATGCCCGGTGTAGACGGCCTCAAGCCGGTGCATCGCGTCGCATCATCGTACGCGCCCGGTGTAAACGTGTCAGCACGTCAGCCATGAAATATTCATGAATGAATGTTTCCTCGATCGCATCCAAGTGTTTTTAACTGCCCCATCCTTCAATAACAGTTCCTTTGCAAAGCTTGAATCATACAAACAACTAAAAATAGCGCAGATGGGCAAAAGCGTGCGTCTGTGACGCGTTTGTGCTCAAAACAGCAGCGCAACAGCTGAATGACAGAAAGCTTTTCTTCTTCAGAGTTATAATTTGACACTGCATCTTTTAAAACCGGCCCAAGATATGTATCAAGCGGTCAAAGACTGTTAAACTATGTAGAAAAACATTTAAATCCAGACAGTCACATGAAGGTGTCCTGTGTAAGTCCACTTAGGACGAATGTCCCATGTAGGGCTGCAACTAACAATTAATCTAACTATTATTAAAACGATTATTCGTAGATTATTGCAACGATTAATCATTAGCTCTTAACAGACTATTCAGCTTGTGCCCCGGCTTAAAAGGTTGTATAAAACGTGCTTACTAACAATAAAGAGGAGAAAATCATCTTTTAAAAATACCTCTAAATGACATTCACTGAATTAAAGGGGGAAAAATATTTGTATTAAGTTCAATTCAGTAAAGAAATTCACTGTAAAAACAAAAACTATTGTTATCAAGTGTTTTTGTCTTGTGTTCCATTTCAAATGGTATAAACCCTTAAACAAGATACATTTACTTGAGAAGCAACATAGATATTTAGATTTGCTTTAAGAGAATGTATCTTAAATATAAGTGTATTTTGCAAAGACTGCCCTCTCTCACCTTTCTGTTCACCTCAATCCATCCTTAACTAAAAAAAAACAACACTTATTAATAAAGCTGCGTATTGCCACATATTTCTTCACGATAAGAAAGTGTTTATCAGCCAGGTGCAGTTTCAATCTCTCCCCCTTAGATCGGGACATTCGCACAACTCATAGAAGAGGCACTGCGCACAGGGTGCAATGACGGAAAAATAGGTGTTGCATATGCAGATGTATTTGGACCTTGTGATGTAACAAGTTCCAAATGAGCTGTTTTTGTAGCTTGGTTTAAATAAATGCTCTTTTTTTTATCATTAAGGAAGACGTTTTTAGTTTTGAAACTTAGTTTGTTTTTATAGTACAATGACCTCTTATATGTCAAAAGATCAATGAAAATTTGATTCCTCATATCATGTCCCTTTAAAGGCATAGTTCACCTCTCATCATTTACTCACTCTCATCCTATCCCAGATGGGTATGACTGTCTTTAGCAGAACACAAGCAAAGATTTTTGGAAGAATATCTCAGCTCTGTAGGTCCATACAATTAAAGTAAATTGGTGCCACATTTTTGTAGCTCCAAAAAGCACATATAGCCATCATAAAAGTATTCAATTCCCAATCCACTGGATTAATTAATGGTCTTCTGAAGCAAAATGCTAGGTGTGTGTAAAGCTGCGTTCACACTGCCAGTGACACGCAGTGACAAAACAACCTCATCTCATTCATTTCCAATGAGAGCTGGAGACATCCGGCAACACGAGCGACGGCGACCGCTGGCGAACGGATGTGGGCATGTCCAAGGACAAAGTTGAGAAATTTTTAACTTTATGCAAATGAAGAGTGACCCTCGGAAGCGACAGCCAATACGAGAAAATATGTTAGAGCTCATGTGATTCTAATATTTTAATACTAATAAGAATTATAAAGAAACTATTTAGACTCTCAATACACAAACACTAGCAAACTAACCGCCAGCCACTGGCGACATGCAGCGACAAAGTAGCTGGCAGTGTGAACTCAGCTTAAGGAATTTTTCTAAAAATTTCACTTGAGTCATATGAATTACTTTTATGCAGGCTTCATGTGCTTTTTGGAGCTTCAAAAATGTGACACCCATTCACTCGCATTGCATGGACCAACAGAGCTGAAATATTCTTTTAAAATCATACACATCTGGGATGACATAAGGGTGAATAAATGATAAGAGAATTTACATTTTTGTGTGAAATATTCCTTTAACACTTTTCCCCAAATCTTTGTTATTTGCTATTATTGCTATAACCTTTATAACAACTTTATCTATTAGCATTACCTACAGCCATATCCTAAAACAATGCCTAACTAGTTATTCGGCAATTGGATAACAATATTTTCAACGACTGGATCACCTAAGCTTGTTCATGTAACCCAAAGAAAATTACTTCAGAGGTGGTGCGAGTGAATACATTTTGAAATATTTTTTTCTTAGGCATAATGTGCACTGATATTGTGCACAATAAGACAAGGAATGTGCATCAAGATAACAAATATTAAATTTCAACTAATATTGACTTAGCCTATATGAAATTGCTCTGTGGGTGCACCTACCAATTGTGACGGGATAAAACTAGAAAACTAGTGACCGACAAAATGTAACAACGCTCGTCACAGTTGGTGGGATATAAATCTGAATAAACAGACATACTTTTAAGAACTTGGTTTGAACACAATCAGAGCAAAAGGCATGAGTGAACAAAATGAGCATTGAAAGAAACTATAGAATTATTTTGCCCACTTACAGGCATTTGTAGTAGTTATGGATTCAAGTCAAATAAATTTTGAAAAATCAAAAGTTTAATCATCGTTCATCATTTAATTCATCATTGAATAAAGCTAGAGAAAAGTAAATCCTTAGAGCTATTTCTCAAAAACAACACCATTCCACTCATCTCATTAAAGAGTCTCTGCCAGCTGAGCAACTATTGAATAAATGATAATGTTGCTGTTTTAACTGTCAATCATGCAACTGTACTAGTGATAATTGCTTCTGAGGAGGAGCTTTAAGACTCTATAAGGTTCAGAGCACCCTGGACTGAGCTAAGGCACTGCTTGGCAACATGACAGTGTTTGCAACCCAGTTTGTAAGTCCAGTTTTTAGACTAGACTCACATCAGCAAGACCAAGCTGAAGCAACTGCACTTTCCCCATTGCAAAATGGAGAACACAATGCATTACATAAGTCTACCAAGCTATGGGCTACAGCTATTGTTACCAACAGGAAAACCTCTGATCCATTTTCACAAGCCGAAGACCAACCATAGGGTGAATACCTTCACAGAATGGTCACATTTTAGAAATGGTGGACAGCTGGTAATTCTTCACAGATACTGTAAACCTCTGCTCATTTTGTCCATTGGCTCAGGATTCTCATCTCTAGCTTCACACTCAAACCTGGCCCATTGTTAACAAAACCAAATTCAATGCCACCAATCCTGATGTGATTCAGCCTATTTCCATCATTTTTGTGGCTGCTCGTGGTGGTCTGTTTTGAATTTTTTTCCCCTCTGATATTCTTGGCACATTTATTCCAAGCTGGAGTCTAGGAGAAGCTTCCCTTCTGGGAGAAGAAAAAAGAGCCAGAGAAAAGCCATAAGCTCAGTGAGAGAGAATTCAAGCTGACTACCTTTTCCATGAAGTGTGAGGGAGGACAAAGAGGAAGGAACGCTAAGGCAGGCTTTGTTTCGCCCTCGCAGGGCATTGTTTTAACCGTTATGCTCTGCCTCCAAATTCAATGCCCTAAAATGCACTCAAGAGAAAATGACTTGATTGGATATCATGATTGGATTTTAAGCTTCCTAGAGAATAGCCAGCGCTTCAACATGGGAAGGTATCTGTGGCACTTTAACTAGATTCAAATGGTAGTTTGGCTACAAAAATAGGGATGTGCAAAACTAAATTTTTCTAAATCAACTAGTCAATGGTTTGCATGAACAAATTTATTCCCTCCAGGGGAGGAAAGAGTACTGAAAAATCATACTCGAGTAAAAGTACTATTAGCCTATTTCCCCCAAACAAATTTGTGTGAGTATAAGTACACGCCCTAAAACCATATGTAGGAGAATAAAAAGTAGCTCATTTAAAAATACTCAATGAGTAGTGAGTATTCACTTGTGATTGCTACGCCCCCTTATAATAAACACTGCAAGCTGCAATTTAAAAATGTAGCATAGACATATACTGTACTTTAATTAGGTATGGGAATCGTATGGAATTTAATCATTTTGCTTCCGATTCCCCTTCCTTAATTGTTCCAGTAACTTATGCAATTATTATTGCATTTACTGTCCTGTGCAGTCTGTTGCCACATTTCAAGTTTATACTGAGCATTAAATGCAACACAATAATTCTTCCCATCTACCTATTAAATAAAAAACATGAATATTTCATTCATGCATTTAATGCTAAATGAAAAATCAGTTAATGTGCAGGGTCTATATAACCAAATAACTAAAAACATAAACAATGTTCAAAACAACAATTCTGGAACCAAGACGGCTTAAAAAGTGGGTGGACACTATTGTAGATGAACTAGTCGGCCTTTGGATGACTGGTAAAGTATTGTGACCCATCTCTAATAACTAGCCTACACCACAAATTCACATTTCAGCCATCAGTATTGCTGCACTTTTGTGTTAGATGCACAGCAGTTGTCTGAACATGGAGGTGTAAAATTGTGAAAAACAGGCTGTGTTCCAGTAAGAGGTAGTTCGATGTGCTTCTTTTCGTTCATGCTAGACCAATGAGAGAATAGGAAATTGAGAGAGAGTGCAGTAGCTGTCGATATGTATCAGGTGATGCAGAGGTAGCCAGAGGTACTATGGAGGCCCATGGAGACTCTCTGCTGGACGGAGCGCCTGGGGCCATTTTCAGCCTCTGCAGCAGAAGATGTTGCAAACATTGGGAGGAGCGTGGAACAGACAGAGTAACAGATATTTACGCAATAATCTTCAAGTCAGAATGCATTCACAAAGCTGTGATGTGTCTATACAGTATGTCCACCAAGAACCGTAGCTACTGTATGTATACTAGTGAATCACTTACTATGGAATACTGGCTCCTACTTTCATCAACATTATGTGAAACAATAATCATTAACAAACGATAAACATTTCAAACGCGTTCTTACGTGCAAACACTCACTGAGCACCACATAAGGAACACTATGGTCCAAATAAAGTGCCCGATAAGGTTTTCTGCTATTGTAGCCCATCTGCCTCAAGGTTCGATGTGTTGAGCATTCGGAGATGCTATTCTGCAAACTACAATTATACAGAGTGGTTACCTGAGTTTCCTTTGCCTTTCTGTCAGCTCGAACCAGTCTGGCAATTCTCCATTGACCTCTCTCAACAACAAGTCGTTTCAATCCACAGAACTGCTGCACACTGGATGTTTTTGGTACCATTCGGAGTAAACTCTAGAGACTGTTGTGTGTGAAAATTCCAGGAGATCATCAGTTACAGAATAGGGGTGTAAATCCGACGTTTCATCACGATGCGATTTTATATCGATTCTCTTGGCCATATTGACCAATATTCATATTTGCTGATACTTCAAAGACTGCTGCGATACGATTTAGATTTGATTCAGGGCCCTGCAATCGATATTATGTGCTTATTTTACTAATTAAATTAAAAAAATTTTGCCCTCAAATGCAACCAATATAATCTGAATATTTTAACAGTTGTACTTAAAGGGTTAGTTCAACCAAAAATTTTAATTAACCCCTAATTTACCATCCTAGGTGTAAATGACTTTCTTCTTTCAACCAAACACAATCGGAGTTATATTAAAAAATATCCTGGCTATTCAAACTTTATAATCAGAATGAATGGTACCTTAGATTTTGAAGCCCAAAAAAAGCGCATCCATCCAACATAAAATTAATCCATACGGCTTCAGATTGGTTAATAAAGGCCTTCTGAAGCGTAGCGATGCGATTTTGAAAGAAAAATATCCATATTTAAAACATTTTAAACTATATCACTGGCTTCCGGTAACGGCCGTCCGCACATTCACGAGAGAGTCGAGTTCCAGCATATGACGTAGTGTAAACTCCGGTGAGAAGTGACGAACTTGGAAGCGCAGAGGATAGATGAAGCCAGTGAACGAGTGGACGGCAGTCCACTCGGAAGGCCTTTAACCCCCTGGAGCAATATGGATTACTTTTTGGATGGAAGGATGAGCTTTTTTGGGCTTCAAAATCTAAGGTACCATTCATTCCAATTATAAAGCTTGGAAGAGCCAGGATATTTTTTATTATAACTCCGATTGTGTTTGGCTGAAAGAAGAAAGTCATATACAACTAGGATGGCATAAGGGTGAGTAAATTATGGGATAATTTTCATTTTTTGGTGAACGAACACTTGAAAAATTCTGTTACAGTTAACTGGGATAAATGTTAGTAAGGGTATTGATGTGTAAGGTTTAAAGTCTTAGAACTGAAGCCGAGCAGGTGTTTCTCTTTCACACATTTGTGCCGTACAGAATGTCGGCGTCATCAAGATGTTTTACATGATGGTTGAACTGCTCCATGGTACTTTTAAATAGCAAATTCTCATGTAAAATTCAAAGGGGTCGCATGCACGATGATACCGATGGAAGCCCAAATGAATCACGCATGTGAGCCGCTCTGCGTTTGTCACGAGAGCTCGCATTTTAAGGAGCCCGGTTGATGTGTACTGATCCTGTCACTTGTCCGGAGCTTGCATGGCTAGTGCAATATGACTTAACAGACCCAGCGCACGTCCGTGTCCCACATGAAAAGCATATTTAGCGCTCGAAGTCAAAAATGTGATACGGTTGTTTCAACGCCTGGCGGAAAAGCGTACAGACGTGGCTGACATGAGAGTATTAAAATGTCTATATCGATATTTGCACGTTGTATCGATAACACTGGATCGTTGGTTATTGGATCGATGGATCATTACAACCCTATTACTCAAAAATACTCAAACCAGCCTGTCTGGCACCAACAAATTTAGCCAAATTTCATGATAATGACAGACCTAGTCTAAACTCTTGAAGAGAAATAGTCCAGCGTCTCATAGCAGTCGTAGCGTGCATGCGCCAACCACTGGTGTATGCGCGCACAGTCAAATAAAGAATACTTTGAAAGACTAGCGTTTGAATTTACGCAGAAGCTAAGTGTTGGTGTCAAAACCGAAGTATACTTTGGGCTTAAGCTGACAACATGTGTGGTCATGTAAATGCAAAAAATTATGTCCTTTATCAGTATATGGTCGACTCGGTAGATTTGTACCCATTTCCCCAATTTTGCATTGCATGTAAACACCTTTACCAGCAATCTTCCTGGCTTACTCAATGTTTACAAGTGTTGTGAGCAACTGTGCATGCCTCTTCACAGTTTGACTTCAAAAAGCAGAGAATAACTTGATTATTTCAAATTTCAAGTAAATGGGGTTTTCTTGTTTTGTGTGGTCTTTGAGTTATCAGCGGATTGCTGTGCAGGTATGAGGTCTCAATGAGTCAAGTAATATGCAAAAAATCAAACAAATATCACTTCCAGTTCAATCAACAGACTTAAAATGGAAGGTCAAGTCTTGCACGGTGCATTGTGGGACACAGTTTGCAGTACACAGAATGTTCAGCTTTAAACAGCACGTTCTGGCAAATGTATTCTGTCATCCGGGTATTCTATTTATACAGAAAATATGCATACATAATGTGGAAATAGTAGAGTAATAGGATTATATTTCAAACAATGCTGTACACTAAAACTGTCTAGGTAGAACAGACAATGAGAAATCTGATGAAGGTTGGGTTGCCAAAAATGCACATGCATTCAAACAAAACATGGCTAATTCACTCATAATGCACTTGATGATGGAAATCAGCTTTTGTTGATGACAGACCAAGTTGTATCGTCATCAGCCCCCCTGCTTGGAGTGGTGGTGGCGTAGTGGGCTAACGCACTAAACTGTAAAGCAGAAGGTTGTCGGTTCGATCCCCACAGCCACCACCATTGTGTTCTTGAGCAAGGCACTTAACTCCAGGTTGCTCCGGGGGGATTGTCCCTGTAATAAGGGCTCTGTAAGTCGCTTTGGATAAAAGTGTCTGCCAAATGCATAAATGTAAATGTAAAAATGCTAGGGAGTAAACTTCCCAAGCCAAATGCACTCATTAAACCAATAATTACACATTGGACACTGTAAGCACACATTTCCCTCTCCCTAAATCAGCATAGCTGGCACCCTAATGGATAATTGATACCAATGGGGCCCAGTCCCTTTGCACTTGCCTGTGAACAGAGCCAGATGCAATCACTTAAATAGGTACCTGAGCTTCAGCCATAATAGATAATTCATGCAATCAGAGATATAATTGTGAACACCTTTTAAATTTGACCCACATTTATTCAAGCAGCACTGTATTATTGTCATCTACTTGCTTTTATGATGTGAGACAAATTGCGGTGCAGCAATATACATCTTAATTAAAAGGGATAGTTCAACCAAAAATGAAAATTGTTTACTCACTCTCATGTCTTAATGTTATGAACTGATAGCTTCAGTAACCATTTACTTACATTGCATATTTTTTTACGTACAGTGAAAATGCAACTGTCAAGTCACTAACATTCTGCATAACATATGCTTTTGTTTATCAAGAAGAAAGGAATTAAAGGTGTTTTGGACGACAAGGATGAGTAAACGATGACAGAATGTATTTATTTGGGGGGGGGGGCGCTATCCCTTTAAGTGCATCCTCTGAAACAAAGCATTTAAACAGTGGGTCACAAAACTTTCTCACTTCATTTATTGCATGCATTTATCTCTAAAAATCAAATGCAAGACAAAGGTACCATCTGTACCATCTTATTCCAGTTAAACAGATAGTTTCCTATCCAAAAGTGTCTAAAGTGAAGCGTGCTGATGAAACTTTAACTTTAAAAGCTCAAACGCGTCTCTTTCTAAATTTTCAGAGTTCCTCGCGTTACAAACGCTCAATGACACTCACGCGAAATATCATGCTAACAGCAGTAAATGTCGCACGAGTAAGTATTAAAAACATTCCCGCTGTGGCGAAACGAGTCTTCCTCTTCATTTCAGTCCTTGCTAACACCATCATCATCCTCTCACTGTAGTCCTACAGTACTTTAAAAATAAAAGAGGAAGGACAAACCAAAAACTGCTAAGCCCTGCTGCAAAAGACATGCACGAGAGCGACACGAATAAAGGGACGATGATTTTATTTTTATTTTATTTTTTAAGAAACGTGTTCTCTTACCTCCGACCCGGTACATGTTGGCTGCCATGACTGCTGCCCCCGGTCCTGCCTGGCGTCTCCAGGTAGAGCTTTCTCTCGCCGCTGCCGCCGAAGAGTGCTGTGCGCTGGAAAATGGTGGATTGATCAATACGAAGCGAACCAGTGAAGGGATCTTAAAGAGACAGAGCACATATTTTTTTAAGTCGTGTTCTACGGAGCGGTGTGGAAGATTCCAAATCGCCCGCGTGGTTAGGAATACCTTCCTAACAAAGCGGGCTCCTCGATTAGGAGGAGAGACTCGGACCACAGGACTGGAGAGGGAGAGAGAGAGAGGGAGGGGAAGAGGGTTTGTAAGGACAGCATCGTTCTCATTTCTCGTTTTCCCCGCCTCTTTCAAATGGCTAGACCGTTGTTGTGCTACTCTGGACCCACTAGAGGCAAAACGAAACAAATAAACAACTGTTGCTTATAGACTGAGTTTGAAAATATATAAATAGGCATAAAAGAAAAGGAGATGTAGAATGGCACATTTGAGTAATTGTGAAGAATAGAATTTTCTCGAAACACCCCTCAAAAATCACTTTCACCATTGTCCTTTAACTCCTTCATTGGTACAGGCAGGCAGAGTTGATAGATAGATAGATAGATAGATAGATAGATAGATAGATAGATAGATAGATAGATAGATAGACAGACAGACAGACAGACAGACAGAGAGATAGATAGATAGATAGATAGATAGATAGATAGATAGATAGATAGATAGATAGATAGACAGACAGACAGACAGACAGACAGACAGACAGACAGACAGACAGACAGACAGATAGATAGATAGATAGATAGATAGATAGATAGATAGATAGATAGATAGATAGATAGATAGATAGATATATGACTGACTTTCTTCAGTGGAACACAAAGGTGATGCTAAGAAGAATGTTAGCCTCAGTCAACATTCATTTCTATTACATCTTTTTTTTCCATTCAATGAAAGTAACAGTGACTAACGCTATAAAATTCCACCTATCTTCTGTGTTCAATGAAAGCAAGACATTTGAGTTTTTACGTGAAGGTGAAACAAGTGAAAGTGGAGATTTATAGTAATAAAGGACTTAAATATCAATCTGTTTCTCACAAAAACCTATCATATTGCTTCTGATGATACACAATTAACCACTGAGTCATATGGATTACTTTTATATTGCCTTTGTGTGCTTTTTGGACCTTCAAAGTTCTGGCCACCATTCAGTTGTACTGTATGGACCTACAGAGCTGAAATATTCTTCGAAATATCTTGTGTTCAGCAGAAAAAAGAAAGTCATAAACATCTGGGATGTAAATGAATAGAGAATTTTCGTTTTTGTATGAACTGTCTCATGAATGAAGCACAGAGCCGATCAAGACATGTTGGTAATCCACACATTTAATTGGTGGTTCACTACTGCACTCTCACGTCATACATGAGGGAGAGAGAAGAGCAAGATGAAACAGTGAGCATTACAAAAACAAAACAAAAAGTTAAGAAATATAGAAAAGGGGGGGTACATCAGTACAGCAGATCACATCTGTCGCCGTCACATCTGTCTTCACCTGTGCACATATTCTAAGTGCACACACCGCACCCAACATGTAATGTGCCAATGAGAAAAGCTAGTGTCTTAAAGGCACCGCCGCGCATACAAAAATAAATGTCAATTATATTGCTAGTTATTACAAGTAGCCTAAACACTAGACTCACTCTGCGTCCGAAATCTTGAACTGTCACAGTACATACTGTATTTAATGAAGGAATCACTTCTCAGCCGGTAAAACTATACTTTAAGTTTGCATTTGAGTTGTTTGAATACATTTCTGACATATAGTACTTCATATGGGGACGTGAGAATTGACCCATGACCTGAATATATGACATTTAACAACAACCGTGAAAATAATCAGTTCTCTGGTTACAAGGAAGAACATTCTTGGGTCAAATATCACTTGCATCGTCCATCAATCCAGTGTTTTGATCGTGACATTTTCTCAGTTTCCGAGGGATTATGGTATCGTAAAGTGTCAATCCGCCGATCCCAGTCAATCCTTACTTCAGATTCTCAATGGATATAGTAGGTAATCCAGGTATTGGTCACTTACTGTTTTATGAGTACTGAGGATTCAGACATACTACACTGACATACTGTTTTTGGCATACTATATAGTAGGGAAGTATGGATATTTGGCCGCAGCATCACACTCTTGGTTGACAGTTTACAAAAGCAGACTTTTGTAAACTGAAGTCTAAATCCTGTTTGGTTTATTTGTTCACTAGCTGTGGAATAACCATAAAGTACCAAAAGCCAGTTTAAAATGATGCTTTCCTTAAGAACATAACTACAAAGATTTAGCTTCTTCTAAGTTTGGTTTGAAGGAAATGTGAAACATTGTTTTTCAGAAAGGTTGTTCCAGCATTTTTTATGAATAGAATGAGTCAGCATGTGAAAAGAACATGAGCAATAGTCACTTAAACTACAGCAGGAAACACTTACCATCTGCTACTATAAGACCTCTGTAGGGTTGGGCCATGAACTGAACAAGCAGAAAAAGAGGCGCAAAAACAAACATATGCAATACATTGTGTCGCCGTACAAATGGGGCTCCAAACGGGCCATTTCTAAGCATAGCTGAGGGAGCTAAAAGAAACCTCCCGGAAGGTAAAAACCTTCAAGACTGCCCTGGGTGCCAACGTTGATATAGCATACATCCCCATTAATGGGTAGTTGCTCCGCTGAGCAGAAACAATAGGTTTTATTAACATTTGAAATTCATTTCTTTCTGTGGGGATTACTTTGTGAAATTTATTAAAATATTTTTGCAATAGATTTGAAAATAATATTAAACAATGTTTGACATATTTGTCTGTATACGTCAGCTACCCAAACATAAACAACTCTCATAAATCTCATTGACTCTCATAACAAATAACTCTCATCAGACATCAGTGAAATTAATAAAAATAAGTGTATTCTTAATAAGAAAAATAAGAAATTCTTTCATTACGGAAATATACGGTGGGTCTAAAAACTCTGAGAGTACATCCAAAATCTGTGACTGTTTCTTTTAAACCTGACATAAACAGAAATTATTTTAGAATTTGGGTAAAATTGAAGTATAATGTAAAATGGAGAGAGAAAAATGTCTTATTTTGCATTATTTCTAAATCATTCATCAAATGTAAACAAATGTGTGACACTGACCTTGTTTAAGGGATTCATAATTATTGATAATTCTCTGATCATTTACTCAACCTCATGCCATCCCAGATGTGCTTGAGTTTCTTTTTCTGCTGAACACAAACAAGAATATTTCAGTTCTGTAGGTCCGTACAATGCAAGTGAATGGGTGCCATTTTGAAGCTCCAAAATGCACATAAAGGCATCATAAAAGTAACCCATAAGACTCCAGTGGTTTAAATCCATGTCTTCAGAAGCGATATGATGAATGAGTTTGAGAAATAGACCAATTTAAGTCCTTTTTTACTATACATTCTCCCCCCTGCCCAGTAGGTGGCGATATGCCCAAAGAACACAAATCAAAAACAAAAGAACAAGAATGTGAAAGTGGAGATTAATAGTAAAAAAAGGACTTAAATATTGATCAGTTTCTCACCCACACCTATCATACTGCTTCTGAAGACATGGATTTAACCACTGGAGTCTTTTGCAATGCATTACTTTTACACTGCTTGTATGTGCTTTTGGAGCTTTGGTACCCACTCACTTGCATTGTGAGGACCTACAAAGTTGAAATATTTCTCTAAAAATCTTTGTGTTCAGCAGAAAAAAGAAAGTTATTCACATCTGGGATGGCATAAGGGTGAGTAAATGATGAGAGAATTATTAATAATTATGGTAAATTATCCCTTTATCTCATGACTCCAAAAGGTCTGATATTCCATTGAAGCACACAAGATGTGCTTTGGGGCATTCCAACAATACTAAGAAATTGTGCTTTTTATAAAAATTTTGACAAGTGATACTCGTGAACTTAACCCATGTCAGATAAAAACGGGGAGGAACATAAATGTGACATACAGAAATAGGTCATGAATAATGATACAAACAGTGTTGCAACAATTAGGAAAATATACAGTATGTGGTCATAAAGTCTCCTTAAGGACAATGGAATGGCTAAGTCAAAATAATGACATTTTGGTGGAGAAGATTTTGGGATGGTGGGTTCTTGCTGGCACCGGTTTTGGTAAGGGTGGTAAGGCACTTCATATTTGGTGGTTGTTGTTAGTGAAGGCAGAGTGGAATGCTGTGGTGAGCAGCTGATTTACACCATATGAAAACCTTACAAACTGAGCTCTGCCTCGAGCTATAATCTGCAATCACATGACTGGCCTCAGCCAATAGACGGCCTTGACTTACCCTCTATGGAGACACACAACAAAGCCAAGTCCATACTGCTGATTTGTGTGTACTGTATATGCCTGTGTGTTTATTCATAGATATGTGTGTTTTGAGTTTGTGCGTTCGGACACGGCCATATCACAAAGTCTGGCTGAAATCTGTTCTTCAGTTGCTTAAAAACTTTCACAATGCACAGACTAATCATGAAGGTGTTTTCAATGTAATAGTATGAAGTTGCTTGGTAAATTTCACTGCAGTCTTTTTATACCTAGGTCTAGACATACTAAACCACCTAACAAGCAGCAGTAGGCTTCACAGTTCTTGTAGTCTGTCTCTCGCTTTTCCTCACTGGCTGCTCTCGGCATCGCCCCAGCTGGCCCTCTCCCAGGGCCCTTGCTATAGCACAGCAGGCAACTGCTAGAGCAACAGAAGAAATCAATTAAGGCGTGTGGCCCGATCAAGCTCTGCCTTTTCTTGTGTTTGTTTATTATGGGCTTTAATTACAGCCAAACACTAACCACACTATCCTCAACTAATATAACCATTGTTGCAGACCTCTTCCCTCAATGTGACAGTGACCTTGGTTCTTGTGAGCTCGAAATTGTGTAAGGGTATTAACTAGACACACACGCATTTTTACTGTCCTCCCTCTCTTTGCATGGAACATTTATAATAGAACCTTTGAAGGTCTTTTGACAAAAGTGCAGGTAAGTGCAGAACAATAGAATGGCAGAATTCATTCAGAGATGAAAAAGAACCAAATTGCATACCATAGCTATGCAGACGACACCCAGATTTACTATTGCCAAATGACTACAGTGCCGTAGACACTTTGTGCCAGTGCATTGATGAAATTAACAGTTGGATGTGCCTTCCTTCAGTTAAACAATGACAAGACAGAGGTCATTATATTTGGCAACAAAGGTGAAATTCCCAAGGTGAACACATAACTTGACTCCAAGGGTCTAAAGACACATTTTTGAGTTATTTTGGAGTCAGGCCTTAGTTTCAGTAGTCACATCAAAGCAATAACTAAATCAGCCTACTATCATCTCAAACATTTTGTGAAAATGAGATGGTGTGTATCCAGTCAAGACTTAGAGAAACTTGTAAGTCCTCAGATCTTTACACTGACTTCTATTTTCATTTAGAATTGATTTAAAAGTACTAATACTCATTTATAAATCAATCAATGGCCTAGGACCTAAATACATTGCAGATACACTTGTTGAATATAAACCTAACAGACCTCAGATCATTAGGATCAAGTCAGTTAGAAATTCCAAGGGTTCACTCAACACAAGATGAGACAGCATTTAGCTATTATTTGATTGAAAAACAAGCTGCATCTGGGACTTTATTCATTTCAAACTCTTGTAGCCTCTGTGTCTGTGCCCGTCATGATATGGAAAGACTAAGAAGATGTTTTAACATTCTATAAAAATATATATGTATAAATGTATTTTTTTTAAATCAGATTATTCAGTTATCTGCCTTTCCCAACCCCTAATCCACTTTCGTCCAATCTCTGTTTTAATGACCATTGCAGTTCTGCTATGCTGGGTATCTGATTACATCTCAAACATTTTGAACTGATTCATGACTGGACCACTGACTATTTACCTAATTATGGTTACCTGTATTATTATTCAAAATTATTAGCTTGATTATGTATCAAAAGGGGCTCTGTATGCCTAAGAATGCATAACATTGTTCAGTCAGTAAGTTCGGGATTGAAAATAATTTACAAAGAAAACGAAGTTATTAATAGATGCAGCCAACATCTGCACCTGAAATAAAGCTGATTCATCTGAACAGAAGCTTCAAGATACTGTACATTATTGGTGATATACCAATTAAATTAGCACTACAAAGACCAGATCAAATGGACCATTGATGGCATGAATGACAACAGCAGCCTCTTAATTATTAAAATTGTCAAATGTTTCTTTAAGTTAAATTCAGGCACACATTTTGTTGCACATCAGCAGGGGGAGCTAGTAAACCATATTTCATCACATCTCTGTCCTTACACGCTCTCTACAGAACAAAGTGTACACTGAGAGCAGACAGAGCACAGCAGCACAGCCAATGCTGACAGAGAAAATGGCACTCAATGAATTGGGTCATCTCACCTCTGTCACAACATCGGTGAGATTAGATTTGGGACTGACGACAGATATTTTGTCACAGCAACTCTAACGCTGACTTCATCTCGTATATTGTGTGATAAAAATCTTTTCTTTCCAGAACTACCATTTTCCTCTTCCTGTTTTCTGTGTTGTGGCATATTAGACTAGAAACAAAACTGTTTTATGCTAGAGATGTGATAAGTGTGTTTGTGTGTGAGTGTATGTGTGGACATCTAGTTTAGAAACATGTGCTGTTGGAGCCATGGGTTAGCAGTTAAAGGGATAGTTCACCTATAAATGGAAATTATCTAATCATTTATGCATCCTCATGCCGTTCCAGATGTGATTTTAAGAAGAATATCTCAGCTTTGTAGGTCCTTACAATGCAATTGAATGGTGACCAAAACTTTGAAGCTCTGAAAAGCACATAAAGCGAGCATAAAAGTAATCCATCAGACACAAGTGGTTTAATCCATGTCTTTAGGAACGATCCAATCAGTATTGGGTGAGAACAGGCCAAAATATAAAATTTTCACTATAAATCTTGGAAAAAGCAGGTTCTTTGAAGATCACAATGAGCTCTGCACATGCGCAAGAGCTGGAAAATGTAATCAAGCTTGAAATCAAGATCAACATGAAATTGATTCCTTTCTTAAAGGGATAATTTACTCACCCTGATGTTGTTTCAAAACCGTTTGACTTTCTGTATGAAAATCTTGACATTTATTACGCTATGAGTAGGGCTGCCCCCTAATAGTCGACCAAACTTTAGTTGATGGGAAGAGTCTTGGTCGACCAAGTTTTGATTGGTCGGTTGGTCGCAGAAAAAAAAACTCCACATGAAGTGGCAAAGTCACGCAGTCAGTGACGAACAAATATGATCGTTTACATGGCTGGTCCATGCAGTAATTAATTATGTCGGGCAGGAAATCCAAAAAGTGTGGGATCATTTTGAGAGGGCAAAGGATGACCCCAAGAAGGTGACATGCAAACTCTGCAGGCAAACGTTCGCCTATCATTCATCGACCTCAAACATGGCTTATTATTATTATACTGTACATGTCTTAAGTAGCCTAACATTAGCCACTTAGCATGGCCGCTTGCATTAGATAACCTAGATTAATGTGCGGTATAGGCCTATCCAGGTGTTCGTTGGGAGTGGAGAAGCTAAATTAGTATCTCGATTACTGCATGTTTAACTTAATGTGCATTTCTCTCTATAAATTAACAAAACGTTCAGTCTCCTTGCTGGTTTTTCCGACAGCTGCTCGCTTTGTGTGTGCACTTATAAAATGTATAATTTAAAGGCTCATTATTACGGTTTGATATTTCTCTGTAATGTACAACAGTGTTAGCAATATTACTTGTAACATTCTTTCTCAGCCATGGAACTCAAACCATTTTCTGATGATCACCAACAAATATATATATATATATATATATATATATATATATATATATATATATATACATTTAACTAATTAAATGATTATCACAAACGTGCAACAACAAGTCGACTAATGGCTGAAACTAACGACTGCTAGTCGACTAGGAAGATCTTTGGTCGGGGGCATCCCTAGCTATGAGAAAAGCTTGTACACACTGGCTTGTGTGTTCACCTGACAACTGCTGTTTTATTTTTTTTGCTAAAATGAAAACACAAGCCACTGTGAAAGTGATCCGTGATGGTGCGCGTGAACAGGCAATTGATGTCGATATTTTCAATAAAAAATTACTTAAATTGTGGGTTGTTTCTCACTAAAACCTATTGTATGCCTTCATAACTCTTGAAATATGAAACACAAGTCTCATGGACTACTTTTATACTTTAAGGTTCTTTTTTAAGCTTTAAAGTGAAGCTCAATTCACTGCCATTGTATTGATAAATTGTGATCTGTGTGAGAAAGTCAGACAGGTTTAGAACGATGTGAGGGTGTTTAAATTCACATTCCAAGTCTTACTGTAAATGGTTCATGTGTGGTCATTATAAGGGAAAAAAGTTAAAAAAGTTATTTTTAAAGGGCACCTATTATGGAATTTTGAAAATTACCTTTCATGTAGTGTGTAACATAGATTTAAGTGAACAAAAACATCCTGCAAAGTTTTATATATGAAATTTCACCATAAAGAAAGTTATTGTCTCTCAAAAGTAGGAGTCGACTCTGAGTCAGTTTAATGAATCATTTTTCCAATGAGTCATTTTCCTTTTCGTTGTGACGTCAAGACGAAAAATTATCAAATTGGCCGCGCCCACTAGGGAAAACTTGAAAACATCATGTCGACAACAATACACTGTGTTCTGAAGTGCATATCAAAAGCGACCTTTTTTCACTGCCCAGGGACGAGCATGTGAAGAATCAGTGGCTAGAGTTTATATTTACAACTATACCACACAAGTATAGCCCGAACCTTGTGCTGTGTTCGCGTCATTTTAATGACGATTGCTTTACGAACATGAATGCTTTCAAGTGTGGATTTATGAGTCGGTTGATACTGAAGGAAGGTTCAGTACCAAGTTTATTTGGATCAGCTTCCTCCTCCGAATCACAACCTGTAAGTATTATTAATAATTGTTGCTTTTATGTGTTTTTTAGCATGCTTAATAAGTATTTGTGTGTGTTGTGTAAGTTACGCTCCGTGCAGCTTCTAGGTCTCCAATGTCAATTTTTTTGAAATATGTGAAATGTTTGTCGATGTTATTGGAGTTGTCATAAAGAATAGAGCAATAACTTGTAGTAATGCAGTGCTTTACCAATATGTTTATGCGTTGGGCTAACGCAAACAATAACTGATTGGGTGTTTACGGCCGAACTTTGGGCTATGATCGCTAACATAAATCAGCTCAAATTCCTTCTCTGATTTTGATTTTTTTACTACAAAGCGGTGATGGGTGTTCCGTTTCCGACAATCTCTGCACAGAGTATACCAATCAAAACTGACTGGGTCATCTGACCAATCACCGCAGATTAGCGTCACGCAAAGGAGGGGTTTGGAAAAATTAGTCGTTGGACGAATCATTTGGGAGTCGGTGAGCAAATCAGGTAAACATAAATGCATATTATAAGACAACAAAAGTGTTTTTTGTCATTGCATGCATGTAAAACTGTTGTTGGGGACTCCCAAAACAATATTAGGAACATTTTAAATGCCATAATAGGTGCCCTTTAATCTTTTATCAAAATGTAACAACTTGCTCTGCCTCTGAAATTCCTTTCCTTCTCAGTTGATATCACCTCACCAAGACCTATTATTTTTCAACCCTTCCCTCCAACCATGTTTTACAGAGAAAACTTCTCATGATGCAACCAATACCCTGTGGATTAAATCAAGTCCCATCCTGCATTTTTATGTTTAATATCCTGTTTTACTCTTAAATATGTCACGTTGCCTTAGTAAAATGGGTTTGGAAAGTCATAACATGTTAACTTCAAGAGCAGCACCATAAGGTGGCAGTTCAACCACAGACCAGAGTTATAACTCAGAGTACGCCTTCTCTGGATATTAGTTTATTAGGGTGCAGAGATACAGAAAGGCAAAGCAATGGACAAAGCAAGTAAAAAAGAGAATACAATAATTTTAGTTTCACATAAATTTAAGTGATTTTCTAGGCAGTCTCACAATACAAAGATACAATTCTGTTTTTAAATATATATTACCATATTTAATATAAGAAGAAAGGATCAATACTTTCCTGGAGTAGTGATATACATGATACAGTTACAGATATAACTGGCAAGAATTGTATTCAGAGTAATGGTAACAGGAAGATGTACATTTGGCTCTGGCAGCAAGAAACAGGATTTTCAATCTCTCAGCTGCTGGATTGGCATGAACGCTGTCTCCATCTGCCCTGCCCTGCTGGAGAATTGCAAAAGCCTCTTTCATCAAAACCACTGAGCGCCAGGCATCAACGGTGCAAGGCCCTATAAAAGGCCAGCTGTCCTTGTTTTAGTGTGCGATCTGCTCTACAGAATAGGCCACAGACAGTTGGCAAAGGAACAGTGGAGTCATCCATATGCCAAAAATCTGGAGAAAAAAGAGGCAGCTGACCCCAGAGACTGCAGGGTTGGGTTACTAGCTCCAGCCTCCACTTCCCACGCAAATGCATGTATTGCACACACAAGTGCAATGCAAACATCAATAGCTCTGTATTGTGTGTGAGTGCATTTGCCTGGTTGTGTGATAAACAGTGATATTGCAGTGTATCATAAAAGCAATACAGCGAAGGGCTATAGAGTGAAGGTTTGCCCCAAGCGGGTACTGTCGATCTAACAAGATGGGACAGCTTTACACATGAATGTCTACATGCATGTACATGTACAAATAGTTACTCCATGTAATTTATGAACATTGTGGTCCATTATATAATGATATAAATGACAGCCTTTTCGATAGCTACTTGTTTTACACAACCTTTAAATCAACCACAGCTTCTTTCTTGAACACGAATTTGCTTCTTGAGTACTGCAAAACCCCTCATTGCAGTCAAAATGATAAGCATGTTCATGTTGGTCGTATCCTTCCTTTTGTGCACACAAAATGACATTGTAGCGAAAATCCCTCCCTTTATTTAGCTTTAAAAGAGTTTACATACACTCACTCAGAACTTTATTATGAACATTATGGTCTTCTGCTGCCTCAAGGTTCGATGTGTTGCGCATTCTGAGATGCTATTCAGCTCACTACAATTGTACAGAGTACTTATCTGAGTTACCGTAGCATTTCTGTCAGCTCAAACCAGTCTGGCCATTCTCCATTGACCACTCTCATCAACAAGGTTTTTCCATCCACAGAACTGCAGCTCAGTGGATATTTTTTGTTTTGGCACCATTCTGAGCAGAGGCGGCGGCAGCCGATTTTGCCGGGACTTCAGCCCCGAATGTTTTGAGTGTAGCCCTGAATGTATTTTGAATAGTTGACTGACAAATATGAAACCGGACAATAGCCTATGTAAACCCCCGAAATCATAAGTTGCCTTATTTCATTGTGCTTTGGCTTTGCACATATTGCATACAGCCTGTAAAAATAGACATAGGCATAATCTAGCCTATAGAATAAGTTCCTTTGCTGTCGGTAGCCTATGGGTGACTCTGTTTCTTCCTCTCTGTTGAATATGCAGCAGGTAGAGGAGGAGCTTGCACAGTCGTTGACATCAACTAACGTTACTTAGTGGCGAGTTAACAGCAGTTAGCAGGAAAGACAGCAAAAATTAAGCAAATGAGGCTTTAGGGATTTTTCCGAAAGAAGTCAGTGGGTAAGAATTCACATTTGTTTTTGTCCTTAAAGTCTTAAGATCATCATCTAGCTGGCTTTCACCCACAGTAGGCTAAACCTCAAGAGTTGTAGCCTCTAACCTCCTTGTTTAGGTTGACACAGCTTGGTAGTTCCGAGTTAACGCAGTTGGCTCTCACGCCGGAGACTGCTGTTCGAATCCCGTTCAAGGTATACTTTTCTTGTTTATCAGTTGTTGTTTTCGCTAAGGATAACCAATAAGCATTAACATAAAATGTATGTGTGACTTGTTTTGTGATATTAGTTTGTAGGAAATATACACTTTGATTTGATTAAATGGTTTTGTAGAGTGTAGCAAAGATGAGCTACAGACTGAGGAGCAGCTGTGCCAGAATCAGGCATGGAAACTGGTAACAATTAATCAGTCACTTTTTTCATTTCATTTATTTCATTTATTTATTTATTGTTCAGCCTTGGCTGAAAATTGGTCTTTGGTCTCGCCATACAATCAAAACAATTAACAATACACAGTATACAATCACAAAACGATACACAATATACACATTAAAATATTCACATCTCTTTCCTCTTATTCAAAAGACTTATTGCATTTGGTACAAAAGATTGCTTATATATCACTTTAATCAGCTTTTGGTGTTCTATAGCTGACTGACGTGATGGCAGTAATTCAAAGACATGATTCAATGGGTGTGTTGTATCTCTTGCTATAATCAAAGCTTTCCTCTGAACAGCAATTTGATATAACTGTGCGACTGATTTTTGTTTAGATCCTACAATTTTTCCTGCAACTCTTGTAATTCTCTCTAACTTTACTTTATTAACAGATGTAACTCGTCCAAACCACACAGTTATATTATACCCTAAAACACTCTCAATTACTATTACTTTAGAGAAAGTTAAAAGTGAAACATTGTTTATCCCAATGATCCTAATGAAAGGATTTTGACAGATGAATTATTCTCATAGAGATGATGAGAATTATATACAGTTCGATGCCATGGTGTGTCAACGAACTTAGACTAAAGTCATTCATGTATTGCTTTAACTTAGGATCTTATACATCATTTTGACTATTTATGTCAAAAAATATAAATTATTTATATTCAATATTTTTTTTACCTCACTTTACTCACTATAATATAACTCTTTTGTGATGAATTTATGTTAATGTACATGAAAATTCAAGAGTCATGATAGATCTAAGGGCAATCCCACTGATCTGCTCTTCCCAATACATTTTCTTCAATGGTATTGGTCTACAATTTGACATACGTAGCACTTGATGAATTAGTTGTTTGAAGCTGATTTGCAATGCGTTATGTGCTGTATCTGTTCTTTTGCATCACAGATGATTCAGGGAGGAGAGAGGATGTTGAGGATAGTACTAAAGTGGAAGATTTAGGAACTGTAGAAACAGGCCCAGCCAGAGCAAAACTCAGAGAATACCCTCTCACCAGCTTTGGACTACAGAGAAGTGGTTGCTAGTGTGAAAATAAAATTGTCTGGGCTAAGCCCCGGATGTCCTTCAATGCTGGAAACGCCTCTGATTCTGAGTAAACTCTAGAGATTGTTGTGCATGAAAATCCCAGGAGATCAGCAGTTACAGAAATACTCAAACCAGCCCGTCTGGCACCAAAAATCCTGTCACGGTCGAAATCAATAAGTAAAAAAACTATTTCCCCATTCTGATGGTTGATGTGAACATTAACTGAAGCTCCTGACCCATATATGCATGATTTTATGCATTGCACTTCTGGCACACGATTGGCTGATTAGATAATCGCATGAATAAGTAGGTGTACAGGTGTATATATACAGTATACTGTATATGCCTATATCCATTGCTGTTTTGGTTTAAAAGTTTTAACTTTTTTAAAGTGGGAAAAAGTATTATATTTGCCTTTTTCCAACAAGGACATTCTGTACTAGCTCATGTGTTTAATCAAATGCAAAATTACATATGTGACCTTTGATGTAGTTTCTAGACCCAAAGCTACAGACCGTATGCTTGATGTTGTTCTGTGTCAAAGAGAAAAATGTCTCTCATGAGTGTTTAAGAAATAACTCTGTTATTCCTCTTTTTGGCTCTAATATGTATGTGTCTTCTTGGGTTCTTGTGTGGGCGCTCACATGCTGTTTTGACAAAGTACAACTCTGGACATTTTAATTTCAAACATTGTGGAAGTGATCTCATTTCCCATCTGAGACGTCAACTGTAAAAATGCAATATTATACTTAGTTATATCTGCATGAAGCTTATAGCCAAAGGAAGTTTTTAAAATAGGCTAAATCAGAATTGGTGGTTGCAAGTATAAATACGTTTCCCAAGCTTGTGTTATTTCACTTGTTTTACATTGAAGACAATGTGTATGAAACCAATGCAGCTTTCATAGAACAGCAGTTTGAAGATACACAGTTGCCCCCAATAAGTAATTAGACCTGGCTTTATTCTAAAGAAAAATATCACCAGCACACTTTTAAGTTTGCTTAAGTGTGCATGCTATACAGTGAATATACAGTGGCCCCAAAAAGTACTAAACTTGGACATTTAGATCTCTTGGAGCTAGTTGTCATATATAAAAGCCTTGTTTATGTATATTTATATATTAAGAAATGTATACTTAAAAGGCTTGAGTAATCCTGTGCAAGAAGCAATCATAGATCCTGGCTCATCATCAGTTAATTCTATGTCTGCTAATTGTTTCTCTAAGATATGCAACAAAAACCCCAAACAGGGGGCAAGGACGCATAATGGAGTGGATATTTTAAATAAACTGGAACCCAAGCCTACCTGGACCACACCGGCTAGATGCCCCATTGTAGAACACTGAGCTTCTCTCTAAGCTTCCCTGAAAAAGGACAATGAGGTGCAGCTGAAAAAGGCTGAAGGTTGCGGTTCCGGAGACCCAGAAATTGGGTCCTCCTTCACTCTGGCTTGAGCCAAATACACATTTCAACCAACCAGCCTGTGGTGAGTTGACTTTATTAGCAATAGAGGAAACATGTTTGTACTTTGTAGCACATGTGATCTAATAGTTTTTGTGACCTTTAGGTGGGTAAGTATACACTATGGGTACTTAGAATAATAAGGTCAAATAATAAGTATATGTGGCGGTGAGGGCGTGGTCAAGCGTTCGTCTGGGGAGAAAGGAAGATGTACAGGTTTTCACCAAAGATTAATTGCTGGTAATATTTATATTCGCAGTGAGAGACGGGGGAAATAAAAAGGTGCCCAGTCCATAGAGTGAGAGAAAGAGAAACAGATGCCGCAAAGTTGTGTGTGTTCGTGTGACTGGGAGAGACACCAGAAGCTAATTGGTTGTTGGCCATTGACGTATTGTTTTGCCCTGTGAAGTTTCACCGTTATGCCTGATGCGAATGTGTTTATGTTGATGGGAATTAAGAGTGACATATGTTACCTGAGTTGGAATCTCCTGAGTTCATACCTGAGTTGGAATCACCATCTCCTGCTTCCTCATTCATTGAACCTTGTTACAGTATAATACATCACACAAAGGCTCAATTGCAACATATTTGAACACAAAGTTTGTACAACAATAGTATAGAACTGCATTCAAAAATGGTCACAATCAAAATACAATAAGCCAAACAAAAATGTGTGGTGCCTGTGCTTTGGATTTTGTCAGTGTAAGTGAATAAGTCTGGTGCTTTAAATCTCTCATTTCAGAGAAATTTGAGTTTTAAGTGTTGAAGTGTTCAAATTGATGGTGATCAGATTGGTTGCGGTGCACTCTTTTAGAAATGAAAATGAAATGTTCAGGGGGTGAAATGTCTTGCGTTAAGGTCTCAGTCAGGATCCAACAAATATGAGGCTCCTATATGTCCTATATCTTACCACAGTGTTATGCACTGCCTAAACGACTACATCAGGCAGCTTATGTTATCTTGTAAAAATCTCCAGTGGTTAAACCATGTCTTAATAAGTGATAAGATAAATATCACTTATTATGAAAGTGAAATATTGATTTGTTTCTCACCTAAGCAATTGCATCGCTTCAGAAGACATATATTAAACCACTGGAGTTGCATGGATTACTTTTATGCTGCCTTTATGTCATTTTTGGAGCTTAAAATGTCGGGTCACCATTCACTTGCATTGAAAGGACCTACAGAGCTGAAATATTCTCCCAAACATCTTTGTTTGTGTTCAGCAGAAGAAAGAAAGTCATTCACATCTGGGATAGCATGAAAGTGAGTAATTTTCATTTTGGGGTGAACTATCCCTTTAAATCCACTGGGAATATGACCCAAGTTCAAATCTCTGGCTTTTTATTTGATAATTTGTTCATTCATGTTCTGCTGGTAATTTATTTGTACTGAGGAATAATATGTGTATTGTAAGTGTACCTTTCATTATTAAATATGTTACAGTAATGTCTGAATTTCTCTGTGATCATTCTGCTTAATTATTATGAAAAGTAGTGTCACCCCAGAGCTGAACACATTGCCCTGGCGAAAGCTCATTTCCTATATATAGGCCCATAGCCTCTGTATGATTAGCTACTGCTTCACTTTATGCAATAGCTTAAACGGACTGTTCAGTGCACAGGCTAATATGGATAATTATAGTAAGCAAAGTATATGAACAAATTCAAATGTATACAAATGTAGGCTTTTCTTTGTATTGTATCTTTAGCTTTATTCAGTGAAAAAGAACGTTGTTTGACGCATGTACAAATAAGACAAACAATTAAAAAATTCACGCAAAGGGAATGAACGTTCACTAGGAAATGTATTCTTTTATAACGCATGAACGAATCAGCTAAGAAGTGCACGTCATTATAGCAATAGGTTCCATAGAAGGTTAAGATCATATTTTATATTGGAAATCGAAGATGTGAGTATGCTTCAAGATGCAAGAAGTTTTCTTGTAAAATAGATATTGAGGACTAATGTTAACTCGAGAGTATTTGTGTGTATTAAAGGAAAAGTTCACACAAAAATAAAAATTATCTCATTATTCACATACCCTGATGCCATTCGAGATGTGTATGTCTGTCTTTCTTCAGCAGAACACAAATTCAGATTTTTAGAAGATAGAGATCTGTCAGGTCCGAACTATTCCTTTGAGATAAAAAAGAACTGTACAATGCTGTTGAATATAAATAGCATACACTACATAAAATGTGAGTTCGAGAAACTTAAATTTTAGTAAAAATTATTCAGGACTGAGCATCAACGATAAATCTGAGCATGCTCAACAACCTGCACCACCAAATTTGACATTTTGTAACCTGTTTAAAATAATAAAGTTGCTCTTACTAAATGCCCTATAGTTGATTGCATTTTTTTTTCTATAATAAAATGCCTATTTTATACAGTAAGTATAGACAAAATAAAAGTTTAATTATTTTATTTTTTTTAAATAAAGGTCAATAATATTTAGTTAACGCAAGCTTTTATTTCCAAAGTGATCACTTTCCTCTCTCTTTCACTCACAGTGCTTCCAGATATTTTCATACAGTTACCATTGGTATAGCACCATCAAAATACACATGGCATCCACAATGCTTAATTATCCAGTCACAGTACTGTGGTGTTGCTGTTGCATTTGTGGGATTTCCATTGTGCTCCACAACCAGCCTAGTTGGGACTCCATGTTTTCCTTGAGCTGAAAATTCTATCACCATCCACTTCTCTACCTGCAAGGAGGGAGAGGAAAATATGTAAGAGTGCACAAACTGCTCTATGCCTGTTCTGTGTCATATCTCTTATTAGCAGCATGTAAATTGGAATTCTTTGCTGTCACACTTTTTACTTTAGCAAATATTTCTTAGAGTAGAGCTCTCACCTTAGGTTTTGCTTCCATCTCCAACCCATCCTGAACAGGAAGCAGAGGAAGCAGCAGAGCCATCCAGCTCCAAACTCAGCACTCCAGCACCTGAGCCAATCACAGCAGAACCTGAGAGCTCGGAAGAGCTCTCACCTGAGGTTCAATTTCTATCTCAAGCCCTTCCAGTGAAAGCAGATTCAACAACTAAGACATAAACTGAACAAGTTTTGCAGACATGTGACTAACAGAAATGGAATCAAAAGTAACAGTCAGTATCTGGTTGGGCAACCAGCTGGATTAAGTACTGCAGTGCATCTCCTCCTCATGGACTGCACCAGATTTGTCAGTTCTTGCTGTGAGATGTTACCCCACTCTTCCACCAAGGCACTTGCAAGTTCCTGGACATTTCTGGGGCCCTAGCCCTCACCCTCCGATCTAACAGGTCCCAGACGTGCTTAATGAGATTGAGATCCGGGCTCTTCACTGGCCATGGCAGAACACTGACATTGCTGTCTTGCAGGATATCACGCACAGAACGAGCAGAATGGCTGGTGGCATTGTCGTGCTGGAGGGTCATGTCAGGATGAGCCTGCAGGAAGGGTACCACATGATGGAGGAGGATGTCTTCCCTGTAACGCACAGCATTGAGATTGCTTGCAATGACAACAAACTCAGTCCGGTGATGTTGTGACACACCACCCCAGACCATAACGGACCCTCCACCTCCAAATTGATCCTGCTCCAATGTACAGGCCTCATGTAATGCTCATTCCTTCGACGATAAACGCGAGTCCGACCATCACCCCCGGTGAGACAAAACCACAACTCGTCAGTGAAGAGAACTTTTTGCCAGTCCTGTTTGTTCCAGCTAAGGTGGGTTTGTGCCCATAAGTAACATTGTTGCTGGTGATGTCTGGTAAGGACCTGGTAACAGGCTTACAAGCTCTCAGTCCAGCCTCTCTCAGCCTATTGCAGACAGTCTGAGCAATGATGGAGGGATTGTGCATTCCTGGTGTAACTCAGGCAGTTGTTGTTGCCATCCTGTACCTGACCCACAAGTGTGATATTCGGATGTACCGAACCTGTGCAGGTGTTGTTGCACGAGGTCTGCCACTGCAAGGACTATCAGCTGTTTTAGGCGTATCACAGTACGGACATCGCAATTTATTGCCCTGGCCACATCTGCAGTCCTCATGCCTCCATGCAGCATGCCTAAGGCACATTCACACAGATGAGCAGGGACCCTGGGCATCTTTCTTTTGTGTCTTTAGTGTCCTACGTTTTTATAACTGTGACCTTATTTGCCTACCGTCTGTAAGCTGCTAGTGTCTGCAAGGTCAGTTACAATTTCTTCTCTTTTTCTTGTGAAATAGTATTCATTTATAACGCATAATTAAATTGACAACAATGGTAATGAAAGGATATAACCTGCTTGTCCTTTAGAGGGGGAGATCTTATATGTGTCTGTCTTGCTGATTGACTGCTTTTACAGTTGCATGGATACATGGTGCCCTTGCATCCGGAGCCTCCCTCAATGACCCTCAGAGGCCCAGACTCACCGTACTATTGCCGACCATTTCTCGCTTATTCAGAAAATGAGACTTTGTCTCTAATTGGTCTACTATGTTCTCTGTGTCATGTATTGGAAATCCTTTGTATTATATTTTAAAACACATTTTAAACTGTGACCCGGATCAAAGCCTTTTCAAATCCTGAATCTACTAGTTAAAACAGTACAATTCATATGTCTTTAGGTTCCCTCTAAGAAGCACTCAATAAACCTGCTCAGTGTTACATGATTATGCCTGATCCCTCAACAGTGAAAGGAGCCTGTGTTCAAGGATCCTGAATGAAAAGTCATTGACCTAAAACCTGACAGTGAGGTGCAGCTTAAAACGACCATGAATGCCTGGAAGCCCGGCATGAAGAGGAGCGAGAAGTTTGATGATCAAGAGACCCAGAAGACTAAGGTGTGCCCCTTCATTCTACATTGAGCCAAACACAGGTTTCAACCAGCCTTTGTTTAGCTGGCTTTATTTGCCATTTGAAAGAGAAAACCTATTTTACTGCACCTGTGATTAAATATTTTACAATAGGCTACACCTGGAAAACAGAAAGATAGAGAGTAGACCTTGGGATCGATAAACATTGAAGATAGTCCTGAAGAGCATTCAGTGATTTGTTCATTGATGTTTCATCTAGGAGCTCTAGAGGAACTTCAGGAGCATCTTTAATAAACTGACACCTCAGAAATTTGAGCTGCTGATGGCCAAGGTGGCTGACCTCCCCATAAACATAGAGGAGAGGCTAATAGGTGTAGTGGACCTGGCCACTTAGAAATTAATGTTGATTTTGGAACAAAATTGTGCTTCAGAATGATTCTTTAGATCATGAGAGTTCACATTCCAATCTCAGTTATTTATGTTTACTGTGTTTGTAGATATACAGTGCATTCAGAAAGTATTCAGACCCCTTAATTTTTTTTCACATATTGTTATGTTGCAGCCTTATGCTAAAATGCTTTAAATTATTTATTTTTTCACATCAATTTACACTCCATACCCCATAATAACAAAGCAAAAAACAGATTTCTGATAACTTTTAAAATTTATGTAAAAAAAACCTGAAAATCACGTTGATATAAGTATTCAGACCCTTTGCTATGACAATTGAAATGACTGGAGTCCACCTGTGACAAATTCAATTGACTGGACATGATTTGGAAAGGCACACATATGTCTATATAAGGTCTCGCATCTGAAAATGCATATCAGAGCAAAAATTATGCCATGAGGTCAAAGGAACTGCCTGCAGAGCTCAGAGACAGGATTGTGTTGAGGCACAGATCTGGGAAAGGCTACAAATGTTTTTCTGGCTGCATTGAAAGTTCCCAAGAGCAAAGTGGCCTCCATAATTCTTAAATGGAAGAAGTTTGGAACAAGCAGAACTCTTCCTAGAGCTGTTCATCTTGCCAAACTGAGCAATCAGGGAGAAGGGCCTTGGTAAGAGAGGTGACCAAGAACCCAATAGTCACTCTGGTTGAGCTCCAGAGATAACGTGTGGAGATGGGAGAAACTCGCAGAAGGACAACCATCACTGCAACACTCCACCAATCTGGACTTTATGGCAGAGTGGCCAGATGGAAGCCTCTCCTCAGTGAAAAAGCACCTAAATGTCTCTCAGACTGTGAGGAACAAGGTTCTCTGGTCTGATGAAACTTAGATTGAACTGTTTGGTCTCAATTCTATGCATCATGTCTGGAGGAAACCAGGCACCACTCATCACCTGCGCAATACCATCACAACGGTGAAGCATGGTGGTGGTAGCATCATGCTGTGGGGGTGTTTTTCAGTGGCAAGGACTGGGAGACTGGTCAGGGTTGAAGGAAAGCTAAAAGAAGCAAAATACAGAGATATCCTTAATGAAAACCTGGACCAGAGCACTCGGGACCTCAGACTGGGCCAAAGGTACCAAATTATTGAAAGTCATAGCTCTGAAAATGCATTCAACATTGAAATTCAGCACAAGGGCTTTGACATTGTGTCTCCAGATGTTGTGTGGGTAAGTCTATGCCGGTTTATCTGCTGTCTCTAGGCAGGTTGATTTTAAAAAGAAACCCCTATATTAGGCCAAAGAAAAGCATTCTTTACATTTGAATGCATGATGTCCGAAGTACTGTGGAAGTACAGAGAGAGAAACTGAGCTGAAAGTGAGCGAGTGAGATGAGTGAGGAAGATGCGGGTCCTGCGGCACAGCCGCTACAGTTCCAGCTGGTTAGAAATGCACCTCCTAGTGCTACATTCACGCTTCAACCACCAGAGCCATTCAACTTTTCAAAGCCTCAAGACTGGGAGTAATGGATATGGCAGTTTGAAATATTTCCACTGGCCAGCAGTCTACATGCAGCTCTCAGGCTAACCAGATGAACATGATAAAATCTTGCCTAGGAGATGAGGCAGATGACGTTTTAAGGGGTCAGCCTTCATTCACCTTTAGCAACAGTACCATATTGTGAAAAAAACTTTTGAAAAGTTTTTTGTGCCCAAAAAGATTTAATCAGAGAGTGCAACAAGACAATTTCATGACAAAATGTTACGCACTCACTAAGAACTGCAACTTTGGTGTGCTGCATAATAAGCTGCTCAGAGACAGACTTGTTGTGGGTCTGAGTGACTTTGAACTTTCACAACATATGCAGCTAGACTGAGAACTCACTTTAGAAAAAGCCATCAACATGGCATTACAAAGTGGAACTATCAAAAAGCAGCAGTGTGACATAAGAGGATGACCAGCACAGCCAGGAGCACCACCCTGATGTTGGGATTAATGCTGTAAACCTGGAGGATGACCAGGACAGCCAGGAGCACCACCCTGATGTTGGGATTAATGCTGTAAACCTGGAGGATGACCAGGACAGCCAGGAGCACCACCCTGATGTTGGGATTAATGCTGTAAACCTGGAGGATGACCAGGACAGCCAGGACAACCCTGAGGTTGAGATGAATGCTGTAAATCCAGAGGATGACTAGCATAATCAGGAGCACCCTCTTGAGGTTGAGATGAATGCTGTAAACCCACAAGATGACCAGGACTGCCAGGAGCACCCCCTGAGGTTGTGATGAATGCTGTAAACATGGAGGATGACAGGACAGTCAGGAGAGGATGACCAGCACATATTTACTTAAAGTGGACTATTTTCCAAATTTGTGGAGATTGCTAAAATGACTCCTATGAGATCCGATGACATAATTCTTCACCTTAAGTCAATCTTTGCCCCTACAAAATTCCAAAGATTCTTTTCTCTGATAATGGGCCCCAGTTTTCCAGTCAGAAGTTTGCTAGCTTCGCTGAGGACTAAGGGTTCCAACATCCAGTCATGTTCAGGAATTGAAGCACTTGTTCACCAAAACCAAATACCCTTACCTAGCTTTTCTTGCAAACAGAGCAACACCTCTGGCCATTGTCTATTGTCCAGCTCAAATCCTCATAGGGAGAAGATTGCGTACCCAGATGCCACAGCATCACTCACTTCTGGTCCCAGACCTTCCTGATTATTCTGCAGTGGCTGCAAACAAAAAGAAAATTAGAGATAAATAGGCAGAGGTCTATAGCACAAGAGCCATCTGTCGTCAGGATAGAAAGTATAGATTATGGACAGAAAATCACAAGCTACTCTGGTGCCACCACATTCTGCACCACATTCATACTTGGTAGATGGACCTCAAGGCACTATTAGATGGAATAGGTGACGTCCTGTTCCTATGCCAAGAACTGGAAAAGTTGGTGAAACTTTCCGTGAACTTGACCAATGTACAGAGAAGGGAGAGACTTTGTTGTTGAAGTGCCCATCTGAGGCTCAGTCAGTTCCCTGACACACTTGAGCATATACGCACATGCGCACTCTTTAGAAACATAAACAGCACTTTTACTGTACATTAACATAAACACATAAAAGTTGTGTTTTCCGACAGAAACCTTGTGTGATAAAGCGCTTTCTCTTAACAGCCATTAATCCCTTAAATAGCTGCATTCATGTTTGCGTGATTTATTAGAACAACGCTTTTATGTAAAACCCCAGAATAAGCTATTTTCTTAAATGCATGTAAACATGGTCTTGACAGAATAAAATATATATATGGAATAAAAGATATAGAAGCCTCAGCTAAGTCAAATGATGTCCACACAGCAAACAATGTGGTTAACTACAGGTAAAGAGAAGTTTGTTGGAACTATGTGGTTTCGGGAAACACCAAATCGATTAACAATGCTTTTGAGAAACACACCCCATAAGTGGTTCTATAAATGCATACAGTAATTCAGATGTATTGTATCAATTATAAAAGGTTAACACATTCAATACTTAATCATAACACATTGTAAACTCTGCCAATGCTGTAACGGAATGAAACTAGGAAGCAAGTTGCAAGTGACAGTTGGTTTATTAACAGCAAAATGTGAAGATTGGGAAAAGTCCGGGGTAATGGTCTAGTGGCGCAGAGTCTCCAATGGTCAGGTGATCGTGGTGAGAAGAGTGATGAGAAGTGTAGAACGGACATGATGAATCCAGGAAACAGCAACAGAACATGAAACAGGAACAACGAGAGAACTGGACTGGAACTTCAGCGTGGAGAACAACACTGGACATCACAAACAACGATCTGACAAGGAGATGAGAGAGTGGTGAGAATTTAAAGGGAATGGGAATGAGTAACAGCTGGTAAAAGGAGTGATTGCGGCAGAGCGCTAATCACGGTAACAAGCAACACGCCCACACATTCACGCACACACACACACACACACACACACACACACACACACACACACACACACACACACACACACACAATATGAACAAGGCACGAGACAAGGAAGAGACATAGGATTTAAATACCGTGACAGTACCCCTCCCCCTAGGAACGCCTCCTGGCGTTCCCAGGCTCCCTTACCTGCTGATTGTAGTCATCGATAAGGGAGTGATCCAGAATGTCTCTGGCCGGCACCCAACTTCTCTCCTCCGGACCGTAACCTTCCCAGTCCACCAGGTACTGAAATCCGCGTCCCCTCCGTCTTGAGTCCAGAATGCGGTTGACCGAATAAGTAGGTTCCCCATCTACGAGTCGCGGCGGGGAACCGGAACCGGCGGGTTAATGCGGGAATAAAAGACGGGTTTTATTTGGGATACATGAAATACGGGGTGAATTCTCCTGTACGCTGGAGGAAGGTTGAGGCGGACTGCCACCGGACTAACAATCTTGGTGACAGCGAACGGGCCAATGAATTTAGGTGCAAGTTTATTAGATACGGAACGTAGAGGAATGTTCTTAGTAGAAAGCCACACTTTTTGACCAACGACGTATACGGGAGGCCTAGACCGGTGGTGATCAGCTTTGGCCTTGGTGCGTGACACCTCTGGACGAAGGCGTGAGCGGAGGGGACCGCGACTTCGGATTCCAGACTAGGAAAAATAGGTGGCTGGTAACCTACACTACATTCAAATGGAGATAGGCCCGTGGATGATACTGGTAACGTGTTGTGGGCGTACTCAACAAACGACAGTTGTTGACTCCATGAGGAAGGATTCTTGGATACCAAACATCGTAACGTTCTCTCCAGATCCTGGTTGGCTCGCTCAGATTGACCATTGCTCTGGGGATGAAACCCTGAGGACAGACTAACAGTCGCTCCCAGTAATTTACAAAATTCTCGCCAAAATTTTGACACAAATTGGGGTCCTCTGTCAGAGACCACATCTGTCGGGAGGCCATGTAGCCGAAAGACGTGGTCAATGACAATCACCACTGTCTCCTTGGCAGAGGGTAATTTGGGCAAGGGAATGAAGTGGGCCGCCTTCGAGAACCGGTCCACCATGGTTAAAACTACCATGTGTCCCTGTGAGGGTGGGAGGGCAGTGATAAACTCTAGAGCGATATGGGACCAGGGTCTCGATGGCACCGGCAGCGGTTGAAGTAACCCATCTGGGGGTCGATTGGAACTCTTACCAGTGGCACAGACTGAGCAAGCCAAAACAAAACTGTGAACGTCACGAGCCATCAAAGACCACCAGAATCGTTGCTTGACTAAAAATCTAGTTCGATTAACTCCTGGATGACAAGCCACATTAGAACAATGTCCCCACTGAATAACGCTGGACCGTAACCCCTCCGGCACAAACAAACGGTTCGGTGGGCACCGAGCCGAGGCGTTACCCTTCTAAGGCCGTCTTGACCTTCGATTCGATCTCCCATGTGAGTGTAGAGATGAATAGCGTCTCTGGTAAAATGCACTCGGGAGTAGATGGGCGTTCGGAGTGATCAAAAATACGAGATAAAGAATCGGGTTTGATGTTCTTGGAACCCGGGCGTACGAGAGAGTAAAATCAAAACGACCGAAAAAAGAGCCCACCGAGCCTGCCTGGAGTTTAATCTTTTAGCTGTGCGAATATATTCCAAGTTCTTGTGATCGGTCCAGACGATAAAAGGTACCCCCGAACCCTCCAACCAGTGGCGCCATTCCTCCAAAGCTAACTTGACTGCCAACAACTCTCTGTTACCAATGTCATAATTACGTTTGGCTGAGGACAAGTGATGAGAAAGAAACGCGCAAGGGTGTATCTTGTCATCTGAAGGAGAACGCTGGGATAACACTGCGCCTACCCCCACCTCTGACGCATTGACCTCTACCACGAACTGATGTGATGGATCAGGGGTTATCAGGATGGGGGCTGAAACAAAGCAACCTTTCAGTTTGGCAAACGCAGCCTCAGCTGCGTCTGACCACCTGAACGTTGTTCTGGGGGAGGTCAAGGCGGTCAGAGGTGCGGCTAGTTGACTGAAATTGCGAATGAAACGCCGGTAGAAATTGGCGAACCCCAGGAACCTCAGTAGGGCCTTACGAGACTCTGGACTTGGCCAATCTACCACAGCCTTGATCTTCTCAGGATCCATGCGCATTCCCTCAACCGACACGATGTACCCTAAGAAAGGAACAGACTGTGCATGAAAAACGCATTTCTCTGCCTTGACAAAAAGCCCATTCTCTAGCAATCTCTGAAGCACTAGCCGGACGTGCTGCACATGTTCCTGGAGAGACGAAGAAAAAAATCAATATGTCATCCAGGTAAACATATATGAACTGATCAACCATGTCTCGCAGCATGTCATTGACGAGTGCCTGGAGGACCGCTGGGGAGTTGGACAGGCCGAACGGCATGACCAAGTATTCAAAGTGCCCCCTGGGGGTGTTGAAAGCAGTTTTCCATTCATCCCCCTCCCTGATGCGGACCAATTGATAAGCATTACTTAAATCCAATTTCGTGAAGATAGATGCTCCCTGCAACCTCTCAAAAGCTGAAGACATCAATGGCAGAGGATAAGTATTCTTTACCGTGATGTTGTTCAGCTCCCGGTAATCAATACAACGTTGCAGAGATCCATCCTTCTTCCCCACAAAAAAGAATCCTGTCCCCGCTGGAGAAGAGGAAGGGCGGATGAATCCATTAGCTAGAGAATCAGAAATATATTTCTCCATAGCCTCCCTCTCTGGAACCGAGAGTGAATATAACTTGCCTTTAGGCGGAGATGTACCTGGCAATAACTCTATGGCACAGTCATAGGGACGATGTGGAGGGAGAGAAGCCGCCCGAGACTTACTGAACACCTCCTTCAGGTCCAGGTACCCCATGGGCACGTTAGCTAAATCCACCGCCTCTTCCTGAAAAACAGGGACAAAAACAGACGGACAGGCAGAAACAAGACAAGACTTATGACATTGATTGCTCCATGCTGACACAGACTTAGACTGCCAGTCCACTCTTGGATTGTGATGGGTGAGCCAGGGATGACCAAGGACGATGGGGGCAAGAGGAGTGTCCAGTATGTAGAAGGAGATGGTCTCGGTGTGATTGCCAGACGTGACGAGAGTGATGTCTTCAGTGGCTAGGGAAATGGTGGGAAGTTTCTGGCCATTGAGGGCGTGTACAGTGATCCGGTGAGTGAGAGACTTGAGGGGAACTTGGTGGTTAAGTGCAAAGGTGTAGTCCATGAAATTTCCTTCGGCCCCAGAATCCAGCAGTGCTCGGCAGTCATGACGGTGATTGGACCATTGAAGACTTACCGGAAGGAGGGTAGATGTGGATGAGGTCTTCTCGGCGGAGATCCCACCCGATAGTAGCCTCATACTTACTATCGGGCGGATCCTTTTAAAGGACAGTTGTAGGCAAAATGTCCAGCTCCTCCACAGTACAAGCAAAGTCCCTGGGATCTCCGCCTTTCCCTCTCCTCCCGGGAAAGCCGGGCTCGACCCACCTGCATGGGCTCGGGATCACAGACGGGCTGAACGCGTCCCCGCCTCCAGAGCATTGGCCGCCAACTCGTCCCGATGGGTGGTTGGTTCGTACTCGCCGTTCCACTCTGGACAACCTTGCGTCCACTCTAAGCGCCACGGCGATCAAGTCGTTGATCTTGGTGGGAAGATCCATGGCGTATATCTCCTTCTGGACGCGGTCAGCCAGCCCATGCAGGAACATGTCCCACTGCGCCTCCTCGTTCCATTGGCTCTCCGCCGCTAGCGTCCGGAACTCAATAGAAAAGTCTGATACAGATCTCTCTCCCTGACGCAAGTCAGCCAGCACTCTGGCTGCCTCTCTACCTGAGACAGCACGGTCAAAAACTCGCTTCATCTCCGCGGAGAGTGTTTGAAAAGAGGCGCAGCATTCGTCTTGATTCTCCCACACCGCCGTTCCCCATAGAGTCGCTCTCCCAGAAAGTAGCGTCAGAACAAAGGCGACCTTGGTTCTTTCATCACAGAATGTCCTGGGTTGTAGAGAAAAATGCATTGAGCATCGTGTTAGAAAAGCTTGGCAAAAATTAGGTTCACCTGAATATAACTCTGGAACCGGTAGGCGGGGCTCCGACTGGGAGGGGGCCGCTGGTGGTGGTTGAGGAATCAGCGGTGCGGGTGGCGCAGTGGGAGCTCGCAGAAGTTGAATTTGCTGGGTGAGTCCGGACACCTGCGCCACTAGAGCCTGGACAGCTGAGCCGTGTCATTGAGATTCTTCTCTTGGTTCTCCATACAAAATCTGCTGTTCATCACGAATTCTTCTAGGCTGTCTGAACTGTTACTCGCTGCTTCCATCTTGTGGTCAGATCGTTCTGTAACGGAATGAAACTAGGAAGCAAGTTGCAAGTGACAGTTGGTTTATTAACAGCAAAATGTGAAGATTGGGAAAAGTCCGGGGTAATGGTCTAGTGGCGCAGAGTCTCCAATGGTCAGGTGATCGTGGTGAGAAGAGTGATGAGAAGTGTAGAACGGACACAACGAATCCGGGAAACAGCAACAGAACATGAAACAGGAACAACGAGAGAACTGGACTGGAACTTCAGAGTGGCGAAGAACACTGGACATCACAAACAACGATCTGACAAGGAGATGAGAGAGTGGTGAGAATTTAAAGGGAATGGGAATGAGTAACAGCTGGTAAGAGGAGTGATTGCGGCAGAGCGCTAATCACGGTAACAAGCAACACGCCCACACATTCACGCACACACACACACACAATATGAACAAGGCACGAGACAAGGAAGAGACATAGGATTTAAATACCATGACAAATGCTACATAATTTCAAACATTGAATCTCAATAACCTAAAGGAACACGGTTTTTTAAAGACACACCAGTAGAGGTAATTTGAATGAATGTCCGCTTTCATTTTTCATTATGAGTCTTGAGTTGAGAGCATAACAAATCTTTAATAATGGTGTGGCATGGGGGCGTGGTTATGTGTCTGTCTGTGGGAGAGAGAAAACGGTAAGGCTCGTCACCTGGGCTGTAATTACTCAAACACCTGTCTCTCATTATAGTGATGGTGGAGGGAGACCTGAAAAGGCAACTCAGAGCATCAAAGTGGGAGAGAGAGTGGCAAAGAGAAGTAAGAGTCTGAAAAACTGGCATCGATAACCAGAGACTGCATAGTTCTATGAGCTATTAAAAGCCCTGTTGAGTTGGCCACTGAGGGCCATTTCTTTTATTTAATCTGACTCTGTGTCTCGTTTCGAATGCTGCGTGCTAGGTAGGACGCATCCTTTGAAGGCTACAGTATACTGAGCATCCTCCTTTAAACTAGTCTTATTTAAACGAGATGGCCTTCGTAAGACGAATGGAAACAGAATGTAGCATGGTTGCTATGACAGCACACCACTATTGAGCGCTTTGAGTGAGAAGGGAACAAAGTCCCTTTAGAAGGGAATGTATGAGGCAAATTTTAGGAGAGTTATAATGATGTAAAGAGAAAAGAAAATAGATTTTACAGGGGTACTTTTTGTCTGATACTTTATTTTAATTATATATTAATATAATTATACATATTACATACACTGCACCCATCTACAGAGGTATACTTCAACTTGGGAATTAACATTCCAGGCGTTTGAATATCATATTTACGGGCAAACTGGTGTAATTGTTTTTTTTAGACATTTCCGTTGAAGCAAAGAATTGTGGGTTGTGAGTGCCCACGAAGAATACACCTCATGCATCCTCCAAATTCCCATGAAAGAAGGTCTCATTCGAAGGCTGCATTTGAAGTGTCCTACTCGCTTTTCTGAAATGAGACAGCCTCGATGATGTATGCGGCCGAAGAATGTGACCTCCGGAGGACGCATCCTTCCAAACGAGCCAACCTGAGCATGTGAAGAAAATAAATACTCACCTCAACTGTTCGCTGTCTCCTGACTGCTCCATCGCCCACAAACTTAGATCTTTCACAAATTAGTTTCAGAAGAAAGCCAATGGAATTAGAGATGAAATTGTTGCTTGTAATATTCATTAGTTATCATATTTTACAAATAATCATACATTAATTATAATAATCTGATATATATATATATATATATATATATATATATATATATATATATATATATATATATATATATATATATATATTTGTTTTAACAATCTATGGTCCCATAGGGTCATTTTATATTTTTGTGGATCAAAATAATTGTTTGTAGTAATCGACAGCATGCCACAGATGCCGTCCAAAAGAAAATGCTGATCATATAATTGGTAATGATAATATTTGTATGAAATAATATTGGACTCAGACATTTATGCCCCATTGTACAGTCAACCACTCGCCACTGTAAGCAAAACATCCTCCAGAATTTCCCTCATTGTATAATCACTGTTTACTAGTGGCTTGTGCTTTCCTGTCAGGTGCTACACAATATGATTGACCATCACAATAAGCTGCCGTTGAATCCACATGATGATGTCACAGTGGAACCGCTGAATTTCTCTTTCTCCCTCGCTCTCCTCTTGAGAGTTATTAAAGTCACCGCACCCATCAAGTGACCGTTAAAAAGCAATGTTCCACTTGCTCTAGAGAAACATTGATTTGACAAAGACATGAACGATGTGTAAGCAAACTAGCTAAATATAGCTGTTCTGATTAGATTACACAGAGATACTTAAGAGAAGAGGGAACTCCCAAAGGAGAACCACTGGGGAGTGTGCTGCTGATTACAGCTCTATGTCAGATTTTCCATCGTAAAACAAAAAAGAAAACATGGCTGCAATCTCAGAGTGTCTGGCGAGACTGAAGGATGGGGTCAGTGCACTATTATCTTAGGCTAAGAGTCAAGCCAAATACCACGGGATGACTTTTACATTCCTCAGCATCCATATTGGTTCAAATTTGGAATATGGCAAGAGGCTTTTGCATCAATACCATGTGTGTAACAGTATCGTCTTTAAGAAATTCTCACATGCTCTAAGGACTTCTCAAGCCCTGTCGAAGATGTGTGACTGTCTGATAGTAGAGTTTGGTTAAGTCGTTTAGGGACTGGCATGAGATAATGTAGATTCTGTTCATTGTCTGCCTTATCGGTTTCCCAGTCTGCTGCCATTAACTGTAGTCACTCTTGAAGAGGTCTGATAGAGAACTCTCTCTTGCTCTCAACAATATCCAGAACAACTATTTAATACAATAATAGACAATTAATAGGCAAGTTCTGTGTCAACAGAGTTGGGAGGGTTACTTTTGAAATGTATTCCACTACAGAATACATGCAGTAAAATGTAATTTGCAACATATTCCATTAGATTACTCAAGGTCAGTAATGTATTTTAAATACTTTGGATTACTTCTTCAGCACTAGTAGATTTTTTCAGTTAAAAATACATTCTCTGAAAAACCAAAATATCTGATGTAGTGTTGTTTCTAAAACAAGAACAATCTAATTGACCTTGTTTTAAGGATTTTTAGATATTTTACAGGAAAACAATACAAAAAATTATTATCAAGAATATAATTTTTGCCCTAATATCAAACATCTTACAAAAAAAAGAAATTATGATCCATCGTGAATTTTCTTGATATAAAAATGTGATCGTGCCTGTTAGCATGAATGTAAAATGGCTAGAAATAGCATTTTAGCTTAGCGTTTATTTCTATTTCTTCTGCTCCAAACTTTCTTCAAACTTATTCTCTGTCTGCTCGTATGAATGTAACACATCATAAGAAAGTGTTTCACCGCTGTTCAAATGCACTTTGGATCGCATCATTTATACATATAAATGTTTTCCATCTGAAATGACTAAATATTAAATGAAACAAATGCCAATAAAATACAAAGTAATCTCTTCAGTAATCAAAATACATTTTGAATGTAACTGTATTCTAAATACCAATTATTTAAATTGTAACTGTAGTGGAATACAGTTACTTATATTTTGTATTTTAAATACGTAATCCAGTAACATGTATTCTGTTACTCCTCAACACTGTGTGTCAATACTTCTGAATCCCCAGTGGAATTTGCATATAGTGCTTATTCGGGGAGATCAGGGCTAGTTGTCACACTTTTTACTCCAGTCAATGTTTCTAAGTTAAGTCTAAGTTAATTTTTGAAAGTCAACTTCTGTATAAGCACTTACTTTAAAGTCTTAGCTACAAAATAAACATTGGACATTTCCACTATTGTTGGCTAGGAAAAAATAGTAGATTAACCTTTTGTGACCCCAATTGCAAGGCAAGTTGTCACACTATATGGGAGTAAGTTGTCACAATGGAACCTATCAACTCAAGACACCTCAGCCAACATGGTCTCTTGACAAGAGTGATGGAGAACCTGTGAATTGGTCTTTTATCATGGGATTTTAATGTGTCTAATGGGTAAAGAACTTATTTCTTGTTTTACTCATTATTTTTCAATATATATATATATTGGGATTAAGCTATTTTAGATTTCCAGTTTTAGCGACTGGACTGGCCATTTGGAAGTTCACACCGGTGGGAACCACTCATTTTAGATATTTAAGGAGATCTTTATGGTTTTATTGTGTCCTATTTATTGTAGTATTTCGTGTTTTTTTTTTTAAACTCTCATTTTACTCTCGTTCGTACAGTATTTATTTATTCAGTGATATTGTATTTAAGAATTGGTGAGGGTTAATTTTATTTAAAATAAAATTATCATCCAATTAGGAAAGGTGGGAAAATTGTATTTAAACAAGCAGTCACTAAGGTAAAAAGAAAATTGATGAAGAGTGTTTGAGCACAAGGTTGTTTGTACAGCATGAGTGCAAGGAAACTCTGGCCTCCACAGTTTAGGGAGAAGAGTAAGAATACCACAAAATTGTCTAGCTTTTTTTATGTAACCTTGGATTTACGATCAATTTTAAACACTATTATTTCCCCATTTTGCACCTCTGACAAAATCAACATATTTTCATACTTTCCTTCTCTCCGGTGTGATTCTCCTCATGACTGTCTTGGTCCTTATCAATTTGCAATAATAGTACAAAATGGCGAAATTATGAGTTGGCTTGTACAAAAATGCAGCTAGCTAAAATTAGATGCCTGAATAGAGCACAACAGTTCTTTTTCAGCCATCTGTGTTCTGGAAGTATTTTACCAGAAGGCTTTTCATCTTATGTTTTTGCCAATGTATATGAATTATTAAGGGTTGTCATAAGGCCGTATTGTAACAAACACATTGGACCCGGCCCTGGCAACCACCCACAACACCATAACATCATCACAGTAGAGTTTGCATGGACTGGATCTCTTTAGAATATTTGAAAATCTAGTTTCATTAGATTATTTCTTATAGGAAAAAATACTAATCTCTTAATTAAGAGCACAAATTCATCACCACACCTCGATGAGTCCTTGAGAATCCACTGTTATTTGTGGCATCAATGGAAAGGCAGATATTCCCACATGAATCATAATACAGGCACGTGCTTGATGAGTTAGGCTGGGTGTGGGTGTGTTTGATGGGTGGTGTGGCTGTTCGGGTGAAGCATGCTCTGAGGTCTGAACACTTGCTTTTGGGATGCCATGTGGTGCTGACGCGTATTTATGTGACACTGAGGGACTTAGGCACCTGTTCACCACTTGACTTAATGGATTAGCACAGGCTTGAAGTAAGAAGAATTTGAAAAGTTAAATATACATAATGTGTATAAATCACCGCATTAGACATTTTAAGTTAGATAAATGTCTCTTGAGGTAAACAAATCTTGATTGTTTTGGGTTAAATGGATCACATGACTGCGTAACATCAAAACAAATACATGATAGTTTTCAGATATCTCCCTTTTCCCTGTCCACACTACAACGTGAAGATGGCATTTTCAAATGTATTATCTTGGGAAAGCTTTTTCTAAAATCTCAGTTTTTGCTGTCAACCACGCAGTCTCAGTGTGGACGGAAGGCCAAAGAGTAGAGAAAAAGATGCGTTTTCAAACTAAAACATATTATTGTGGACGTGGCCTAAGCAATTTAGAGATTTGTGAAAGATTATGATTTTAATGTGGCCAACAGTCTGTAAAGGAGCTCATTTCCTCTGCTGAATGATGAATTCAACCTAAAAACAAGTCAAGCAACTAGGAAAAAGTACACAGATGTGGCTGATGCAAAATCTTGTAAGAGCTGACAAAGGGTTGGATCCTAAAATAAGACATGGCGACAACTATTTCACATATGGTGTCTGGAAAAGTGATGTAAGGGACAAATTTGTCAAAAACGTAATACTTCCATGGTGACCTCAACCCCAAACAAAAAGAGAAGTGTAATCATGATTGGGACCTGCCAAAATCTTTCTTTCCCTGATTTAAACTAGTAGCGGTCTGGCATGTGTTGAACAGTCCCTATTCATGAGAAGTAAAAGGAGCTATTGTTGGACGCCTTCACACGCCAGTTGAAGGATGAGAAAAGGAAGAGACAGTGGCAGTAAGTAGACAGGAGCCCCAGCCAGAAGCGTTGACCAGAAGGCCCCGCCTATTTGACGACTGACCGGTAGCCTGGCCAATTAAAATAGCGGAACCTGTGAAAGGGGTGTGGTTATGTAAATACAGCGCAGTGGTTTGAGTGGGATGCTCGCGGTGCTCTCAACCATTGGTAGCCTAGCGCGCGTTAAGGAAAAACCGGACGCTTACTGAGGGAATCCAGTCTGAAGTTACTTCTCCGTCAAAACCGTTAAAGAAGAGACGATGGCTTCCAAGTGCCCTAAATGCGAAAAGACGGTGTATTTTGGTAAGTGTGTTTGTTCCCCGTGATATTCTTAAACATTATTAAAAATGCCTTAAACGACATGTTTTGACGTGATAAATAACATCCACGCTGTGTAATGAGGGAACGTGACGTTTGTTTGCACAGGTGTCCAGATTTACGAATTTAAACGCAGCCGATGCAAGATTTACAGTTTTTTATGAATCGTAAAATCAATTTGTTTAGAAATAAACCATTGTTTCACCTCTTTCAAATGCCCAAAAGTTAGCAGAATACGTTTGCAGACGAAGAGATAAAGAGAAATAAACCTTTTATTTTGAGACTGCTGAGTGCAGTGACAGCAAGCAAGTTGAGATTGAGAAACATTTTATTGCCCACTTCTGCAACAGCAATTCAAAATAGTGTCTATGTCTGTAGTTATGGTACACTTGCACTTTTATATCTTTTTATTCTAGGTTTCCACTCTATTTTATAAACACTAAAATTGATGTTTTCTTTAATACGAGCACATAGCTCTGTTTGGATATTTGAGGAGCTGGGAAATCACCATGCACAGTGAAAACAGCAGAGTTCTTCTTCTCCTCTTCATCCACTTTCTGCCCAGCACTGACCCATTGCTTCTCAATCCATTAAACACTCGAATAGCCTTGACCTTATCATCCCTGCTCTCATATTTCTAAGGTTATTCATCAGTGCATCAGTGATGGTGTGGTGAACACTGAATTTATTATTCAGCTCTTATTTATGTTGTATTAATCTGCGTGTTAACTGAAAAGCCATAACACAGCCAATAAAGCTGTCGGGAGGGTTAAATCAATGGTGTGAGGGATGTGGTGTTATATAAAAGTAAGTGCAGCACTTTTCAGTGCTTTGTGTCTGATGTGTGGGCATTAACAACAACTGGTTTTGCTTCAGGACCTGTTTTTTACATTGAAAGAAATTTGGTGCCCCAAAGTGGTACAAAAATTGTTTAGATTTTATTTGAATAATTTTAATTACATAAAAACAATATTTACCTTGAATAGTTCTGTTTAGGGTTTCTGAGGATAAGGGCATGCCACACAATCTCTCCATAGAGAGTGCTACAGTCTGGCTCCGGAAGTAAAAATCCCATTCATTTCTTCCATAGATTAATTGGTTTTCAACGCTAAACCTTTAAAGATAGACCTAGCGTGAGACCTGAGGTTGTTCATCGATGGTATATTCTTCTATTGAAGGCATCCGTCTGTGTTATTTCAACATCATTGTTTAAAAATAATCTTTAATAGCTGAATTACTGTTGAACAACTACACCCATAGTCCAGCTGAGAAAGATCCACCAATCAGAGCTAACTAAGCCCAGAAGGGACCTCCTACGACACACTGTGAATGACGCAAACAAGTAGATTTCTCTGCACTCTAAAACTACTTAAATATTTGTGTTTATCTGGATATTTCACAATAAACGTAAACTATAGAGTTTCTATACTTAGAATTAACAAATTAAAATCAATCGTTTTATATTTTTCAATAGTTTCTTGTTTGATTACGTCATTCATTGTGCTTACTAGGATTGTAGTTTGTGCCCTCATGAAAGGCGGTAAATATACAGGCTTGTACTTTGGTCTTTTTGTCGGATTATCAGATACTTTTTTTTTAAGTCTTTAATGTTGTGATTCATCGCAGAGCCTGGTTTGTTTGGTTCATCATTTACAGCTCTTTTATGGAGGATTTTTTGAATGTAAGTCTATGGAAGATATGAATGGGGAAAATATTTCCAGAACCCAGATGGCTGAAAAAGTGGCCGTGCACTGTTGTGCTCTTTTGGCATCTGCCTTGTTTGGCTAGCTTCTAGCAAATTACAGATTAATTTGCCCTAAAATGTTGTAGAGTTTTATTGGACTCACTGCCTTTGATACCAACAATAAAAGATATGGCTTTTCTCCTATTCTTTTTTAAATGTAATTATTTATTTTTTTTCTCCCCAATTTGGAATGCCCAAATCCCAATGCACTCTAAGTCCTCATGGTGGTGTAGTGACTTGCCTCAATCTGGGTGGTGGAGGGCGAATCTCAGATGCCTCCACGTCTGAGAACGTCGATCCGCGCATTTTATCACTGGGCTTGTTGAGCGCGTTAATCCAGACACATAGCACGTGTGGAGACTCGCGCTATACTCCGCGGCATCCACGCACAACTCACCACGTGCCCACCGAGAGCAAACCACATTATGGCGACCACAGGGAGGTTACCCGAAGTGACTCTACCCTCCCTAGCAACTGGGCCAATTTGATTGCTTAGGAGACCTGGCCGGAGTCACTCAGCTCAACATGAATTCAAACTCATGACTCCAGGGGTTGTAGTCGGCATCTTTACTCGCTGAGCTACCCGGGCCCCCTCTCCTACTTTTCAAAAGTTGAAAAGCCTGTTTATTTTGCTACCCAATAAATAGGCTTCATGTATGCACAATGATATGGCTGTCTGAAGTCTCAGAACAAAATCCCCCCCACTTTTGGGTTATGACCCACCCATTGAGTCTTAGCTGGGCTAAAGAAATGGTAGTTGGAAAATGTGAGATAACCGAATACTTTATGATAACTCTTCTTCAACCATAAGTAAATTACCAAAGGGTTCAAGATACACAGGTACTGTATGATGACTGATTTTGATGTTAGTTACACTTAGAGTTTGAGTGTAAGGGAGGTTGTTGGCGTCACAGACAGTGTTAAGTTGTCCATGATGCCATAATGCAGAAGAAAGGACAATGTAGGGTTTCACCTCAGACCTCAGTTTAAGTCATAAGGGAGTTTGTCAGGATGGATGCGGGTGACTGTTCTTTTATTAGGCTCAAGTTAAAGCCAAGACACATTCCGTACAGTTGTGGAAGCGCAGGGGTGCGTCTCCAACTCCTTTTTTGGTCCTCGGCAGTGCTTTCCAATGAATATGAAAATGTCACTAAGTGGAACGTTTGAGATGAATGGTGACTGCTACATCCAAGCCCTCAGTCTAGACATAAAGTGAATGGAAATTAGGAATAAAGCTTGCATTTGACACTGTACCTGTTGACATCATAGATGATTTGAGGTATAAATAATGGATTAAGTTTAGTGCTTTGTTAATGTTAGTTTATATTGAGTGTAAATGTCAAATATATTAAATGAAAATGTTGAGAAATGCTACCAAATTTTGGTTGCAAAGACTGCTGCTCCAGATGTTTTTTTTTTCCCCCCAAATTGAGTTTGTAGGAGTAAGTGGTTGTGTTCCTGCAAATTCTATCTGACAATATCCTGTTTCAAACCTAAGTGGTAAGCCACTGCATTGAGTGGAAAAACTTTTTAGCATATGCTGTGAGTTTTCTTGCACAAAGGCAACCATAAATGCTTTACTTTTCATATAAAAGGGTGTTAAATGAAATCAACAGTTTCTGATCTTTTTCTTTCTTCAATTCATAAGTTTGACTCTACAAAACGAATTCGGAAGCATTGCATGTACGCTTAAAAAAAAAAGGCACCATTGTAAGGAAACCCTGCAACAAATTAATATAAACAAAAGTTTACATGAATGAAAACATGTAATTTCATTAAAAAAAAAATCCAGGTTCAATGCAAGCTTAGCTCAATCGACCGCATTCGTGGCATAATGCTGATAAACACAACAAAAATAATAATTTTATATTTAAATAAAAGCAAAACTCACTGTTATAGTACAGTACTTGGAATGGAAGTGAATGGGGCTGGTCTATGAAAACTCAAATACATGCCATTTTTAAATTGATACCCCCGAGACGTAAAAACTATATGTCACAAATGCTGTCAATTGAGCTTACTTGTATACTGAACCTGGAACATTCCTTATTAATGGCAGACAGCGCTCACTTGCAGTGTATCAAATATCACCGACAAAACAGTAAGACATAAAAATCTGGTGGCACACGGATTCTGCTGCCTTCCCTTAATCTTCCCTTTTTTTAACTGCTTTCACTTCAGGGCCTGTGCTCCTTTCTGAACAGAACTAAAGAAAGCTTTCCATTTCAAATTTCTGGGTGCGTCGAAATATTAGAGGATATCTCCATCCTGTTTTCCTTCGGTTTCAGCAATATAGACAAAATGTGTTGTCTTTCTCTTTGATTCTTTTTTCATATACTGTACACAAACATTATTCTCTCTGTGTAGGTGCATAGTGTTACCACACTATGTTCTCACCCTCATCACCTTTGTTTTGTTCTCTCTGTCCCATCTCTCTCTCTCTCTCTCTCTCTCTCTCTCTCTCTCTCTCTCTCTCTCTCTCTGTATCCAAGGGTTGTGCGGTATACCGATACTAATGTTATGTCTTGATACCAAAAAATGTAAACTGTTCAATATCATCTTGTTGCCAATTCAGGTACCTTACCTCGAAATGGCCAAATGTGATCATTAAACATCAAAACACACACACACAAACACACACACAACGAGAGAGAGAGAGACATAATGTGTGTTTAGTGTATGAACGGCTGTGAACACACAAACTCCTCAGGTGCAGCTCTGAGATTTCAGCTCGCAAGTATTTTGGCATATCATTTGGAATGGACCATTTTCACTGACGTATGACATGTTTTAGCCTTCTTTAACAATGTACATGTAGCAAACTCTTTTTATATTTCCAATTTTAAAAAGATTTTGTTTCAATTCAGAACATTGTACTTTGTATTATAAACTGCCTGACCAAAAAAAAAAAATCACATACTCTAATATTTTGTTGAACCGCCTTTAGCTTTGAATATGGCACACATTCGTTGTGGCATTGTATCGACAACCTTATGAAACATCACAACATTTATTTCCATCCAGATTTGCATTCATTGTTGGCCGAGATCTTGTATTGATGACAGGAGAGTCGAACCACTCTGTAAAGTCTTTTCCAGCACATCTCAAAGACTTTAAAGGGGTTAAGGTCAGAATTCTATGGGGCCAGTTCATGTGTGAAAATGATTTCTTGTGCTCCCTGAACCACTCTTTCACAATTTGAGCCAGATTAATCTTGGGATTATTGTCCTGGAATATGTCGAGATGTCAAGGAAGAAAAAAAATCCATTGATGGGATAACCTGGTCATTCAGCACATTCAGGTCTTCAGCTGATTATTGCCACATAACATTACTGAGCTTAGAAATTCATTCAGTATCAATTTTAAAAACTATTGGCTAATTAATCAGTTATCGGCTTGTCATCCCATTTAGTTATCGTTATCGGCAAAATCCTATATCGGTTCGACCTATAATATTCTATATATATATATATATATATATATATATATATATATATATATTACACATACACTCACCTAAAGGATTATTAGGAACACCATACTAATACTGTGTTTGACCCCCTTTTGCCTTCAGAACTGCCTTAATTCTATGTGGCATTGATTCAACAAGGTGCTGAAAGCATTCTTTAGAAATGTTGGCCCATATTGATAGGATAGCATCTAGCAGTTGATGGAGATTTGTGGGATGCACATCCAGGGGACGAAGCTCCCGTTCCACCACATCCCAAAGATGCTCTATTGACTGTGGGGCCATTTTAGTACAGTGAACTCATTGTCATGTTCAAGAAACCAATTTGAAATGATTCGAGCTTTGTGACATGGTGCATTATCCTGCTGGAAGTAGCCATCAGAGGATGGGTACATGGTGGCCATAAAGGGATGGACATGGTCAGAAACAATGCTCAGGTAGGCCGTGGCATTTAAACGATGCCCAATTGGCACTAAGGGGCCTAAAGTGTGCCAAGAAAACATCCCCCACACCATTACACCACCACCACCAGCCTGCACAGTGGTAACAAGGCATGATGGATCCATGTTCTCATTCTGTTTACGCCAAATTCTGACTCTACCATCTGAACGTCTCAACAGAAATCCAGACTCATCAGACCAGGCAACATTTTTCCAGTCTTCAACTGTCCAATTTTGGTGAGCTCTTGCAAATTGTAGCCTCTTTTTCCTATTTGTAGTGGAGATGAGTGGTACCGGTGGGGTCTTCTGCTGTTGTAGCCCATCTGCCTCAAGGTTGTGCGTGTTGTGGCTTCACAAATGCTTTGCTGCATACCTCGGTTGTAACGAGTGGTTATTTCAGGCAAAGTTGCTCTTCTATCAGCTTGAATCAGTCGGCCCATTCTCCTCTGACCTCTAGCATCAACAAGGCATTTTCGCCCACAGGACTGCCGCATACTGGATGTTTTTCCCTTTTCACACCATTCTTTGTAAACCCTAGAAATGGTTGTGCGTGAAAATCCCAGTAACTGAGCAGATTGTGAAATGCTCAGACCGGCCCGTCTGGCACCAACAACCATGCCAAGTTCAAAATTGCTTAAATCACCTTTCTTTCCCATTCTGACATTCAGTTTGGAGTTCAGGAGATTGTCTTGACCAGGACCACACCCCTAAATGCATTGAAGCAACTGCCATGTGATTGGTTGATTAGATAATTGCATTAATGAGAAATTGAACAGGTGTTCCTAATAATCCTTTAGGTGAGTGTATATATATATATTCAAAGTAGTAGCAATAATACTACTAATACCAAAAATGTTAATCGAACACTTCATTGTATATGTTGTATAATAATAACAATAATGCTAAAATAATAATAAAATATTTATGTAAGCAATATTACAAAAACAAATGTTGCCCAAGTAATGATTTAGTATTGATACCGAGGTTCCAGGGCTGGTATCGTACCGAAGCCAAAATGTTGGTATCGGAGCAACCCTACTGTACCTTGTATGAAACATTGTGTTTTCTGCATGGCTTCCTCAGGAGATGTTAAAATGTGCAGAACCTGTTGTATAATACCACTTCTTGAGTTGTTTGTCTCATGTTTGGGCGCATTGCATAACCCTGGGAGTCAGAATGGGGTGCTGCTCTCTTTGTCAGTCAGGATTCCAGGCAGGCATGAACCTCCACCATAGTTACAAGATGTTTTTTTGTCTTTGTGGTCATTAATTACTCGTGTTTTATGGGACTAGTCTTTAAACTGACATTATTCTAATTCAACCTACCCAAAGGCCTGCAAACATGCATAATTGGTCAATATAAATTTCCTCTACCTGGAGACACATCAAGGAACATTTATATAAATATAAATGTACCCTGAAATCTAAACAGAAAATATGTCTGGGTCACATTTCAGCTAAAAATTAAAAGAATTGTATTTGCCACCCAAATTCCTGTTATTCTAATGTGTTTGGGCATTTTACTTTTGAGTTTTTGTTTTGTTTTTTGTAATTCCCATTATGCTAATAATGGGGATTCTCATTAGATTCTGCTTACAAAAGGAAAACATTAAAGATTTTTTTTCCCATATTCCCATTTCCGTAATGTTTTTTTTGGGGTATTTTTTTCACCTCTCATTAGTTTAAATCAGTAGACATTAAAGGCAGTACAACAAATACTACCATGATGTAAAAATGCTTAATCTAAATGGTTCAAATATGACAATAATAGCTTACATCGTTATTTATTAGCGTTATGGTAATGAGTGTGATTTGTTTTTTTATTGCATGACGTTAATGAAAATTGGAGGTAGAAAATGTGCTTAATTGTCTTTTAAATAATGTCACAATTCAAAAAAATCCTTAAAATAAGCTTCATTAAGCAACATTAATTACTTTTGATTTTGAGGTGAAATATGACCACTAAATTGATGTGCAGATCAGTAAAGAAAAGCACTAGCTGTAGGGAATCTGAGCGAAGCAGAGCACTGTGAGGCAGCGTTGATTTGTACTGACAACCGTAGGCATTACAGTAGCAACCAAGAGCACACATGCACAAGCAGTTCGCATTCAGGCCAGAGAACTAAAAATCTATAGTAGGAAGAAACCGCTCTAGACAGATGTCTTCTGGAGTAAAGGTTGCTGTGCCTTGTGTCAGCCAGAGACACATCTGCACAGCAAGGGCCTAAAACCACACCCAAGCTTTCAACACTGCTGTACGGAAAATCACAAGCCATTCCAAATTGGAAAACCAACATCTCAATCACACTACTATTTGAGATTTGTTTAGAAAAGGAAGTGATACATTGGAGTTGATGGTTATGTGCATGGTCCCATAGAGCAAGACACTGCTTGCCATAATGGAGCAGCAGGGTCATTAACCGTGTTACAGAACATGACCTAAGCCTAGAGCATGTGTGCTATTTATAGTATGAAATAGCTGAGGATCATGGGAACTAACTCCACAACCATTTCCCTGCTTTCTGGTGCCAGGAAGTGTATGTAATGGTTTTGTGTAAATCTGAGCTGTCTTTACTCCTGTTTTATCTCACTGTGTGAGCGTATATGTTTGGCTATGGCCCGAAGGCCCTCAGGTGCAAGGCTAGTGGGTCGAGCTGTAATCAGTGACTCCAAGTGAAACACCATGATGGACCCAGATGGCGTGCATGTTGGTTTTGCAATGCAGAAGGATACAGTTGGGTTACTGTACTAGTGCCCTGAACAGATGGGTCCACATTAATGGCTGCTGAAGTGGAAGAAAATCTGTCCATGCCTTTCAAATTTATTTACATGTTTGTGACCACAGTAAGTGCACTTATACAGTAAATTATGCATGCATGTTATTTTGGCCACCATTTTGCCTATATCTGTTTAAGATGTTAAGGTGCCCATGTTCTTGTGTTAGTGGCCGCTCCAACCATTGGACACTTGGAAATGGCCGTCAAAAAAGTGCCATTCAGAAAGTTTTTTAGATGTTTGTTTTTGCTTGCTTTTTAAATTTCAACTCTTTTATTCCTATTTAAATCTGTTATTAAAAGAAAGATGTCCTTTTCTGATGATTTCCAGGGCACTTTCCAGTTGTAGAACCGTAGGGTGTTCAGCTGTGTAAATATTGTTCAGGCCTAGTGCTGTTTATCTGTGATTACGATATCAGTCTTTGCTTAAGGCAGGGTCAGCATGTAAGACAGACTGATCTCACGATGAAATCGGAAACAGTGGGTTGACTTTTCTTTAGCTAAAATCGGTCTGTACTTTCCTAAATTCAAAACACTGCCCTCAGTGTCCAAAGCGACTGTTGTTAGGCGTAGGGCACATGTGAGCTCCATTCTTCTGTTGTTTTCAACTGAACAGGCTGTAATAAAGTGAAGAGAAATGCATATTTTATAAACCGTATCCTCCAACCCAAAACCTAAACCTAACTTTCAGTGGAGGAAAAACGCAATGTTAGTGGGAAAAATGCAACCTCTGAATCTCACTCATCAGTGGTTATGCAAATGCTATTACTTCCTGGTTTCAATGTAGGATCCGAACCCGGGTCTCCCACACTGCTGACGCAACATGCTTCCAGTCACACCACAGGGGAAGGTTCCAATGCTGAAGCTGATGCAAAAATGCCTGATAGGTGGTGGTGCTTGTCAGTGAGTAATTGTAATTAGGACTCCAATTAGCTCACCAGCAGATTTAAAAAAATGTCATTCACAAATGAAAATTCTGTCATAATTTACTATCCCTAATGCCGTTCCAAACCTGTATGATTTTCTTCAGTGGGACACAAAAATTGTTATTTTGCAGAATGAACAACACAAAGTGACCAGTGGCTATCAAGCTTCCTAAAGGATAAAAAAGCATCATAAAAGAGGTACCTATGACTCGTACGCTATATTTCAAGTCTTCTGAAGCCATAAAGTAGCTTTGTTGGAGGAACAGTCATTATTCACAAAAATGTGCACCCTCTGCCTTAGTTATAAAATCGAATTTGTGCTTGTGCACTGTAAAGTGATTCAATGGAAGGAGGAGGCGAGAACCGGCTTTACGATATAAATAATATTTTAATGAGAAAATTAAAACAAACACACACATGACGGACATGTCCGTAAACTATCTCTCTCTGTCTCTCTCTCGTCGCACCACCGTCTGTCATCAACCTTTATCCCTCTCGGAGGCTTAATTTGCCTGATAAGGGACCGGGTGTGTATGATCACAACCCGGCCACGCCCTCCGCCCTGCCACATTCCTCCCTCGTTCTCTCAGGCTGGGAAGCCCAGCCGTACATCCCACACATGACAGACATGTCCGTAAACTATCTCTCTCTCGTCGCACCACCATCTGTCATCGGCCTTTATCCCTCTCGGAGGCTTAATTTGCCTGATAAGGGACCGGGTGTGAATGATCACAACCCGGCCCCGCCCTCCGCCCTGCCACATTCCTCCCTCGTTCTCTCAGACTGGGGAGCCCCCGGCCTGACATACACCCCCCCCTTTCCCTGGGGGCGTGCTTTAAGCCTAGTCTGCCGGCAGGTCATCCCCATCTACCTGGACGAGGGAGGGGTCAAGGGGAGGGAAACAGAAATAATTAAAATGGGGGGGGTACTTCCTGTAACAGTGTCGTACCCCCCCAAAAAAAACACTAAAATTTAAACGAGAGGGAAAAGGCCAACACAGAGCGGCAGTGAGAGAGAGATGAAAGAGAAAAAAAAACCTACTCGCCGGTTCTCTGATACACCATCGCATGGTCCTCGATCACTCCTCCACCCTCTCAGGCGGACGACAGCCGCTTCTCCCCGGGTGGACCGGAGTCAGACTCACGACCCCCGGCGGCCAGAACGCCCTTCTGCGTTCTCGGCGACTCATGGGGACACTCCTCCGCCCCTGGCAGCGGCCCTACCGCTCCAGACGGTCGGGGAACACTTCCCTCCTCCCCTTGTGGACGGCGGTCTTCCTCTGACCCCTCTGTTTCTGGGGGATGGCAGGGCTCTCCTCCGCCCCTGGCAGCGGCTCCATCGTTCCATGCTGTTGGTAATTCCAGTCCCCACTCGCCTCGTGGACGGCGGCCGTTCACCGCGTCCGGGTGGTCGGTCTACTCACTCCCCCTGTGGATGGCAGCGGCGCTCCCCTGGGTGGACGGCAGTGTCGAGGACTCCGCGACGGGCATCCCTCCTCCTTCCCAGGCTTCGGCACCAGTGTGATTCAATGGGAAGGAGGAGGCGAGAACCTGCTTTACGATATAAATAATATTTTAATGAGAAACTTAAAACAAACACACACATGACAGACATGTCCGTAAACTATCTCTCTCTCGTCACACCACCGTCTGTCATTGGCCTTTATCCCTCTCGGAGGCTTAATTTGCCTGATAAGGGACCGAGTGTGTATGATCACAACCCGGACCCGCCCTTCGCCCTGCCACATACACATTTAAACCCGCTGCATTGGAATCGGTCACGAGACACACAAGAACCAATGCCATTTGGCCATTGATAACAATCATGGTGAGATCCATTATGAGCAGCTAAGTTTGAATATTGAAGCGTGAATGAAATTTGAAAGCTACATTTTATAAGAAGATTTCAGTTTATAATCAAGAATTAGTTGGCCCAAATATTTGGGGATAGTTGACCCAAAAATTTAAATTCCTTCATTTTATACTCCAAACCTGTTTAATTGTTTCTTCCGTGGACCACAAAAGCAGATGTTGGGCAGAGAGTATAGGACTGACAGCCTCAGTCACCATTCACTTTCAATGCAAATTGAAAGGCAGTGAGGCTAACAATTTGTCTATCATCTCATTTTGTGTTACACGAAAGAAAGAAAGCGATATGGGTTTGGAACAAAATTAGGGTGAGAAAAATGTGACAGAATTACATTTTTTGGGTCAACTATCTCTTTAAATTTGAGCTGTGAACTATTCCTTAATACATCACTTAAAACCATCCAATTACAGTGGTTCCAAAATCAATTAGTTATGCTGCAGCTGAATAAATGGAAACATTCAATTAGAAATACAGCTTCCCTATGTTCCAGAGAAATAGAAGCATCTGTTTTGTCATCTCATCTAATGGGAATGATTAATTGTGTCATATCATTTAATGGGAATGATTAAATGGAGACTGATGTTGATGCATCTCACTGCTTATTTTTTGGCAGAGTAAGGACTGGTCGAGAGCCTCTTCTATTCTGGAATGTCCTCAGGATATTGGGCATGACATGTTTACAGAAAGACTTGTTTATTTGTTATCAAGTTGATGAACCGTGCTTGTTAATGTTGATTTCTTTAAGTCTCACATTACTCAAACAAGAGAGAGTTTTGATGTTAGTGAGCTGCCTTCGATATGAGAGCTGACCGCACAGTGCAGGACCATTAGCCCACTTTCAATTTTGCATCTATTCTGCTGAGATGGCACAAGCTCACTCATGTGAAGGTGTTGTTACTCTCACATGAGTGCAGAGTGTTTCACTTACTCTCCCTTAACGGCCCACACACGACTCATTAAACAAACCTACATGCCACTCACGGATCAGTTGACTCAGTGTTTGAGGTATTATAGTGGGATTTAATTGTGGGGTAAACTAAGGGAAAACATACAAGTGAGATTTCCTTGCTGATGGGAAACGTTACCTCTACCAACAGTAAAGACATTTACTGACAAAGTAGAGGACTGAAGAGATTACCTCATAAGCTGCTTATCTGCGATCAGGTGTACATATTGCACTCTAACCTCTGTCTGTTCTCATTAGAGCTGGACATTGTGAGGCATTGCAACACCACATATAATCTTACACCACCGTCCATTATAGCTCTCGGTGCATCTACACCTCTTATCCATGGTAACATGACTCCCTAATGAAACCTGGTCTATTAGAGTGTCTTCCTTTCTCTCCGGTTGGATGGAGCCCTTCAGGGATGCACAATATGTCAATGCTGTTAGGTTATCTCTATGGTGATTGTGTACTGTTTACACCTATTTAAAACACCATGCAGTCATGTGTGCCATTTGAAAGCAGCCCTTTGAGTCCAGCAGGGCTGAAACGATCAAGAGTAGAAACCTTCTTTGAATCTGTTTATGCATACTTCCCTACTACACAGTATGCAAAAAGGAGTATGTTAAATGAGAGGGATGTCCGTATACTCTGTATTCAAACTACCAGTTTTCATCTGTCTGTCCAAGTATACATGACACAATGTGTAATCGGAAATTTAGGATGTCAGCGGAGAAAGTGTTAAATATAAAGCGCTGAGGCCAATTGTGGTCCAATTAACGTGTATACATTAGGGGTGTAACAGATCTCGATGGGAAAAAAATAACCGTACAGTTTGCCAACAGCATTTGCTCCACGGTTCATCTCTAGTTTAATTACTCATCTATATCATACAGTTTGGTGAAGAAAATAAAGCTCCAAATAGACATGCGCAGTTGTAACCTCCGCTAATGCACCTGAATAGCTCTGTAGATGGACACACTCCACTCGTTTCATGTCGTTTAACTTTCTACAGAGAGAAGCTGTCCTATTAACTGTTAGTATGTTAAATCAGTTGATGACATCATAGTTCTGCACATGTTAGTTAGCAAAATGGCAAGTGGCGAAAACAAGCCGCAAGAGAGAAGCCCCTGCATCATTTAAGTCTCTTGTCTGGTAACTTTTTCTTTATACAGTCAATTACAACACCGATGGTCAAAAAACAATTACAAAACAGGCACTGTTTGCAGACATTGCTCGACGCGAGTGCTGTATACTGGTAATTAGGGCTGCACGATTTGGGGAAAATGTCATATTGCGATTATTGAGGTTAATTTTGCGATATGCGATTTGCGATATAATAAACAAATGGTATCATGAGTCAACTTTCTTGGTTATCAAGGAAAATGCACAAATAGATCACTGATAATGCTGAAATGTTGTTGCTAGTTTGTATGTTTGAGTTGAAAAATACGCAACAACTATAAATGCACATTGTTTTCAAATTAAAATATGTTTACAAAATTAAATAATATTTTTTGCATTACTGCAAACTTGTTATTTTCTCAATATTACACCTAAATAAAATGGAACAATAAATAACATACAAATTTTCACAAAAATAAGATTGTCCAAACAAACAGGGAAATTTAAGCAGGATGTAACATGTACTTTCTATAAACTCTTTTGAAAACGAAACTGGATATAAAATTGTGGTTCACTCAATCAAACCACTAAAACTGTTGTTGTTGTTGTGTGTATATATACACACACATTTTATTGTTGTTGTGATTTTAATGTTATTTTTCACATAAGATTGATCTTATGATGATCTCATCAATGATGCTACTACACATTGTGAGCTGCAGACTGCGGGGGTGAGAGACGAGCGTCTCCGTGTTAGAGTGCGCATCAGCCTCTTCCTGTCTCGACTCCCGCTCAGATTGGGTCTCTTTCACGACTGGTTGAAGTATGACCACACAGAGAATGACAGTTTTTGAGTTTGTGTTTATTTACATGGCACTCTCCCGTATTATATGAACTTTAATTAAGGCTAAAATAAAGATATATCGCAAAGCTGTGATATGTGTTTCTATCAGACACACGAGCTGCAGACAGCGGGGGTGAGAGACGAGTTTGAGTGTGCATCACCCGGCGGAACTTTAAATCTCCTGGTCTTGACTCCTGCTCAGGTTGGGTCTCTTACGCGACTGGTTGAAGCAGCTCTGACCGCACAGAGAATGACAGTTTTGGAGTTTGTGCTTGTATACAAGCTCCCGTATTATATTAACTTTAATTATTGATGAAATAAAGACATATCACCAAGCCGAGATCTGTATTTCTGTGTTATTTTTCCTGGCCACCAATTCAGTGTCAGTCTGCTCAGCGTCCATCGTCACCTGATTTCCACGCTGAACACCGGAAACTCACATGACATGACCACACGTGCCACTCCCTAAACTGAGACTGACTGGTCATTTTTATTAGCTATGTAGAAAATGGGCAAACAGCTCTCAGAGAGAATGGGCTGTCACGTCAACACATGCACTTATTTATTTAATGAAATCGCAGCATTTGCCGTCATATAATCGCACAGGCTGACATCGCGATTGCGATATGATTAATCGTTATTGTTTCATGTCTGTCCGAATCAGCACTGAGTGCTTGCTTAAAAACGAAAGGGAGTGTGTGTGTAGTTTCGGCTCATCTACGCCTCTGTACGCTAACGCTATCTTTCCCCTGTGATTTCGGCGTGAATTTTCACATGCTGATGTATTCCCAGTAAACAGCACTCATGTCAAACGATGTCTACAAACAGTGCCTGTGAAGTTTTTTGACCTTCGCTGTTGTAATTGACTGCAAAAAGAAAATGTTTCCAGAGTGGAGTCCTGAATAACGCAAGGGGGCTTCTCTATCAGCGGCTAGTTTTCTCATTTTTTCTCATTTCTCAATTGGCATTTTCAACACACAGCACTTGCAGAACAGTGATGTCATCAAGTTGACCCACGTGAAACACGGGTGGTGCGTATCCATTCAGGTGCATTTGTGGAGGTTGTAACTGTGCGTGTCTATTTGATGCTTTATTTTCTTCAAAAAACCTTGTGCTCCAGATGCGTCAATAAACTTGAGGTGAACTGTGGTGCCAATGTTTACTGAATCGTGGGTGGCGAACCGTACGTTTTTTTACCGAGAACCATCACACCCCTAATACATACTTTGCAGGCTAACACTACAGAACCACAGTCTCTCTGTGTATACCCTATGGGGCCATAGACTGTGAAATCTCACTTATCTTGGATTAGCATCCTGCTGTAATACCAGTGATTTATACTGTCTGGATCCCTTAAACCCTGATTCCTCATTTCTACTTCTATGTAATGTGCAGAATTTATTTGGATATAATGTATTTCTAATAGGGTTAATTTTTAGTGGTGACTAAATATTGCTCATATGTAAGGGATGGTTGGTTTTCAAAACACCTGTCCTGAAGTATTAAACATTATGTTATGGATATTACTGATGCCTCAGATAATGCAACTTGTTGAGGAGATGTGTGCAATTACTTTTCTAAGCGATCAAATTTTGGATTCTCACCTGGCAGACTACAAAACAGGTGAAAGTATTTCCATAGACACTGAAGCAGGGACCCAAACCGTATGTAATTTAATAGAAACTATGGCCACCACCAAGAGAACCTTACCAACCAAGTAGCAACATGTTACTCACAACATCCTTACATTCTGGTGGCGAGTTTTTCACAGGCAAGCACCACCCAAATTTTATTCAGAAAATGTTAAAATCTAGTTATAAGTACTGTTAGAAATTTCCACATTCATCCCTTTTTTCAAAGATTCATGCCTTTTATGTGTCCCTCCCCCCAAAGAACACAAATCTTTCCTATTCCCCTGTGTGGGAGAATAGTTATCCATCTCTGGAAGAATACTTTTTGCTCCACTGTGCATTTGGCTGTATGAAATCTCCTCTTCTGGTAGTGAAACTGATCTCTGCCGCCCTGAGCTAGACCCCCCAAGAGATGTACTAAGAGGGCTGCAAGACTGACAGACCAAAAACAATACTTCTCCAGGCAGGAAAGCAATGGAGGAGGGGCAGAGCTGGAGGAAATGAACTTTTCTCTGTCCAATTGTGCCTGGTTCTGATAAGGGAAGGTGTTTCCTCCTATATGAGAGATTGTCCCAGCAGGGCTACGTTATGTATTGTCTCTAGACTAAGATATATAATTGGAAGGAATATTATTAGGTCTGGGGAAGTCTCTAAAGACAACCCTAAAGAAACAGTTCAGGAAGGCAAATGAAGAAGTGGGTTCCAGAGGTGTCTTTACTGAATGTCAACACTTTGTGACCCAGCTGCAATTAGCCCCTACCCCTGCATTTCCTTGTGACTTGTCAACACATTGGAACTATGGAAGGAACCACCATGACCCCTGCAATAAGGCTGTTCCTTTTCATTTCATCAATGCAAAATAATCTCACATGATTGCAAGTATGAATATGCCCAGATCATCCTCAGAACTTGAAATTAATTTGGATATGTTGGGTTCATCCCATAGTGTTCATTTTTAGTTATTGCTCAATGTTGGGTTAGATGTTAGTGCTACGAACATCAATGATACTTTAAGTTGTGTGGCTTGTTGAGGAGATCTGTACTTTTCTTTTGGCTATCAAACTTAGAATTATCACATGGCTGATGATAAAACAGACAAAAAAATTCCATAGACACTGAAGGTGGGATGAAAACCATACTATCTAGGAACAAAAATATCTTAGAGACTTGGGGTAGGCTCTTTGGACTTGGACCAGTAAGCAACTACCAAAATGACCCCCACAATGACGCTGTTCCTTTTATATTTTCCAATGTAAAATGATCTCGCATTGATTGTCAGAATGAAAATGTCCAGACCAGCACACATGTAAAAAACTCAAAGGTAGCTTTAGCCCTCATGGTTCTGAAAAATATGTAAAATGTACCATTTAATAATGCTATGTTGAGACTCTCGCTCACGGTTGGTATTGAGGTAGGAATAGGCTCGTTGCTTTAACCTCCTGAGGAAATGCTCTGCATACTTTGCTTTTTCAGGAGCTTGGGATCTCAGACTGGACATTTTCAAATGCTATTCCATTGTACAGTCATTACTAATCACAAGCTACCAAGATTTTAAAGGAAGGGAAAGTGCTGCAAAGAAACTGGCATTAAAATCCTTATCTACCAGACTAAGATCACCACAGTACAGTACCTTCTCATTCCCATAGAGGTTCTTTCAAAGGAAGCTTTTTAGTGTTGCTTGCCAAGGCAAAATGTAATGTAAAAACTGTTTTATGATTGTTCTCCTTCTCTTTCTCTCACACTCTCTCTGTGTATCCCTCTGCTTATTTTTTAGCTGAGAAAGTATCGTCACTAGGGAAGGACTGGCACAAGTTCTGTTTGAAGTGTGAGCGCTGCAGTAAGACCCTGACGGCGGGCGGCCATGCTGAGGTGAGTGCGAGACAAATATAATTCACACCTCTCTGTGTTTAGTAGTGGAAAGCTGAGTATTGACTTTGTGTCACTGCGTGTTTCCATCAGAGGGCCAGTAGATCTATTTGAAAAGTCCAGCAATATTGCTGAAGCCCATGTTGCGTCACATAGCATTAAGTGTTGGGGCTGTGCTAGGTGCTTACATGATGTAACCATATTCAGAGGGGTCACAAAATCTTTTTTGTAGCATGCAACATCAAAATGTGTTCCCTCATTTTCTGTTTCAGACGGATGCATGTACTGCAGCGTAATGAGATGTTTAAAGTGTCTCATGAGGCTCGTCCTCAGTGATTTGCTGAAAGCTTTGTATGTCCTGAGTCTTCCTGTTTGCGTGACTCTGAGCCAAATACAATTCTGAACGACCTTTCCAGCATCCTATTACATCACACTGTGACAACTGGATTTAGATTGGAATGTCATAAGAGGGTAAAGGACAGGCCAGTGATGTTTAGAGTCAAAGGACTCGTCATCTTAGTTAGCAGAGGCTTTGAATTGCATCATATTTTGTTGAGATTCATAAAGTTATTTATCTTTTTTATTAATATGCTCCAAGTGTCAGAATAGGAAACATCTGAACTTACTTTTACTACAAGAATAGAGTCACGACTAAATGCAGTCTCAATTTCAATCTCTATTACATCCTCACCACTTGCACCAGCCTAAATCTGGATGTAGTTCAGGTTGCTATGAGGAGGGTTTGATTTCTGTTGGGTGTTTGATAATATGGGTAAGAGGATGGGCATATTGGCCTGATGGGTAAGACACACGTGTATTAGTGATACTGATTACAAATGTATTAAAGCAATATCACAAGATCAAGAGTGCTGTATGTCCAGCTATCTGTACGGCTGTGATTTGTAGGCCGCATTTAACATGCCACAGCCATGCTAATAGATGGACAATACAGCACGAATGCAAGTGTGATATTGCTTTTAGACAACACTTTTAAGGAACAAGTAAATAAATAAGTAGGGAAAAACTAAGGACTGTCCCAATGTTGAACTACATTCTTACGCCACAGTATCTGCCATTGCTAGTTAGAAAGATGTGCCTGAGCCTCCATTTCTAACAAATTATTTGAGAAACAAGGATGTGTGTGTATAAGAGAGAGTAAGAGAGAATGTGTGACTGAGCATGTGATTACCTTTGTCTGCTGCAGTGATAAACAGTAATGCTGCAGCTGTTAGTTTAACTCTGTTCTTCAGCTGTAGTGTGATTCCTTCTGATCGTGGAGTGATGCTCCCATACGTGCTATCAGAGATATCCTATATTTCACTCACGTTCAAGTGTTTTGTTGTTGTCAGAGAGAAAACATGGTGCACGCCAGTTTCATTCTTGTATATTTCTTAAGAAACTCTTATTTTGACACTGACACAGAAAGCTTTGTCTCCTCTGACATGTTGAAAGTTTACAGCTTCTGCCAACTTGTATCAGATCATTATTATTATTTGGGCTGTTGCGACGCTCAGCTGTGATCAGCAGTAATGCTAAAGTTGATAGTTTAACTATTTCTAGTGTAGTAATAATCCGAGCGGTCATGGGGTGAGAGACATTTCCAGATGACTTCCAAAATAAATTCACATACTTGCACACAATTTGTCAACATCAGCTCAACTCGCTCGTAGTATACACAAAACGGTCTTTTGTCGCCACCTGTTGCCTCAAATCTTTAATGTCACAGGGATGAATGAAAATTCACACACATTGCTGCTCTTACACATCTGCACTGCTCTTACACTTTAGTTTGGAATGCCATGGACACAAGTGGAGTGATACAAACAGTAAATTGTCCCAGTGCTGATGGTATGTGCTATCAGCACTCTTGGAGTGCCTCTTGTTCAATCAGATTTGAGGACCGGAACAATTAATAAGATATCAGTTTGGCAATTTTTTTGTTTTATCAGCATCGGAAAAAGGTAGTTCCACCTTGTGGCAGCTCCCAAATCTACAGACCTTGTTTATGGATAGTAGACATTTTCTATTTTTAAATACTGTTGTGTGAATTGTACAAATTTGTTGTCTTAAATAAGTGTTCTCCAAATTTGTCTGTCTTATTTACCTTCATTAAATTGGCTACCCTGACCTCTACATATCATTATTGAAAATCCCTTATTGCTTGACCACTAATGTATATGTTTCTCTTCAAGATCATTGCTGTGCACTTTTGATGGTGCATCAGAGCAGTCTGAGGACTGAGAGACCTTTTCCATGTGGAACCCCAGTGTGATTCACTATGGACAAAATAATTCACTTTCCCTGTGGATAATGACAGATGTCTTTACTATCAGACAAACAATCATAACTCTGTCTATAGATGATAATCTCTTAGTGCCTCCATTGGTTCTGGCTTATTGTGTAAAGGTTTCTTGTAAATGGGTATGTAAGGAAAGGTAGAAAGGTGAGGGTTTGGATTCTGTTACCAGGATATGCGAGCTGAAGGTTCTGGAAAAAGTGTGGGCTGGTAGAACTACTTGATAAGACTGGTGAGAGCGGAACTGAAATGAGAACTGATGAAGTAGTTCAGCCTCAGACATCACGCCCACAGATCATTCATGGGACCATCTTATGAATATTGCACACAAAAATGGCAAGAGTTTTTTTTTTTTTTAAAACCACAAGCTCCAATCTGATTGGCTGGATTTATTTCATTTTCGGAGATGGGATGCACGGGTGTGTTTCAGTCTGCTGGGAATCAAAAGATGCTTTTCCATTATCGGGTAGAACCGTACTTGGCATGGTGAGCAACGCTTCCAGTAGCATTTCCACTTGAGCATGGTGCGACTACAAACTGTTCCTAGACTGGATTTTTCAGTATAGTTAGCTAACTATACTAAACCGTGCTGGTGGAACGCCTTTAGTGACGTGGTGACTCACCATTGGTCACTCGCTTAATCAATCCATTCTAATTCTGATTTTGTTCCAGAGGAAAGAGAAACTGTAGCCATGCCAACAAGCCCAAAATGGTACGGAACAGCATGCTTCAACGATGAGAACCGTTCGGCACGATGGTGGAAAAGTGATTTAAAAGGGGTTTACAAACTTTACTACAATGAGAACTTCCACGGTAAAACTAGTCAATGGATTTGTGACGTTTGACTTACTTTGTATCAAGTAAACAAGAAATCCTTGATCACACCTGTAAATTCTGCTTTGCTATCAGGGTTATATCTGATTTTGTTTACCCACTCATAAATATCAAATAAAAAAGTGAATTCATCTGTCAGACAGGTCCTTCCTGTCTAAATCAGTGGTTCCTGGCCAGAATAACCTGCATGGTTGACCAAACTTTATGCCAATAGTCAAAAATCAGCTTACGCAAGACTAAACTTGGGGTATTATGAAGTCTGTAGCACTGCAATGCCCTCCCTGATTTAGTCATCCTGTCACTTTAGGCTCTGGAACCAGTTCTGTTGTGAGCTAGTTTAATTTTGTATTCATTTTTTTTTTACCTTTTTTAGAAGTATTGACATCAAGTTTTCCAATAATGGTCATGGTAATTGAGTTGAGAAGGTGTCTGTAAGGCTTTGTTGGAATGTTGTTGCTCATTACACATTTTGTTCCTTTGCATACCTCTGTACTGGCATAAGGCCACTGTTCTTGGCCCCTTTTGTTCCTTTGTCCTGCCCTGTGCAGCTGTAACGGTCACACAGCTGCCCTCTGATAGTTTCCATGACAACGCTTGACTGAAATGCTCTGGGAGGACCTGCCATTGAAACATGTTCTTTCTTCCATATCTTCACATAGACATAATCAAGGCACACAAATGTGCATACAAACATTCAGTGTTTTATACAACAACATGGACTGTGTCCTAGTAACTGCTGTGAATTTTATCTGGCCCTGGGATAACTAGCCCGTCTGTGGCCACTCAGACTCTAGTGGAGTACATCTGAAGGATGGTGTCTAAGCAACAAGTTAAAATGAAAACTATGCCAAACTTTAGCAAACACACACATTCACTTTTAAATTATTGATTGTTGGAAGATGCTGTACAGAGGGCATGTATACCTGCACATATTCATTTTCAAATAATTGAAAGCTTTGAAAGTAATGACCATGCTTTTTCTCTTGTTCTACATCCTTACAGCATGATGGGAAGCCATATTGCCACAAGCCATGCTATGCTGCCCTCTTTGGGCCAAAAGGTGAGATGAGATAACACATGCTAATATAGTATAGTAGTGGAGGTCATTTGACAGACTATCAGGGAATTAACTGTTCTGACCTCTGCCCTTTATTAATATGTTACATTAATAAAACAAGCAATTGACTTTCTGAGTGATTATTTTTTTCTCCCTGTCTGTTCATATGCTGGGCATTAGGAACTTTCTTTGTTTAAAAAAATATATATATATATATATATATAACGTGTGATTTTTACAGGTATCAAAAGGATTTTTTTTTTTCATTATATCAGCCACAAACATCTGTAACCTCTATACTAATCATATCTGGACACTTTCTGTTTGTCAAACGTTAGTGGAAAATGTCCATAGTTAATGTGATGAACTACACCTGTGGTTACTTTGCTAAAACAGCTGTGTTAACTTGAGAGAAATGGACTTCATACATCCACTAAAAATCACCTCATTGCAAAAATGTCTTATAAAAGTGTTGTTAGTTCAGTGAAAATGTTTAGCGTCATTTGCTTGCAGATACCACTTAGTATCCAAATACATTTTGGGTCCACTCACTGTGAAACGTGTCTGCTACTCACCTATAACATTATTGTAAGAATAGAATAGAATATCTTTATTGTCATTGCACATCTGTACAACAAAATTTAGTGCTTCTAGTGACCGACAGACATACAAAACAAACATAAAAGACTGTTTCAGGGAGAGCAAAGCCGCTGCGTACGTGCTCGAAGCCATCTTTTTGAAGATGATTATCAATTTGGATGGTGGTCAAATGTCTCCATGACATTCTTGTTTAATATTCAGGAGTGAACATTGGAGGTGCAGGCTCATATGTGTATGAGACTCCCGACAACTCTAACTCAGCCACATCCAACTTGGACACTGCACCTAAACCTCAGGAGAAGTGGGTTCCAGCAGCTTCCAGGCCACCTTCTAAAGGTAAAAAATAAAGCAGCAGTGACCAGCAGCTATTGACTCTTTTCAGGTCTAAACAAGCTGAATGTGTAATAATGGCTTGCTATTTATACTGTTGATTATTCTTTAAAATAGTAATTGAAACAGTAGAGTTATTATACGATAAACGTTTCAAACAGTAGTTTGGTGTAGTGTTGTGAAAAGTAATATTGTTGCATGTGAGTGGCATCCAGTTATCATCTTGGAAATAAAATGGTTTTGCCCTTTTTAATTCAGTTTTGTTGTCTGATATTTTGTAGTCTGATCATATAGTGAGTAACAAAAATATATATTTTTAATTGTTGTTGTAATTCTAGTTTATTCATATTGAAAATGGAAAGTCAAGCAATGGACATTGTATTGTGGAATGCAGTATTTATTGCAGTGTGCTAAAAATTATTTTTGCACGTTGTTCCGTTTACTTAATTAAAATGAACTGCAAAACAATTGTAGAACATTTTGTCACAACTTGATTTCCTTGCATTCTATCCGTTTTGATTTGTAAAATTGAAGTGAACTTAATCCATTTGGGTTTGGACTACATGAATACTTTTTGTAGCACTGATGAAACTGGGCAGGGATTTCCCATTTTTTTCCATTTCCCAGCATGCTTTCCATGTGACTGGATGGGGTAAACAAATGGTGAAATTAAGTGTTATTTTGTGCTTTTTTTGGGCAAGATGAGAAAAGGATGAGATTTGTTTGTAATATTTAATATTCTGTTCTATTTGTATCTAAAAAGAGTGTCTATTACGCTGCCATTTTAAGGGTTACCATTGTGGTGAAGATTGGCGCTTGGGTTGAGGATGGACTCTGTTTGAGTGAAGTGTAATATTGATTTGCTGTTAAATTGATTACACTTACAAATTACTCGTACTAATGATTAATAAAATTAATTAATTTGGACCAACATAAGAATTGATTAAACATTATTCAATTTAGTTTGACTAACCTAATAAAGTTGAGTTAAGACTACTATAGTGTCTTGATTAGACCTAATCCAACTAAATTATGTTGGATGAATGAAACTAACTTAATAAAATAAATTATATTGCTTGTTAAACAATCTCAAATTCAATTAAGGGTAATTACTTTATTTTTGGAGTTGAGACCAAAGAGTATAATTTGTGTTTGTCTCAGAGTTCATACACCTCTTATTTCAGCTGGAAGCATCACCACCTTCTCAGGAGAAGCCAATTTGTGTCCCAGATGCAACAAGAAGGTCTATTTTGGTATGCCGCTCTTCCTCCTGATAACATCTTGGACTGTAGACTTCAGTATATAATGACAGGAAATGCAGCAGAGCTTACATAATGACATATGCTTTTACTTACTTTTGGCAGCTGAAAAGGTGACGTCACTGGGGAAGGACTGGCATCGGCCGTGCCTGCGCTGTGAAAGGTGCAGTAAGACCCTGGCAGCAGGCAGCCATGCAGAGGTGAGACTGAGATATGTAGTAGTAAAGACCACATAAATATCTGATATAAGGTTGCATTTACCCAGTCCAGTACACACAGCTTTTTAGATTAGAATGATTGAATTAATAAGTGAATGTATATTTATTCATGCCAAAAATATGTGTTCTTTCTTGTAGCATGATGGAAAGCCCTACTGCCATAAACCATGTTACGCTGTCCTCTTTGGCCCAAAAGGTATTGTGCAGAAGACAAGTTTTGAACTCTAGAGGGAGCTATGACTTCATTTTATTGTTTTCATCTGAAATGGTGAAGTTAGGGACACGATAGTTCTTTATTAACATTGAAGATAAAGAGAATTAAATCTTTATATTAATTGTTGAAAAACATTTGTGCTGCATGTGCCTAATTTATCAGCATTTTACATGGTACATTAGATCTATTCTAGCTTTAGTTTCTTGTTATTTGAATTATTATTTTGTTTGTAGGATAAATGCTGAAAATTGAATTGGTTATGTGCATGTTAGAGTAGGATTAGTCCCATGTCATTAAAAGTCTGGTTTGGTTCTGTTTTGGATTCATAGGTGTAAACACTGGTGGTGTTGGCAGTTACATCTATGACAAGGAGCCCAACACGGAGGCTCAGCCTTGATTTTCAGTCCATTGGGAATCCTCAACCACAACTTCACTATAATCACAGCCATTACCAGTACCTCACGCACTTTTACATATTCCCCACCTCTTGCCTTATTACGGATAACTTGTGCCTGCTTGGATGTTTCTGCAGAAATGTGATGCCCAAACATGCCTTGATCTTGAAGTCCAAATGTACCCCTTAAAGTCCCTTTGCCTTTTTTATTGGCCTACTTGATGGTCCTCTACTCACACAAATGTTCCCAACAGGAGGACAGTTTGACTGTTATGATATACAGTGGCTCCAAAACGTATTTGGACACTTAAGTCACACTTAAATGTATGGATGTCTTTGCATTAGATAACCAAAATATCAAAACAATTATTTTAACTGACTTCATTAATTCACTAAAATGACTGTGACACCAGTTGGTTAAAAGTAATTGCAAAAAATGTCTTAGAAAAGTCAAGTTCGTTTTGAGAAAAGGTTTAACATGATTTGTTTGTAGATGTCATTTGGTTTTATACTTTGCCTGTATTGCAATGACATTCTGACCTTTTTCAGTGTCCTAAAGTGTCCAAATACTTTTGGGGCCACTGAACACACTTGTCAATTTGATCATGTCTGACTTGTCCTGTATTTCATTTAATTGTAATTTATATAAATGTTTGTCTTTTAATGTTTCTAGAGTCATATTTACCCAACATTAAAACAAAGTTGTGTTATAACTCCTCTTGAAGGTAAAACAAGATCCCACTTTCATCCACAATACTGCATGTACAGTAGAAAGTGTGTACTGAGTCTCTAGTAGCAGATAAAACAATAAGTTCACTGTTTTATGCAGAGTCATCGGGCTGTTTGAATCGTTTGCTGACAAGCAAATGAATCTCGCAGGTGCAGTTGAGGAGCACATCATCATAAATCTGAACAAAATTCTTCAAACCAGATTTACTTTTTGGCTATATGGCAACATTCCTAAGTTAAAGCATTTTAAGAGAAGGTCTGCAAGCTGTATGCAGACATTAACGTAAATGGCCAAGCTCTTATTTCTTTAAAAGGGAGGACAGACTTGTTTTTATGGGGTAGCTGGTTGAAGTCCACAGGGATTGATAGGGACAGGGGTGTGTGTGATTTGGTGCTCGATGACTAGCTGCAGTTAATATTTATTATTCCAATCTAGAACCGTTACTGAAAGCTTAGAACCAGATTAAGACATGAATACGCTTTTGAAGATTTTAGGAGAACCCCAGTTTCTCAAAGTGATGAAACTGAAGTATTATATTTCCAAGTAGGACTTAATCCTATATTATGTCCAATATTTTGCTGAAACAACATTCTACTGAATGTGCTTTTGTACTCCATGACTGTTATTGCTGTTATAATGATTTCTTTGCTGTTGCAGGCCTTTTGTTCTTTTGAAAAGGGAGCCTGCACTTGAGTCCTGCTGCTTCTTTCTGTTTAATCCCATATTAAAGTTTACACAACACTTCAGCTTGGCCTTGGATTTCTTATCAAATCAGTCTCATTAAGCTTCACTTGAGATATGAGATATGCTTTTAAAGAAAGGGAACAGCATGAGTGTTAAATTTAATGCTACTGTCACTGTTTTCTAGTTAATGACTGTTGGATTTGTGGAATCATCTTATTATATATTCACTTCCAAAGAAACAGATTAGAACTAAATGGTCATTGTACTAGTTTGCTCTGATTTTACAGTTTTCCTCCATTTAAAAGTACAGTCTGGTCTTGGAAGTACTTAATGTATGAAGTGAGTTCTCGTAAAGCATTGGAGAAGTAAATGTTAATCATCTACAAAAACATCTTACCACCTCCTATTTTTAAAAGGTAAATAGGCCTACTCAATTTTGTCTGAAATCTTGGCTAAATCAATGGAATCTGATTTTAAGTTAAGATCTGACAAATTCATTGGAAAATGTAGATCTCGACTAAAACTGTCATGATTATTAACAGATAAGACAAGACCCTCATTTTTGTTTTCTGTAATGTTGGGTAAGACTATAACACAGAGCAATTTTGTTTTGTCAAATAATAATCAGTAAACCAGACACAGTCAAAACACACATAAATAAAGGGAAGAGACTATAAGACATCCACAATGCAGAACACACACACAAAGAAATTAATGGGTGAGACTTTGACAGCACACATTTTTTTTTTTTTACATTTTGTCAAATAAAAATCAATCAGCCATAATGCAAAACATAAAAATGAAGGAGAGGGACTGTAACACATCCTCAATACAGAACACACACGTGCCCAGAGGTGTAGTCAAGACCAGACCCACCAATACCAGACCAAAACCTGTTTGTCCAAGAACCAGGCAGTAAATTATAATGAACCAAGATGCTGAATTTATATTTTAAGAATCTTCTTCCTCTACTGTAGTTATACACCACAGTAGAGGTCTGCATGGTATTGGTCAGATACCTATTATTCCCCCACCACCTCACCCCAAGATGTCACAAAGCTGTTTATTCTTCTACCGTAATTAAAGTAAGAAAAAAAGTGTCATAATTATATGGCTCTATATTGCAAGCAAAAACATTTTTGTGATTAACATTTTTGATTTATTCATACAATAAACTAATAAAACCAAAACATATATACACAAAATCAAAATTTAAACCCCACCTCAACCCCTCCCTATCCCAGACCCCACCCTGACCCCCAACAAACATTCTTGTGGTCACACATGAGTATATATATATATATACATACACACACACACACAAAAAAAAAATATATATATAAATAATCACACATATTTATAACTATACCACTGCCCCTCTCCAAGAGCCCTCCAAGAATGCTAAATAGTTGCCCCAATTCCCATCAAACAAATCCAAGTTCCCGGTGTTCTAGATGATGCTTCCTCGAAAGCCGCCACAATCTCCTTCTCCGTGTACCACTCCTGAAATGGGGGCACTCATGCCAACTTCCATCCCCTTAAAACGACTTGTCTGGGGATCATAACACTGGTTAGAACCCAATTATTTATGCGTTTATTCCCAATATTGATGACCGCCCAATCCCCTAAAATATAGAGTCTGGGGCTAAATGAAATTTGAGTGCCCAATACATCACACACAAAACTCTAAACCTTCAACCAAAATTCTTGGATCTTAACACACCACCAAAAGACATGGGTTGTGTTTCCATCTATTGATTTGCATCGCCAGCAGGTGGGTGTGTCTTTAAGACCAAGCCTATACAATCTAGAGGGGGGTCCCACAGAATCAATGAAAAATCTTGAATTGTATAAGGTGCACCCTTGCATTTTTAGATGCAGACGTTTTTAGAATCCTAGTCCACACTCATTCCTCCAATACCAAGTTTAAATCTTCCTCACATAATCTCTTGAAAGAAGTTGAATCTCCATCCCCCAGACTCTGAATTTGCAGGGAGTAATACACCGATGCCCCTTGACCTTTTCCCAAAGCAGTAATCACCACTCCCAGAGTATCTGCTGTTTTAGGTGTGTGTATGCTACTCCCAAAAATAGGAAAGAGCTGGTAGTGCAGCTGTAAATACCTAAAAACTAAGATCTGGGAATCCCAAAATGTTGAACTTGTGGTTCAGATCTGGGAAGCATCAATGTTGCTCTAGGGGGCTTACACACTTTTGCTTCACTATGATCATGGACTGTGTCCATCAAAAGATTAAAGTTTCCTCCCAATATTATACCATGTGGGGTGCCAGCGGCATGCAACATCCCTTCAAGATCTATAAAAAAGCCCTGATCATCAACATTAGTTGCGTAAATATTAGCCAAAATAAGACTTTGCCCCTGAATTTCTGTTAAAACAATAATTGTATCTTTAATTTATCTTTAATCTGTTTGAGACATTTGAATTGTAGATAATTACTTATCAGTGTAATGACTCCCCTGTTCCCTGCAAGTCATGGTTGAACTAACTTACTTAGATTAATAAAAAAAAATGATTAAACTAAGTAAGTATAAAGGGTCAGTGTTTAAACAAAGATTTTGTATGAACTGTAAGATTAATAATAATGTCTTTAAAGTCCATCCTGGATTAACTGCAGAAGTTCACATGCAATTGTCCTTGTTAATTGGCTGAAAAAGGGTTTTGTTGGCAATTAATTGATCGTCTGTGTATTCCATTTCAAGAGTGTAGTCCATCTTTAGATCAAGGTGATGCAGGCAGAAATCGATGAGGTGCATCGCAGTTCAATCGGCTGGTAATTTTGGTGAGGTCCATCCTAAATCCAAGGTTCAGGCAATGGCATAGGACATATCCCATATCTTATGGTTGGTGTTGGCATCAGTTCATCCTCTGAAGTCCACCATAATAGACTGAAGTGATGTTTGGCTGGCACCCGCTGCTATTAGTCATCATCACTCAGAGACACATAGCAGTGGAGTCCGATACCAAGCAGGAATGGAGCTGGATCAAGCCGGTTCTGGTGACCTCAGGATAGGAGTCCCGAGGTAGAGACAGGAAACAAATAAAATAATATTAGCGTAGATGCCATAAGCGTAGATGCCATTCTTCAATCATTTATTGCAGAGTTATAGATCATGATCACTGTTTCAGTTCCAGTAGACCTAACTAAAGCAGCCTAATTGTGAAGTATAAATTAGGTGTATCCCTGGCTAAATAGAGTCTTTAGTCTAGACTTAAACTGAGTGAGTATGTCTTCATCCCGAGCGGTGTTATGGAGACTGTTCCATAGTTTAGGAGACAAATATGAAAAGGATCTACCTCCTTTTGTGGATTTTGATATTCCAGGAACTTTTAACAGGCCAGAATTTTGCGATCACAAAATTCTGGCCTGTTAATTCTAGTGTGGTAGAAAGTTGCTTAAGTACTGCGGAGCTTGACCATTCAAAGCTTTGTAATGTAGTTAACAGAATTAAAAAATGTATACGAAATTTAACAGATAAAATGTGGCTAATATGATCATATCTCTTGGTTCTTGTCAGCACTCTGGCTGCTGCATTTTTAACCAATTGAAGTTTATTTATTGAACTTGCTGGACATCCTCCCAGTAATGCATTACAATAATCTAATCTTGAGGTCATGAACACATGATTTCATTTTTCGGCATCAGCAACAGAGAGCATGTGTCGTAATTTAGCAATATTTCTTAGGTGGAAGAATGCTGTTCTACAAACATTGGAAATTAGATTTTTAAAGGACAGATTGGTATAAAATATAACACCAAGTTCTTCGCTGTTGAAGATGATGTAACAGAGGATGATGTCCATCGAGAGTCAAATTATATTTTAGCGGGAGTTTTTTGGTCCAATCATTAGTACCTCTGTTTTGTCTGAACTGAGTAGAATGAAATTAATTTTTTCATTGATACACACTGCAAATTTTGAGAATTGTGAAATCTCATCAGGTTTTGAAGAAATATAAAGTTGTGTATCGTCAGCATAACAGTGGAAACTTATTCCACGATACTTGATAGTATCTCCCAGGGGAAGCATAGACAAGGAGAAAAGCAGGGGGCCTAAAACTGATCCCTGTGGCACTCCATACTTTTGCTTGATTTGACAATTTCTCATTTACATAGACAAAGTGGTAGCGGTCTGCTAAATTAGGACCAAGATTGCCAACATAATTCTCTAGCCTATTCAAGAGAATGTTGTGATCTATCGTGTCGAATGCTAAGATCTAAAAGCATCAACATTGAAATGCAGCCGCGATCAGATGATAAGAGCAAGTCATTTGTAACTCTGATAAGTGCAGTCTCTGTACTGTGATGAGGCCTAAATTGTTCATATATACTATTTCTCTGAAGAAATGAACATATTTAGGAGCATACTACCTTTTCTAGTATTTTTGACAAAAATGGGTGATTTGAAATCGGTCAATAATTAGCAAGTTCTCCAGGATCAAGTTGAGGCTTTTTAATAAGCGGTTTGATAACTGCCATTTTAAAGTTTATTGGGACATGTTCTAACAAATGCGTCGAGTTAATAATATTAAGAAGAGGTTCTGAGATTACATGGAATACCTCTTTTAAGAGCTTTTAAGAGTTGGTATTGGATCTAACAAAAATGTTGTTGCTTTTGATGTTACGATAAGTTTTGTTAGCTCTTCATGACCTATGACAGCGAAGGATTGAAGTTGCACATGAGGAAAATTACGAGACACTGTTTTCTTAGGTGCTATTACAGATGATTGCATAATTCCAATTTAATTTCTGATTATTTCAATTTTATCAGTAAAGAAATTCATGAAGTCATTACTCTTGTGCTGCGTCGGAATATCTGGCTCAGTTGAGGCTTTATTCCTAACCAATTTAGCCACAGTACTGAATAAACACCTAGGATTGTTGTGGTTATTTTCTATGAGTTTGCCCAAATATGCTGACCTGGCAGCTTTTAGTGTCTGTCTGTAGATACAGACACTATCCTTCCATGCACCACGAAATACATCTAATTTTGTATTCTTCCACTTGCGCTCCATTTTCCAAGCTGCTCTCTTGACAGCATGAATGTGAACATTGTACCATGATGAAGGGCTTTTTTCTTTAATTAATTTTTGAGGACAACTAATGATCTAATCACTCCAATGACACGCAAGAAATACTCCTCAAAACAAACTCCAGCCAATAGGAGGCATAAGCAAAATGAACGTGCAGATTCATAAACCAACACTGTCCTGAAGGAATGTTACTCCACATAATAAACTCCAGCCACCAGGCGGAACCAGCACAAAATAAGAAAAAATGCGCTCAGTTTCCTCGAACAGTCAAGTCAATGTTCAGTGAGTCGGTCCACTCGACTGCAAAGTGAGTACCACAAAATAACTTTCTCACTCCATTGACTTTATGAAGGACATCGCTTGCTGGGGACACAAGAATGTTTTACGGCCATTCTTAGCATCTATTCTCAATTTGGGCGGGAACATCAGTGCAAAAGCGACCTTCCGTTGATGTAGAGTTATCTATCACGTTTCTCTCTTGTCGAATTCGCAATGTCTCATCCAAGAAAGCCTTCCTTTATTCCTCTCCTCACGTAACACAAGATCTTTATCGGACGATTGCAGAAATTTGGCCAGAATTGATTGGGGTCTGTCTCCCTCAGCGGATCTCCAAGCCAGAACCCTGTGAGCTCACTCGATTTCCAGTTTATGGCCTGTTATGTCAAGCAGACTCGGAAAGAGCCCGCCCAGGAATTTCACCATATCCTGACCCTCTTCGGTCTCAGGAATTTCAACAATATGGATTTTATTTTGCCGGCTACAGTTCTCCAAGTCCTCCAACTTCTTCCAGACCCACTCCAAATCCACCTTAGTGGCTAGCAGATTAGCAGATAATTCCCTCTCCTATGACTCCAGATAATTTAGGATTCTCAAGGGTTTCTCAACTCTTGCAACCACCCCCACTCTTGTAACCACCTCAGTGAATTTTGTCTCCATGGCAGTGATCGATTGACATATTACAGCAATATCCCACAAATCAGCAACGACCACATATTCAAAATTTCTCACCGAATCTCACCGGTTTATGATTTCAATAGTGTTAAAACTAGCAAAGGGCGCAAAGCTCGCCGTTCACACATCAGAACCTTGCATGGTGTCACGTGACTCGCAAGCATAATTTTTAAAAAGAAGAAAAAAAATCCTAAAATAATGCTAATAGGTTGTTCATGAAAAAATAAAGATCCAGTTTATCCAATAGAATATTAATGTATTCTTAGTGAGTACTTTAGGGTTGGTTTTTGCATTATAAATGAACACTCAAAACACAGATGGCTGCTTCACATGTTAACATTAAATGCCAAATTCGTCTTTGCTAATCAAAGTTAAACTGAGTGATGGAAACTTAATTGGAAACTATTTTTGGAAAATTAAACTATTAAATGACTATGCATAAACAATGTTCTTCACTGACAATAACACTGACCAACACTGATCACAATAAAGACAAATGCTGATGTAAAGCAATTGCAATAATTCAAAATAATAGTTTGAATAAATTGATTCGCTGGACTTCCTAAAACAATGGGTAACTGAAAATTGTGTTTCACATGCATTATTAATATAACAAATTATCAATGTTTATTTAAAAAAACAGACTTGTCTGCTGAGTGCATGAATGTTACAGCCAATCAGGGGGTTTAAGTTTAAAGGGATTGTTCACCCAATTCTCTCATCATTTACTCTTGTCATCCTAGATGTGTATGACTTTCTTTCTTCTGCTGAACACAAATTAAGATTTTTAGAATAATATTTCAGCTGTCAAGTCAATAAAATGCAAGAAAATGGGTCACATTTTTGAAGCTCCAAAAAGCTCATATAGCCATCATAAAAGTAAACCATATGACTCTAGACTTATAAAGTTAAACAGTCAGAAATATATCAATATATAAAACGTTTTTTATTAAAACTTCATGAGGGTCGAGGTCACACAGACTCTTGCAAGACATAAGCACATTGGTAAGTTCATGCAAGAGCTGCTGCTTGAAAAACAGGAAGAAAAAATGGAAGCGCAGTGTTGTTTACAAGAGAGGAGCAGTTATTCATACATGCTGTAGATGCCTCAATCGGTTTGGATACATCAACTGTGGCGCCATCTTGGCACGGTCAACATGGAGAGATGTTTGAATCGAATATATGCGTCAGACCAGGTTACTTGCTCAGATCTCAGCATAAACTGTGACGTCCATAGGAACAACTGCTAATAAATTATCTACATACAGTATGAATATCTATGCAGTGGGAGGCTTATGTGCTGTCACATGAGAGGCAGGTTTGAATGCCACCCATGTCAATGTCAGTTTTTGTAAAAAAGTTTTAAATATTGATCTATTTCTTACACACACCTAGCATTATGCCTCAGAAGACATGAATTAATCCACTGGAGTCGTATGGCTTACTTTTATTATGGCTATATGAGCTTTTTCTAGCTTTTTTCACACCTATTCACTTGCATTGTATGGACCTACAGAGCTGAAATGTTCTTCCAAAGATCTTTGTGGTCTTCAGAAGAAAGAAAGTCATACACATCTGGGATGGCACGAGGGTGAGTAACTGATGAGAGAATTTCCAATTTTGGGTGAACTATCCCTTTATGTCACTGGCGCAGAAGAAATCCGCTCAGCGCACACTCACAGACTGAGTTCTGCTGCTGCGTTCTCGCAAATTATTTATTTATAAACAACAAGGTGTAGAAACAATGTAAATAAGAAATGTATTGTGCAGTATAGACATACTTGTTTATAACTGGAGTTTTGGCGAGAGTGCAGAACTGAGTAGGTGAGTTCATGCTCAACTGAAGTGATTGACAGCTTCAGTCATTATAAAAGGGGTGTTATTTGCTTGCTTTCTTTATATAATTTAATAACAATTTGAATAACAGTTGTTTTAAGTTGTTTAAGCTGCTAAGAGTAACAATGTGAAGTTGAATGTTTAGTCACTGACTTTATTTGCTTATGCATAAAACAGCTATGAACCAATTTCAACTTGTATGGGATGTGTATAAGTATATATTAATCAATATAATTAATAGTGATTACAAAATCAAGGGAAATAATCTTCAATTATGATTGTAGTCAATCGTGCAGCCAGGGCCGTAGCAAGGTATTCTAGGCCCCCTGACTGTATATTCAGGGCCCCTTTCCTATTAAAACATTGGACCTGGACACTGGACCTGTGGACCCCAAGAATCATTACCAACTTTCACCCCACTAGCTACGGCCCTGCATGCAGGCCCTACTCCTGCCAAAAACTCATAAGCATACCAGCCCACAACTCCCGCAACATAGCAAGCTTATTGGCCTCTATATGACAGTTATAAACATAAATCTCTAATGATTGCTTTGTGTTTTTAGACCATAGTTCTTGCACTTACAATTACTTCTCAGTAATGGTGAAGATGCCATGCTGACTAGTGATTGAAATAATTACCACATTTAGTGCACTGATACTGAGGTCTTGACTAAAACCATAAGCCGAGACCCAGATCCTGACCAAAGTCTCTATATGGTCTCAAGACGTCTTGAGACCAAGACAACAAGATCAAGACCCCAACTCTACATGCGCCCACATACACACAAAGAAATTAATGGGCAAGACAAACTAATTTGTACTTTTTTGTCAAATAAAAGTCCATTAACCACAATGCAGAATGCATGCATGCGGCATACTCACACATACATTTCAAGGTCAGATCAAAGTCTTAACCTGACCCCATTATGACAAAGTTTGGAGGCTGCACTCCATGATCAGGTTTGAATGTAAGCATATCGTGGCATCCAAGGCTATTATCGTAAACTAAAACGATAAAACGGTTTTGTTGCCCACCATTACCTTAACATGAGATGCCACTAGGTGGCGATAGCAATAGCATATGGCCTATTTCCCTCATTACATTAACAAAGAGAGAGTGGGAGGGAATCACTACATCATGGAGAGAAGCAAAGCAGGTAGCAAACTAGGGTGACCAGAAGTTAGTCCCTGTTTTACGAGTGTAACCATTTATTCTCTAAAATATGTAATAATGTCCTGGTTTCAGCTGTTAGGGTCACTGATTTTTTCTTTGAAATTAAATATCCTCAACATCCTTCTTGGTATCATGTCTGGTATGACCGGGAAGTCAAGATATGATTTGACGATACTTTCATTCTATCAATCCGCAGCAATCCGCTCAGCGATCGTTTCCGCACCGAGTCTATTTTTGCTGTACTGCACGTGCTGAATTAAAGTGCATAGCGCATTTTTCGTGGTCAAAATGAACATGGATTGACACGAAAATGTAGCAATTTCACCATAAATGCATATAATCACAGTCTACTGTGTTTTACATTCACTATATGACTTTCAGCCCTGGGTAAAGCAAAGAAAATCCAAACACACTATTACCAGTAGTTGCGAAAATAACAAATGCGATCAGAGGTATATCTAAAGATTGTTTCATGTGAAATACACTACACAGCATGTTATATTGTGTGTGGGGGAGGGGAGAGACTCTCTCATCTCAGCAGAAAGCAGCAATCATGTGACAGGCTGGTGGTGAGAACTACACCTTACTTCACATTTGGAAAAACAAGACATAATGGATGACACTCATCGTGGAGGTGGAAAAAACAAAGTTCTCTATGACTCGCAGGATTTCTTGTATCAAAATTTTTATGCGAAAGAAACGGCATGGGAGGCAGTTTCCTTGGCTGATTGTGTGGATGATAAGTTTTCATTTAAAATGTTACTGATATTACCTTTTCACGTAAGAGATACCACGTTTAAATGTTTAAAATCAAAATACTGGTGAGCTACTTACCCATTGTTGTATTTGTGTCATACAGAAGCCACGGATCAGTTGCACACTGCAAACGCATCTTATGTGAAAGCACAATCAAGCGTGTGCTGCTTCCACACCATCTACTAGGGTTGTCATCCATCCCGTAAAATACGGGATCAAGTACAGGTGAAGAAAGAAAGAAAATACATATAAACCAACCAAAATATATACATAAATAAGACAGAGACAAATAATCGAAAATATAAAAATAAATACAGCACTGTGCAAAGGTTTTAGGCACTTAAGATGTTTCACAAAAACATTTGTGTTAAGATGGTTATTTATATTTTCACCTTTAGTGTGTCAATAGGAAAAAAACATTTTAAGACTCCCAAACACTCCTTTTGCATTTACAAAATATAAGAATAGAAGAAAAGGGAGCCCTGCAACAGATGTCATGACACCCACAGAGTCTCTCACTGAATATCGCGTCTTTCTGAAATTACATGAAGAGACAGAAGCAATTGAGACAGCCTAAATATATAGAAGAACTGTTGCAAATTCTCCAAGAAGCTTGGAACATCCTATCTGCCAACAACGAAGAAAAACTGTGTCCAGGTGTATCTAGGAGAATTGGTGTTGTTTTAAAGCAAAGGTGGTCACACCAAATATTGATTTAGCTTTTTTTTATATTTACTGGACTTTGTATGATCTTAATTGATAAATGAAAGCTATTTATGGTATTATTTTTGAAGACATCCTCACTATGCAACATTTTTCACAAGTGCCTAAAAGTTTTGCACAGGACTGAATATTTTTAACATATAAATTATGTATTTTTTTGTAAGTCATGGGTCAGAAAAGTTCTAATTTCAGCATATAAGAAAGGGTATACAATTTTTATTAATAACACATAGTAACTCAATGCATTTATTGCTAAAACTGTGGAGGATATTTAAGTGTCCCTTATTTTAAAACTTCAAAAGTGGCAACATTACTGCCTATGCACCACCTATGCACCACATACATACATTCATGTGTGAATTATCCAATGCAAATTAGAAATGCACAAATGAAAAGGCATGTTCAACAAGCTGAGAGAAACCAATCTATTTCTCTGCACAACACATGAAAATGGAATTGAAATGTTTTGCTGTCACTGTAAAAGTGTGGCAGCAGTGTAATGCATAAAATCATGCAGATATGTGTCAGGAGCTTCAGTTAATGTTCACATCAACCATCAGAATGGGGGAAAATTTTGATATCAGTGATTTTGACTGTGGCATGAGTATTTTTGTAACTGCTGATCTCCTGGGAGTTTCACGCACAACAGTCTCTGTAGTTTACTCAGAAAGGTGCCAAAAACAAAAAACATCCAGTGAGCGGCAGTTCTGCAGATGGAAACACCTTGTTGTTGATGAGAGGTCAACAGAGAATGGCCAGACTGGCTCGAACTGATAAAGTCTACCGTAACTCAGATAACCGCTCTGTACAATTGAGGTGAGAAGAATATCATCTATGAATGCTATTCTGAGATGCGGTTTGTGCTGTTTTAGCAGACGAGGGGTACCTACACAATATTAGGCATGTGGTTTTAATGATATGGCTGATCAAAATCTGGTCACCCTGTAGAAAATGTGCTAGCCTTATCTGGGACTTTAATTATAACACATTTGTTGTGTTGCCAATGCATGATGTTAAACCAGTAATTTATTCTGACTTTATCTCTCTCTCGCTCACTCTCGCTCTCTCTCTCTTTCTCTCTCTCTCTCTCCCACACACACACACACACACACATTCTTTTCACTCATTCTGTCTTACACCGTCAATCAGTGATTTCATTTGGAAATGGTATAGAGTTTTGTTCTGTTTTCAGAGTTGCGAAAAATATGTACTTTCTCGTGTCAAATGCACTAAAGAGGACTTTGTGGTTAAAGTTCAATAAAAAGAAGCATTCTTAAATCAGAATTATGTGTTTTTCTTCTACTGTAAGATGTTTAATATTTTAAGTATTATTTACAAACTGTACATTTGGTTGTCCAGCTATATGCCCTAAGTTGCACTAATGACTTTTCTCCCCATTCTATATGTATCACTTGATATAAAAACTAAAACAAAAACTAAACTATAAAATATTTAAAAACTAAAACTAATAAAGAATCAACAAAGCAAAAATGAAACTAAATTGGAGCAAAGAAATTAAAACAAATTAGAAATAAAACTAAATTTAAAACGTAAAACTATTATAACCTTGGTGGCATCATTGCAAAATCTCACAAGTGGTTTGAAAAAAAATTCTAACATTTTCAAATAATTGACTTTTATATGTCTAAATATATATCCAATGCATAACGTTGATAATATCTAGAAAATAATTTTGTTACAACATCGGCTTAAAAAGAGCACTGAAGCCATCTACTGGACATAGTTGTCATTTAATGTAATTGTTATTTTTTTATTCCAGCAGATGTCACCAGTGACCCCCAATGAATGACATATTTTTATGTTTGACAGTCTTTCAATTTACTGAAATGGAGTAACTTAGAGGTAAATAAGGTAAAAAATACCATAAAATTCCAAAATAAATGAATAAATTTAGTGTTTTTACTTTAGAAAATAAAGTTAAGTTGACCTGAACATATGGAACGTAGTTCTCCATTAATTAGTGGACAAGGGTCAAAAGATTTAAAATAGTCAAGAAACCCAATTTAATATGCGTAATTCCATAACATAACCTTTTATTAAATAATATAAAAAAAGGTTTGCCTTTATATTTCTTTACACATTTTTTTTTTTTTTTTTTTTTAAATGTATTTGAATTTGTCAATTGACTGAAAAACACTTCTTCTTGTAACCACTTCTATGACATTTACAGTTATTTATGTTTATTTTTTACTCATTTTGTTTTTTCAGTTCAAGTATTTGTGCAAAGCCTAACAAGTGTGCAAAAAGCAATGCAAAATGTCCCTTAATTTCATGCCATTGGTGTTATCAATATTAAAATCTTTTATTTTGAAAATGCTAAAATTTATGGAAAATGGTCAAAGTTCAATGGAAGAAGAGGATCCTCAAACCCTCAAAATTTTGATCCTCAAACCATGTTGAAAAAGTTATTCATTTTAATTTTAACTGTAATTTGTTTCACATAATGCATTTAAATATCTCATTGGTGAAGATATATGTGAAAGATTTTTATTGGTGAAAAAAATTTTTATGGAATGATTTATTGATTTTAGTCTGATCAGTGGTGTGTTTTGTGATGCTATAGACACCATCATCTTTTAAGAGAATTTGTCTCTGGTTTTATCGCCACTGGTGTTACAACCCTTGTTTCATTCGTAAAAAAAAATATTAAAAAGGTTTGAGGAACATGCAAAGGTTTGAGTGGCCATCCAGCCTGACACAGCAACATTGACTCAACCAACTCTGAGATTGGGGTGGGGACTATCTCTTTGTACAACCACTGGAAGATGGAGAGTTTTCTGGAATCCTCTATATCTACTAACTACTAATTTGCCCCATTCCAGACTCATTTAAATCACATACTCCAACCTTTATCACTAAATTTAGGGGGTAGGCCATTATATAAAGTTGGTACTGATGGCATGCCAGCTTAAATATACTGAAGCATTTCACCCATGAAAACTTTAGAATTCTTAATAATATGAAAAATTTGAATCAAGTCTTTGCAAGTTAAGCTGGTTTGAAACCTATTTTTCAAAATTTCTCTACCACGCATTTTCTGAGACAAAAGAGGCAGAACAGTCAAAGCCCAACTCAAAGAGACGAGTAAATAACCCACACAAACAAACCAAAGATGAGGGAAAAAGATTTATGATGGCGTGATAACTCTACGTTCTTGTTCTACACATTATTATGGGAAGGGCTGTTATACTTACATCACTCTGAGCTTGTGGCATGTTTGTCTTCAGATTACGGCACCTTTCACAAACCTTCATCATTCAATGTAATAAAACACTCACCTTTATGCACTCAATGAATGCTGTCATCTACCAAATGTGAAAAATTGCTGGTGTGTTTATGTTTTTGTTGTAAAGAAATGTTAAATATGTATGTAAATTCCAGGAAATAAAAACATGGATAAAAAGGAATTAAAGTCAGGCAATAATGAAGCTGGTTTAAAGCTTATTGAACTATATACAGTGACCGCAAATAAGTATTAGGGCACTTAAGCCACACTTAAAAATGTAAATATGTCTTTGACATCATACAGTATAAGATAAACTATCAAACCAAATGGTATTTAGTTGAAAACAAAATAGCACACATTCAAGCAAAACATTTCACAAAAAGTTTGTTTGATAAAAAAAAAAAAAAAATGAACATACCCATATTTAACCCTAAAATGCTTGGATGTTTCACCAAACATTAAGTCATTTTTGGGTCTTTAGAGACCAAGAACAAGTGGCGGATTTAGGCATGGGGTGACAACTTTAGGGGCGTTCTCATTTAGAATCACCACCACACACACCATTCCCCCCGGTCAACAACCTTGGGGGCGTGTTGAAACAAGTTTCGCCCAGGGCGCCAAACAAGCTAGAACCGCCATTGACCAGAATGTATCTCTATCACAAACGGATCTACAAAATGCCCAGATAGTATAAAAAAAACAAATATAATTTCCAAGAGAATTAGAAAATAATAGAAAATATTCTGATTTATTTTGATGTTTTATTTTTCATATATCAAAGCGATGATGCAACACATAACTATGCACAAGCTACACATGTGCATTTACTTAGTCTAAATAGACACACACTTTACATAATTTCAGTAGTACACCCAAATGACAATAGTCATATAATACATTATATGTTACACTTACTATAGTTTACTTCCACATTGCTTCTTCATCAAATAGCAATTCCAAATGTAAGTCAATCACTGACACATCAGCACCACATTGAATAAGAAATAAAATGTATAGTATGTATCTGTACATGCATATGGAAACTTATATAGATATTAAATAATCATAAAAATATGATTAAAACAACCCCGACATTATTACATATCTAGGGTCTTTAATGACCTTATATACTTTAGGTAATTAAGCAGTTATTATTATATATATACATTGCAAAATTAATCGCACTGAATTAACACGTTAAATCGACAGACATAATATATATAAATTAATAAGGAATACCATAATAAGGAAGATTCCTGAGAAATGCAACCTTGTAGTACCACCTGTTTACTCCAGAGGGCAGTAATTGAAACTTCAGCTGTATGAGCAACGCACAGTTTATACAGTGAAGAAAAAAACATTCAGCAGGCAGCACAACACAAACATCCATTACGTTCTTGCGTTCAAAACACTTGATGGAGTGCAAACTCTAACTAAGGGATCTCAAGATCTGTTCTAAGTATTAAACTATATTTAACTTGACACAGTGACCAAAAAAATTAATGTTTAATACACAACACACCCGAGGCGCTACACAAGCATGTCTGACACAGGTGCACACTGACGGGTCCTTAAACAAGCCCTCATAATAAATCTCGAACTGATTGAGAAATTCACTTGTGAAATGGATTGCTGGGAACTGTAGCTGTGGATTAGACATCCACAATGTTCAGAAGGAATATGCAAAGCAACAATTCTTGACGTAGATCTTCTGAGAAGATTTTTGTGTGGCATGGCCCACATCTTGTGAATAGCAAACAGAAAGTGTGTGTGCTTTTTAAAAGTCAAAGTAGCTCTAACCCAAACCTCCAATCTTGTTTCAGTAATTGGATGACTAGATAACTTTTGTTGATGTCATTAGCCTTGGTTTTTCCAACCTACACTGTGAATGCTTGAATGATGTATTCACTATGTACAAGAAAAATACTATAATTTGTTTGTTATTAGTTAAAAAAATTGTTGGTTAATTGGTTGCTTCCTTTATGTTTGTTAATGACTTAGTTTGTTGGTTGATTAGTTACCATACGTTTCCACTAGTGCATTGTGAGCGAAGCTGAGAGAGTGTTTTGAATTAATTCTTATGGAAGCCGAGTGCCACGCTCACAAGTTGGATTGTGGGATTGTCAACACCATGGAGCAAGCTGTTCCCTAGCGTTGTTAGTTTTAGCTGGTTGGTTGGTTGGTCGGTTGATCGGTTGGCCGGTTGGTCTGTCAGTCAGTCAGAGTTTGTTAGTTGGTTGCATTGTTAGTTTGTTTGTTTATTTTAGTTAGTTAATTAATTTATTCATTTTAGTTGGGTGGTTGTTTGGTTGGTTGATTAATTGATTGATTTGTTTGTTTGTTAGTTTGTTTGTTCATTTGGTTGGTTGGTTGGTTGATTAATTTGTTTGTTAGTTTCTTCATTAATTTTGGTTTGTTAGTTTGTTTTTTAGCAATTTAAGTTAGTTAGTTAGTATGCCAGTTGAGCAAGTGTAAGGACAGTGAAACTGTTGCACCTTTAATTTTAACGCAATTATTTAAAGAGATAAATAGCACTCAAATCAGACATCACTTGAAAGTAAATGTCCATCCTCAACCTAAGCACAGGTGTCAATCTTCACCGTAATGGCAACCCCCAAAACGCCAGCCTAACTGATGCTTTTTTTAAATACCAGTATAACAGAGCATTAAACATTAACAAATCTCCCCCTATTCTCATCTTGCTCAGAAATGCATAAAAAACACTTAATTTCAACATTTGTTCACCCAATCCAGACTCATGAAAAGCATGCTGGGAAATGGAAATCACCTGCCCAGTTTAATCAATGTAATTTAATTGGATAGAACGCAATGAAATCAACTTGTGACTAAATTTTCTGGAATTGTGTTGCTTGAGTTTATTTTAATTAAGTAAATTGAACATCCTGCAAAAATGCTTTTTTTTTTTGAGTGTTGGTTGATATGTTTGTCTGTTCATTCATTTTAGATACTGTAGTTCATTATAGTTAGTTCATTGGTTGGTTCATGATAGTTAGTTAGTTAGTTTAGTTAGTTAGTTAGTTTAGTTAGTTAGTTAGTTAGTTAGTTAAACCAGGTACATTAAAATGGGCTTTCTATAAAATGACATGTAATTGTAAGTTGGACTGCAAAATCTATGCAGTATCAGTATCTCTATCCATCACTGTCATCCACAGCAGCGCCTTCAGCATTGACCTGGCTAAATTATCTTTTATTGGCTCCCGTTAAATAGTCCAAAGTCTTTTCACTGCTCAATGTTTTCTTTTTCCTTTCTTTCGTTTTGGAATGGTACACAGATGTGTATCCACCACCACACTGGCCTGAAAACACTTCATGTTTATTAGTCTGATCTCTTTCTTGATCTGCTAGTGCAGCCTTGATGCCACATGTGTTATTTGAATTTGAAGGTTTAATGCATCATGGGAAATCCCCTTCCTTCTTGTCTCATTCCAGCCTTTAGGTAAAAAGGCACTGGTGTTTTGCAAAGTAAGCTCTGATTTTCTTAATGTCAGCATGATGAAAGAGTTCAAAAGCTTTATCTAAACACTAAAACCCCATCTCACGTTTCCACCTTTCACTGCCTTTGAGCATGTAATCATGCTGCAAAGGTGAGCTGGATGACGCAACCGCATTTCAGACAGATGAATATAAATGTGAGATTCGAGAAGATGACATTCTGCCACATTCACGACTGAAGGCCAGATGTTTCGCATGTTTTTGAGAGACAGTTTATCTCATTGTCCTTTTACTCGGGGCTGTCTGGGTTGAGGCAAATTCTCTCATCACCATACAGTAGAATAACACATTCAAATGTCTGTGCAGTTAAGGTGTGGTGCACAGTGACTCCTGTTGTCTTTAAGAAGGAAAGGCTGTTTCATCACTAGTATCTAACATCTTTTGTTTGTCTATGACTTAACCAAGCAAGAAAGCTTTAGAGCAGATGTTTTCTTGTTCTTGTCAGTTCTTGAAAGTCTTCTTGTACCTCTCATTCTCCTTAATCTTACACACCTGAATCAGCCCATCAGTTCAATATAGAGTACTCCATGGCCTTATGGGGGGTCATGAGGAATCAAATTTACCTTTATCTTTTCACAAAAAAGAGCTTGATGTATTATGAAAACATTGTCACTTTCATAACTAAGAAATTCCCCAGTTCAAAAAGATCATTTATTGAAACTAAGCTACAAAAAACAAAGTGATCACAGGTTTGGCATGTTGTTTCCAACAGTTCCTGTGATTGACCAAATTATTCCAACCTTCCCCTGGGGTGCAAATGGTTGCGTGTTGCATCAGCAGTGTGAGAGACCCAGGTTCAAATCCCGCATTGAAGCCAGGAAATAATCATGTTTGTATAATCAGTGACAAGCGCGAATCAGAGGTTGCATTGTACCCTCTAACATTACATTTTTACTCCACTGATGGTTTGGCCACTGGGGACAGTGTTTCACATTCGGTAAGCACAGGCCGATTTTAGCTAAAGAAAAGTCAACATACTGTTTCCGATTTCACTGTGAGGCTTAAAGAGGAGCGAATACGAGAGATGTTTTACGAAAGCCATTTTTACAATCATACTAACATGGGAGTTGAAAATTAGTGCAGAATCAAAAATCATGGCATGGCCATGAAGTTTGAAATTTTTGTGCAAGCATGCACTAAGTCTAGGCACAAGTGGGTTGGTGAAAGCATGCATGCAAAGTGCAAGTTAAGTGTAATTTAATTATTAGTTTTTTCTCCGGTTATTGCACCTTCTGCATACTATGGTATATTCTGTCCCCTGTCAAACAACTTCGATATAAAGAAGGAAAGTCTATTCATAAGAATTTGGTTGTGTAAATGGGCTGTATTCAATGCATTCAAATAACATATAGAACATTTGTGTCTTACTCTCTTTTGTGCAATCTACATCCTTTCTGTGAACTCTCTCCCATTTTGTCTGCCATCGTTCAGGTGCTATGGTTTTAAGTGGTGAAATACTACCGGGAATGTCTGTGTTTCCTCCTGCCTCAAGGAATCCACTGCTCTGTGACTGTATTTTGGCTGCACTGAACTGTTTGCTCTCATCTTGCTCACCCATGTCTCATCTGTGGTCTTGACAGTGTTGTGGGACGCTTGAAACATCCTTTGCTGCTCTCCCATTGTTCATTGTTTTGCAATGTATGTCTGTTATATGTTTCTCTGTTTAATGTTTGATGATGCATTTCTGTACAACTTCCTTGAGCTTTGGAAAGGCACTATACAAAATAAACATATTATCATTATTATTATTTTTATTAATCATATTGATCTATATCACAAATCATGACTTGTATCTTTGATAGCATCTGCTTGAATCCCCAAACTGCAAATGCAGGAACTTAGACTTTGCACTGAATATAGACATGGTTCTCAGGTGTCTTAGCACAACTTAGCTATAGTATTTCTCAAGAAATTTATAAATTGCGCTTTGTGCCATTTTATTAATATAAAATACACCCACAGTTTACGCATAAACACCCACAGATAGCGCAAGCATCTGAGTCCCATGTCTCTTAAAGTTGATTATATTTTTGTTGGTCTGGGGTCCTCCATTTTCAGTGATGAGACTTTCTTGCTTTGAGCCTAACATATGTAGAATCAACTATTTGCCATGCATTAGGGTGCACAATTTTTTTTTTTTGAAGTTATACTTTTTTTTTTTTTGTGCTGACGGTTCTTCAAGCTCCATTTAAACTTGGTTACTTAACAAAGCCTACATCAACTAAACACAACAATAAGGATGATTTACCTGGCTTTGCAAGACTAAATGATTACATGGCCCTGATTGGTGTAGCTAAAGGCAGTGTATACAGGCAGTTTTGCAACATTGTAATTGAAAAAGTAGGTCAAAAACCTAAAAGGCACTCATCAAACATTCGCTAAGCTTAACAAGTTAATTATTTTAAGGTAGGACAACTACATACTGCCCATCTGAAGAATCAAGGAGAAAAATCAATTGATTTACTAATGCATTTTACATTAATGAATTCCAGCTGAATACAAACTGTATACAAAAAGTAAGAATCGAGAAAAAGCTGTTAAACTAATTACAGTACATGACAGTTCGGCCCTTCCTCAGCCTTGTGTTTCCCTAAATCTTTCCTTTCTTTTGTCAATTAACTTCCTGTTATGTATTTGTTTACCGAGACAGCCCAGCATTTAAACTGGGCTGCATTTCCATCATTAATGCAAGCCATATTATTTTCCATTCCTGAAGTCTTTTAGTTTGATGTTCTTCAAATGTTCCTCTCCTATGGGGCTTCAGATCAGAAACACAACACAGTTGTGCACAGAAATTTACATTTGGCAGATGCTTTTATCCAAAATGACTTACAGTGCACTTATTACAATGACGATCCTCCCGGAGCAACCTGGAATTAAGTGCCTTGCTCAAGGACACAATGGTGGTGGCTGTGGGGATCGAACCGGCAACAATCTGCTTACCAGTTCTGTGCTTTAGCCCATTAGAGCACCACTATGCCTGTGGTAGATGCACTGAAAACATCTAAATTGTTTTGTATGGCAGCCTCAAAATCCTTAGAAGACAACATCTAGGCGAACAATAGCACTCTGCAAGGCAAAAAAATAAAAAAATATTTACTGCGTATCTTTCTATAAGCGAGAACAGTGGAAGAAAGACAGAACAACACAAATTTTACATTGGACATTAAGTGGCAACCCAACTTTAGACTAAACCCATAATCCATATTTAATGGAGCCTGGGTTGTATATCATATACCTAGTGTGGTTTTGTACATGGCTGTCGAGGATGAGGCCATCTCACGTAACCTGCCCATGTTGAAATATACCTAATTTGACTAGCTTTTACCAAGTCACACCTTGCAGCAAAATACAATGCACAAAAAATAAAAACAAAATACAGTGTTTGATTGGATGCACAGCTTTTGACGCCATCAACAAAATTACATTACACATTTCTATTGGTCATGCATATGGCAAGCCGATTTAGCTTTTAATGCATCCAGAGTTTCTCCATGTAATTGTATTTGTAATAGTAATATTTAAATTAAAGTGTTTTAACATATATTTTTTATTAGTAAGAATTCCAATTACAGAGCTCTTTCTTTGCATTTCTACTAGTAAGAATGCAATTGCAGAGCTCTACAATGGCATTTCAATAGTACAAACACCAATTAAAGAGATCTACAATTGATTTTTTACTAGTAAGAATTATAATTACAGATATCTGTAATGACAATGTTACTAGTAAGACTGCAATTACAGAGCTCTGCAATTGCATTTTTACTAATAATAATTCCAGTTAAAGAGCTCAGCAATTCAATTCTTACTAGTAAAATTGGATTACAGAACACTCTCATTCAATTTTCACTAGTATGTATTTGTGACATTCTCTGTTTTAATTTTAGTTTGTGTACTTTTATTTTGAAATTCCTGTTCAGTTCCTAGTCTTGTCACATCCTGTTTTCCCTCCATGTTTTGTATCTGGTTTTTATTGGTTCATTGTTTGATTACTTTGATTCAGTTCTTGTTTGTCATTGGTTTTAGTTAATTATCTTGTTATCGTGTTTCAGAGTTCTGTTTGTTGATTGGCCGTGTTACCCTTGTCCTTGTGTATTTAAACCCTGCTGTTTCTCCATTCCCCTGTCGATCGTTGTTTGTGCATGTCATTATAGTCTGTGTGTTTAAATCCTGCCCGTACGCTCCGTTTATGGTTTTTCATGTTTAAGTGGTGTTTTCCCCTCGTGGTTGTTTTGTTTGTTCCTGGTTTTTGTTTTATTTTCACTCTGTCTAATAAACCGCTTCTAGATCCCACTCCTTGTTTGCCCTCGTCTGCGTCGTAACAGTATTTCAATTACAGAGCTCTACAATTGTATTCTTCATTAGATGCAAAACCGAACCGATTACTTCCTTTCCAAATCCTGCCTGAGGCAGGCTACATTTTAAAATAAAGGCCATGTGTGACATGGTAAGATATTAGCATGAAATATTTTTACAAGTTTATTTAGCAAACATATTATTGCATTCACATATTGTCATAATTATCGAGAATATTGAAATAGAAACACAAATATGCTTTGTTATTGAAGGATAATATTTAATCACTATATTAATTCACCTCTGTATACTTCTGAAAAATGTTCAAAGACATTTTACACATGTCAGAAACTCATACAGTCCACTGCAGTCTGCAGCATATATGTACGGTATAGTTTTACTAGTAAGAAATGCAATTAAAGAGCTCTGCAATTAAGGATATCTTTAATGTGATTTTTTTTACTAGTTAAAATGAAATTACAGAGCTCTCTAATTGGAATTCTTACTAGTAAAAATTCAGTTTTGATGAGTAACGCTGGGAACATTAAAAAAATATTTGTCCTTCTATACATGCATCTTTTCGTTATATGAATTTGCATGTGCAGCAGAATGTGAAATTTCTTAACATGAGCTTGTGTTTCCATTATCCAGCGTTCTAATGCGTATGAATGGAAGTGAATGGAGAAGTGAATGGTGTAGTGTGCAACATGATCACACAAGAAGTCAGTATGTTGCTTCCCAAAGTTCTAGTACTCTTTCATCGGCCAATATGATCACACTGAAAGCTGGCATTTTTGCACCGGTTCCAGTAATTTTACCTTCTCCTGTTGCGCGACTGACAGCGCATCACGTCAGCAATGTGGGAGACTTGGGTTCTCGTACCGTTTTGAAACCTGGAATTAATCATATCTGCATAAAAGTTAGAATTTGGAATACCGCCATGCAAAGGTATATGTGTCCACACATTTACTTTATTGTCTTTCACAGCTAAAAACATTTTGTTTCACGATTCACTTTGTGCCCCTCTGTGGACATTTCATGTTCAACAACACTTCCCACTTTGGCCACTGTGGGCAGTGCTTCATTTTCCGTAAGCACAGGCCAAGTTTCATTCAAGAAAAGTCTGCCTACTGTTTCCAAATTCAATGAGATGTCTGGTAGTGTGAACGCAGCTTTAGGGTGTAAAAATGCATTGCAGGAATATAGGTTCACATCCAAAACTAAATATTCCAACATCCTACTATTGTCTTGTCATTTTTGCTTGTTCTGTTTCAGTATAATGTTCCAGTGCAACTGTATTTTCTTCATTACTCTTCAGAGAAATACAGAGCTAATTCTCATTTTAAACATTGGAACCAATAGTAAACAATGTCACTGAATATTGAGACTCTAATATTAGTCTTTTTCACACTCTAGCTCAATAGGCGCACTAAAGATACGTTCAGATAAAAGGGGAAAAGGTTGAATGCCAGACCGGAATATACCCAATGTCCTGCAATAGATAAAGCAGCTGCTCTGGGATTCTTTTACTTGGCTGAATTCTTCAGTGATCTGAAAAAGTTCCCACATAAACCTACCAGAAGAGCCCTTTGGTCCAACTCTTTCCTTTGGGAAAACATTTTTCTCTGAGCTTTTCTTTTCACGTCTGGACAGCGAATCACCATTTGTTTTAGTGTTGAGCAATGGTTTCCATGGAGACCAAAGGCTCTCAGACATCCAGCATTCCAGAATATTTATTTTAATATATATTTTTTCAATGTTAGACCAGGCATGTTAAATAACATTTCTAATTTCCTCTTTTGGACAAAGAATCACATTCAAAACTATAGAGTCAGTCAGGATTCAAAGGGAAGTGAGACATTTCTTTAGCTTTTTTTAAGACTCTAATAAGATTCTAATTTTAAAAGACAAAACGTTATCCTAATCCGTTAGTATTCAAACATATGATTAGCACTTAATTAGCAACTTAAATGGCAGCCGACCGAGAACCAGATCAGAAGATGCCACAACCCATGGACTCTGAATCGATGCAAACCTCATTTTATTGATTCAAGCTTTGTACTGGAAACTCTGGCCAGTCAGGACTCAGCCTCAGCCCATTCAGCTTTATTGGAAGTTGAACATTTTGGTTGCAAAAAAATAATCATCATCCACCCCTTAACACTAATCTCTTTGGCACTACGTTTGATGAGAATAGACTGGATTATGGTATAAAACCTTATTCTTATTGCTTATTACCACAGCTATCAAACTAGAATCTGTAAACAAATACAATGAGTTTCAAACTGTCCCATTGATGCCTTGACATTCACTTCTAACAATGAAAAAAACAGTTTTCAAAATGTAACGTATACTATCAACGGTATCCATGAAAAAACTGAACCTGTGGAATGTGCAGCTTTTGCTAGCACTGTCAAAACCTATGGCTGCCAAGCTCACAGGATTTTACAGTAGTTTTCATAATCAAAATCAGAATGAGCTTTATTACCAAGTGTTCTCATGTACACAAATTTGAGACAGTATATAAAACAAGGTTGGAGTATAAATCGACATACAAATAATAGGACATATAACAGAAAGGCGTATGCACATGTGCAAGTGGTAATGTATGTGCAAGGTAGGGTTATGTACAGTTATTGAATTAAATATGTGAATTGACATATGTACATGAGATATGTATTTACATTATAGCACTATGGGGGAGTCCTGGGGCAGTTTCATTGTTTATGGGGAAAATGGCCTGAGGGTAAAAACTGTTCTTGTGTCTGGATGTCCTGGCGCTCAGTGCTCTGTAGCACCGGCCAGAGGTCAACAGTTCAAAGAGGGAGTGGGAAGGGTGTGTGGGGTCCAGAGTGATTCTACCTACACATTTCCTCACTCTGGAGATGTACAGGTCTTGGAGGGTGGGCAGGGGGGCACCAATAATCCTCTCAGTAGTCCTGACTCTCTGTTGTAGTTTCCTTCTGTCTGATTTGGTGGCTGAACCAAACCAGACAGTTATAGATACACAGGACAGACTCAATGACAGCTGAGTAGAACTGTGTCAGCAGCTCCTGTGGCAAATTGAACTTCCTCAGCTGGCAAAGGAAGTACAACCTCTGCTGAGCCTTCTTCACAATGGAGTCTATGTGGGTGTCCCACTTCATGTCCAGAGAGATGATAGAGCCTAGTAACCTGAATGACTCCACTGCTACCACGGTGCTGTTCAAAATGGTGATTGGGGAGAGTGCGGTGGGATTTCTCCTGAAGTTCACTATCATCTCCACTGTTTTGAAAGTTCAGCTCAAGGTCAACCTCCTCACCTCATTACAATAACTTGCTTCACAGCCTGCTTTTGGTGCCTTTCTGTAAATATTTAACCCTGAAACTAAAGCTCACACCTGCCCAGTTGTTCAACAACACTTCCCGCTTCGGCCACTGGGGGCACTGCTTTGAATTTCAGTAAGCACAGACCGTGTTTAGCTCAAGGAATATCATCCTTTCCAAATTCACCTTGAAATCAGTCTTTCTCAGCACCTCACACAGAAGTGGCATGTTTTTTAGACTTTTTTTAGTTCTTGAACTGTTATTGAACTGTATATTTTATATAAACAGGGGATTCCCGTTAAAACAAGCCCATACACAATGTAATTGGATGCATAAATCATTAGATCATAATCCACATGAAACACGTAAAGTGCTATCTGGCTAAAAACATGTTAGCTTTCCTACATCAGATGACTTCAACCAAAATTGTTGTATATTGTCCAGTGCCATGGAACACTAAACCAATCGTATTTGGATTCAGAATGCTGCAAATAGATTTGGAAGCCATCCAAATGTGGGCTCTATCTACATATATCACTCCAATTACATATAGCCACCAGGAGATGGTGCCAAGTACATGACACAGACTCAATGATGGCTCAAATGGCACAGAACAGAACTGAATGAGATTTTGTTACTCATGCCTGCATGCTTTATAGAGAGCATACCTTTAGTCATTGTTGTGTTTGCATGTGTAATTAGTTCTTATACACAATTATAATGTTTTAATTTGTATGGTGAGGCTTTTGAACACTTGGAGACTTTTTTGGTTAAACTCTTTTTATTGTTGCTTTTAAAAAACATTATGACAAAAACATGTACATGACATTTCAACAGAAATATTGCTTTGTGGTGTTTGCAACAAGACAAACAGACAGGAAAAAATTACAAGAAAATAAAATTAATATCAAATATAACATACTATAAATGTAATGATAATGTCCCATCCATCCATCCATCTTCAACCGCTTATCCGAAGTCGGGTCGCGGGGTAATGATAATGTAAATTATCAAAATAAATAAATTAAATAAACTAATATCACATTTTAGAAACAATACCTGTTCAAAGATACCTTCTTAACTGACAATAATAGTTAAAAAAAAAAAAGAAACTAAAAAACATGCAGTTTCTCTTGCGATCACCATTATCAGTAAGCCAGGGGTGAGGAAAAGGGGCACCAAGGTTCATGTGATTAAGGTAAAATTCATAAAATATTAATATTCAATTTAGCTGTTCCTTAAAGTATGATAAAAATGGTTGCCAAGTGCTAAAGAAATTCACTGTTGCTAAGCATAGTGAATAATCTTTTGCATCAAGACATGCACCCAGTGAGAGTATTGGGGAGGGCTTTTTCCAATTCAGCAGGATAAGCCTTAATTTAGGCAATTATCACGCAGAAGGTCTGAGCGTTTGATTCAGCAAAGACAAAGGAATGTTTAGGGGAGAAAAGCCAAATAAAGCCACTAAAGGACAAGGTTCAATAGTTAAATTAAATATATCAGAAAAAGACTTGAAAATAGCACCCCAAAAAGAGTTCAGTGCTTTGCAATGCCAAAAAGTATTAATTAAAGTGGCTGGTGCTTGATAACATCTGTCACATGCAGGATCTAGATCATGGTTAATTTGATATTTTTTGTCTTTGACCAATAGAGTTTGTGTAATAACTTAAACTGTATAAATGAATGATGGGCACAAATAGAGGAGGAATGTATACAACAAAGAGCCTTTGATCATTCCTTATCAGAAAAAAATATAATTAAGATCTGACTCATAATTCTTCAGTTTGGAAAGGTGCGGATGTTGACATAATGCCAGTTCTGAACCACCAGGCAAACGCATAGAGGGTATCAGTCATAGAGGGTAAAAAGGAAGGATTTTTTATAAATAGGAGGCAGGCCTGATGTTGCCTAAAAGCCAAAATGACACATTTTTCAAAGAATGTAATACCAAAGGGTTAGAAGAATGGTGAGAAAAACATACAAATGCATGCAGGGAGACATGCCTACAAAAGTCAAATTCCATGTCAACCCATGCAGCAAGAGTACCTAATGTGACTGGCTTCTATATAAAATACTGCCTAGTTTCTTAAGTTGCTGAAAAATAACTTTCTGAATTCTAACAAGGCCCTTATTCCAAATATAATCAAATACCAATTGAATTTAAGTCTTAAAGAGTGCTTTGTGGATAAATACTGGAATACTTTGAAATAAAAATAGAAACTTGGGAAGGACATTCATTTTATGGCATTAATTCTACCAGCAAGTGAAAGTGGGAGTGAGGTCCACCTGGCAAGTTCTTGCTTTGTATTTCTAAAAGAGGAATACAATTATGCTTGACATGTTTTCATGTCAAAATAACTCAAAGATATCAAACCCTGTTTGAGGCTAGTCTTCATATGGGAAAATTGTTGCCGGAAGAGATCTAGCCGTGGAACTCGTTCTTGTGCAAATTTTATTTGTAACCTGAAAAAAACGCTGAATTGGCATAAAATATTTAAAACCTGGGGAAGACATGCTACCGGATCCGTGATGAATAACACAATATTATCAGCATAAAGAGATGTTTTCTGTCCCCTTCCTTCTCTAAAAATACGCTTCACCCTATGATCTGTACGAAAAGAGATTGTAAGAGGCTCAATGGCAATGGCAAAGAAAAGGGCGGACAGGGGACATCCCTGCCTGGTGCCACGATAAAGAGGGAAATAATCAGAGTTTATGCCATTTGTTTTAACAGACGCCAAGGGAGATTAATATATAAGACAAAATTTTTTCACCAAACCCAATTTTTTTTAAAGTGTAGAATAAATATTCCCACTCGTTGCGGTCGAATGCCTTTTCCACATCAAGTGAGACCAGGACTTCTGGGGTATTCAAATCAGACGATGTGTAAATTATGTTCGTCAGCCTCCCTGATGTTAAAAAAACCCATTCTATTTTTCACAAAGCCTATTTGGTCTGAATTAATAATGTCTTGTATTACAGTTTCTAACCTTAAATAAAGGACTTTATCCAGAATCTTCACATCTACGATTAGGAGGGAAATTGGATGATAAGACCCACAGTCTGTAGGATCTTTATCACTTTTTAAAAGAAGAGAGATTGAGGCTTGACGCAGTGTAGGTGGAAGAGTACCATTATACAGTGATTCTTCAAAAACTTAAACAAGCAGTGGGGAGACCTGAGAAATAAACATTTTAGAGAACTCTACAGGGAATCCATCTGGACCTGGGGATTTTCCAGTCTGCATATGGGAAATAGCTTGCATAATTTCAGTTAAACTAATAGGTTCATTCCAGTTTGGCTTTTAATTCCTTATTGGTTTGAAGGATGTCTAAAATTATTTAAAAAATATATTTTTGATTAAACAAATATATATTTGAGGGAGTCTGATTGACACAAAGAAGAATAAAAAAGTTTAAATTGATTGTTAATTGCCTGAGGGTCTGATGTAATAATTCCTGCTGAGGTTTTGACTTTTGCAGTATGAAGTCTGTTGCAGAGCAAATGCTTTACATGGCTTGTCCCCGAACTCATATAAATGGTATCTTGATTTAAGCAAGAGCTACTCTGCATGGTTGGTGAAGATTATATTCTGCCTGTAAGAAAACTTTTCATTGTATAGCAATAGAGTCAGACAATTTGAATAGTTCTGGTCTTATTTAGCAATCTGCTCAGAGTTTACAGAGCTTTTCATTTTGCAACTTACTAATATAAGATGAACAAGAAATTATTATTTTAGAAGACTAAACATTTTCACATCTACAACATAATGACTTAAACATTTCCTATTGTTGAAGTTGATGCAACACAATGATGGCGCAATGCCAGATTCAGTAGAAGATCATGCGAGCATGATTGCTTCTCCAGCTTTCTCTAAGGGATACTCATCCACAGGAACTTTTCCTGCTGTCTCACAGTCTGTCATTCTTAAACTGATCGCTTTCCATGTAAATACACTTTCATTCATTCTAGTTTGTTTTATGCCAGAGTATTGGCTACTGAAATAATAGTTTTGCAACTCTAAACTTACCTTGTAAGCTAAACTAAAAATGTGTTTTTCTTTAGCGTGCTGACAGGTTTCTCACTCCATTACAGGGTCATTGTACTGGTAGGTGTTAAATCCTTAAAGATTACAGAGTAGAGAATTGATATATTATAACAGTGACAGGTTACCATGGCTACCATCTGTCTGTACAGTCTTTTCCTGTTCATTTTGCTTTATTTTAAGCCTGTAACTCCATTATGACATAACCCACCAGTCCAACGCCAAACTCTCTCCAACCACAGTCATTTCCGTGCTGATAAACTGATTTAATGAAGACTCCAGAGTACACAAATGGAAACTGGCTCTGAAATGCACGAGTCTTGGAGTTCTATTGCTAGTACATGGTGAAGAAAATCCCCTCATTCAAATCTTCACCAAGACACCAATAAAGCTGTAATCCTGGTCAGTTCTGTTACTGATCTATGCCATGTGGCTGGTGAGCCTCGTAATGGAAACCATGTGGATGTTTGGTCTGGCCAGGTATTATGTCTGATTTGTATCAATGCATTTGGAGTTGTATATTCTGCCATAGGAATAAACTAAATGCTTTGTTGCAGTGGAATGGATTATTGCAGTATTTTTGTGGCTGAAATCCAACTATGAATGCACCTTTATTATCAAATCGTCTTTTAAATGCTGCAAAATGTTGCATTTCTGTCTCCTGTATTTTCTTTCCGTTGTCAGGGCTTATGAGCCAATTTCTTGATACTTTAGTCCAATGTGGCATATGAGAATAATTTTCTCTGCTGGAATAGTAAACTAGAGCCAAAATTAGGCCAGTCAGTTCATGTCTGGCCAACCTATTTCTAAACTACCCATAAAGTGAGTGAAAACAGAAATGGGAAAATTGTTCATGGAAACTTGGCACTGTAAGGGACTTGCCCATCAAGGGCGTGTTTGATGGGAAAGATTTCACATATAATGAATTCTTCACTTTCATCAGCTATCTGATGTAACAATTTCCCGCCCTTTGGTTGCAGTAGCTCCAGATGAAAACTTGCATAAAATTATGAAAAATATATAAATATATACTTAAAACTTTCCCTAAGTTTAACCGTGAGTGGAAGTGATGCCCCCTTTTGTAGTTGGCACAACGTCCTTTTGGAGGAACCCCACCGTCTTTTGGAGATTCCAGCCCATTTTAAAGTTCTCCGGCCTACAGCTATACCTACTTGCCAGCGCATGCAGTGCAAAATGGAAAGGGACACCTGTTTACTGTCTGCTCAACACGAAATGCCATAACAGACACTTCCAGTGTAGACAGCATCACTGATTATAATGGGTTCTATTGCTTTTAATGAGACGCACCACTTGTGTCTGGTGTAGACAGGGTGTTAATCAGTGCACTGTCAGCTGTGCACCAGAATCAATACAGCCACATTTTTACACAATTATTAAGTAAGACATTCTTCCTTCCAAAAGGGGGTGTTAGGCAGAATGATTGGGACTGACAGCTTTTTTTTTTTTTACTATTAAAAGGCAAAATTTACTTTAATAATATCTTCCTTTTTTAAGTTATTGGTGAACTATCCCTTTAAATCTCACAATAATTTCATAATTAGGGGCAAGGAAAAGAAACTTTTCCAAAGTTCTTTCCATTATGTTTTTTTTTTCCTGAGGGTGTAAGTTTTCTCTTGATTCAGCATCAAAATATGTGTTGGATATGAGGCTGTTATAATAAATGTAATCTAAAGGCAATAAAATTGCCATTTTGGTAACAAATGCATTACATTGCCCAACTTGCCATGTTTACATAATTGTATGACAATTTATATTTCTCTATTTAGCTTGTTTTGTTGTGAGCTGACATGGGTTGTTACAATTGCCATGCCAGGACAGCTGCTTGCAACACTGTTTAAAATCATCCTAACACATGCAAGCTCAGCGCATCCTGTTTTTCTTTTTTTTTTTTGTTACCATGGTACAGGAAGTAAACTATGACAAATACCAACTGGTTGCTAAGGAAATAAAAATGTTGAACTCCCACTCCTTTTTGGAGGAAATAGTTGTATTCTTTCCAGCACTGCGCCACACAAACAATTACGCGTAATGATAATTATGTTTACTTGCTGTGGTATAAGAGTATCACACTTAAATCAGTCCCATGAAAATATAAAATTTCTGTATTTTTTCAAATCTTTGTTTTTATTCTCCTTTTTACTTTTGCAACTGTCAATGTTGCAATGCATGTTCAAGTTTTCTTTCAACATTGTCTTTAACATACTTTAGGGCTAAAACACAAACCCGTTCCAAAGAACGCTTGTAATTTACTCTAATTTAGATGGCTTTTTACTGACAAATGGGAGGCATGATACTCTCAAAATGAGTTTAAACAAACCTGTCTGAACCATCTCTCACCTTTTGATACATTTCCAAGACAAACACTTTTAGCTGTTGACGTGACGGTTGAAAGCATCTTACATAAGTAGGTGTATTAACTAGAACATCAAGACTGTGATGAATAAACCGATGATTACTTTGTTAACTGTCTGTAAAAAAAAATTAACTATAAACATTTGATGCTATAATTTATGTTCTATACTGTATATGTAAAAGGGAAAGTGAAGCTGTGTCTGCGCTACCATGCCTTTTAACCTTTCCACTTTTTTTAATCAATGACAGTGAATTGTTACATTCTACCTAACATCTCCATTTGTTTTCCATAGAAACTTAAATAAACTTAACTTAAAAATGTGTGCTGATGCCACGTCTACACTAATAAGTTTTAATTTAAAAACACATCTTTTTCACCAGTGTTTTGTCTGCCATCCATACTAAGACACTTTTCGCCAACTGAATAAATTTGAAATCGCATTCTTCGCATTGTAGTGGGGACTGAGTTATCTGAAAACGATGAATGATTTATTGTCATGTGAATCAGTCATGTGATTCATTGAACCCAAAACAATCAAGATGGCTGCCTATGTTGTAGCGGCGTTGTTGTGCCTGATTTTCACTTTGATATCATTGTTAAAGATACGTTACTTTGTACAACCTTCACATTGCATTGCAAGAGTTTCCATATGTTTCAGTGTGGATGAGCAACAATTGCAAAAATGTCTGATGGAAAACGGTGCTTGTCAGTAACTCGTCATAAACGGGCCGATATCAGGGTACTGGAACTTTCGGAACCAACATTCCGACTTCCTGTGTGATCATATTGAATGACATGAGGGTGAGTAAGAATGACAGAATTTTAATTTTTGTGTGAACTATCTCTTTAACATCAGTGGTTTATAAATGCAAATAGTAGTCCTAAGGTAAAGTTACAAAGAAAATGTCAGGCTGTCAATAAAACTGAAGTGTAAATTTGTGAAGTGCTTAACATTTACTGCATAAACTTGTGTTGATAGTGTCGATAGTTAAAGGCTGCACGCTGAGCGACACCCCAGTGGTTTTTAGTAATCTGTCAGTTCAAACTCAACCCACAACAGAGTAACCATGGCAACATCTTGTCCCACCTATTTGTCTGTATCCTCCTTGACTGATATAATCACATTGTATGTGCATGATGTAACAGTAAGGGGCCATAAATGGATCAAGCTGGCAAGGTCTATATACAATGAGTGTGTTTGCCTCCTCAGCTTTTATTCACTGACATTTTGTCTGTTTTCAGCCCACTAAAATACCAGATCACTACAATGAGCCACTTCTGGTCCCAGCCCTGCCTCTTTGAGCAATGATGACTGCTTACTGTTATTCCCCGAGCCATGATTACCAAATCAGAGACGTCTGTGTTTGTTTTCATTGCCAATCCTCTCAGCTCTCACTTCTGTACGCCCAGATACATCAAAATGACAATGAATTCAAAGACAACACTCACATAACTAAATTGTGATTATAACAAAAATAAGCTTGAACCATGCCAGTTTGCAAAGGCCAAATTACACTAAGCAGATAAATGTTTTGACTATGGATAATAAGCCAATCAATTCTGTTCAACAATAGAATCGTTATACACACTCTTGACTGAATTTATGCTATTTGTGATCTTAAAAACCTTTTGATCTGAAGGGATATGCTTAAATGGTTAATTGTAAATTAATTTTTCAATGCGGATGACCCGTTTTTCCCATCCACCAATTTTTTCAAAAAAGATTTCCAATCTCCACTCCTAATATTTCCTTTAATACTACTTATAATAATAATAAATACAATTAATGTAAAGTTTAATTTCCTCACAGTGATTTGGTCAAATCTGGGTAAAATTGACCATGATTTAACCATGTAATATTGTAGTAACAATGTTTTTTTGTTTGTTTGTAAGCTGTATTTTTAACCCTTAAACGCACGCATACCTTGGGCCTTCAGTGACCCATGACCTCATTTCATCCTGTACCTCATCCATTTTTAATTTATGTTTAGTTTATGTGTATCTTATGTTTTATGTGTAGCTCATTATGTATTTGAAAGCCAGTTGCATCTCATGAAATTTCAATATGAAAGTATTTTATTTTTAGTAAAGATTTTTCCTGATTGTTTTCTCTTTGATGTATGCAAAATAAAAAAATGCATTCTATTATTTTCTAATTGTCTTGAAACTATTTTGAAATTTGACACCATCTAGGCATTTTTAAATCTATTTGTGATAGCTATACGTGCTGGTCTCTAAAGACCCGAATATGTAATACTGTTTGGTGAAATTTCCAAGCATTTAAGGGTTAATGCAATTAACCATGGCTTTTCTACAGTAATGTGATGTTCATTTAGTAACCATGTTTATTTTAGTGGTTACTATGATTTTACTACAAAACACCATGGTGATACTATGGTTACAGTAGTAAAACTATGGTTAATAAGGGTAAGGGAAGGGGTAGGTTTAGGGGTAGGCGTTGGTGTAGGGTGTCTGGGACACTAAATAAACTGTACTGTATGTTAGATTTTAATTAGGGGTGTGAATAGTATCTGCCACTGTTTGCACTGTTATGGTGCATTCACATACAATGTGAATTGTATTGAATACAATTTTGCCTTCGCGAGTATTCCCCTTCTCTTCCGGAAAAGGACAGGAGGAGGGGCTTCTGCGACTTGGTTCATAGTAACGTACAACCAATAGCTGGAATCAAGTAGACGCTCATATTTTCAGAACTTACCAGGTAGTCCAACTTCCTCGCTCACTTTCCTCCAAGCGATGTCTTTTTTCGTCCGGTCTCTGTACATGTATGATGTTGTGTCATACAATTTCCGGGTGCCCACACATAGCTACAACAATTTTTCATTATTTTTCCAGATTTCTTCTGCTACAACGTCAGTACGTCAGTGACATCCGGAAAATCTCAATGCTAATAGGCTTTCGTGACAATGCGTCATTCAGATTTTTCACGTGTATGAAGCGAATGATGCGATTTTGCATGTTTGAGTCGTGCCATTCGCTTCATTCGCGCGAATTTGCGTCTATTCTCATCTTTGCATTGACTTTGTATGTAATCGCGCCGCGCTTCACGTTTTATGTGAACGCACCATTAGCCTCTGCCTTTTTTAAATATGTATGTAACCTAAGTAATGTATTAAAAAGTACTTTACTTAATTTAAAGTCAGTAACTGTTATCTGATTTCAAGAATTTAAAATGCAATGTGTTAAACTACTTTTGAAGTTATTTGACTACAGTTCCTTATTACAGTACTTTACAATTAGATTACACTCAACACTGTCTGTGAGAATGCCTAGAATGTGCAGAGCTGTAATCTAGGCAAATAAGGGCTACTTTGAAGAAACTGAAATATTTTATATATATATATATATATATATATATATATATATATATATATATATATATATATATATAATACTAATTTCAGAGTTCTAATGTCTTTTATTCTAAAATGTGGAAATTAGTTATGTGAAATAGGTGTGTCCAAACATTTGGCTTGTATTTTATTAGACAGAAAAGGGTTTCTCTTTCTTTCTCAGAACATAAACCTTCAAATTTAACTTGCCTTACAAATGTTAAAGCTTCATCCATTCACACTGTTTATAAATAAACAATTTCGGTCAGGTGGCCGGGTTCAGGTGCCTGTGCGTGCCCTGTGAAAGACAGCACTGTGGGCTCAGATAACATTGGTGATGGTAAGCTAAAAAGAATGGCAGCATGCTTTGCTGGATCTTCTGTCAACAGAGGGAGGAAATTAAGATAAGTGGAAAATTCTTTATGGTGAACCTCACAGCGTCTACAACATGGGGAAGAGTGCAGTTTACAGAACTGTGATTGTAGAGCACGACAGCCAGAATGCTGGCCGGCTAAAGATGAAAAAGTGGGTCGGTTGTTCATGGCAGTTAGCCTGCTGAGATGAAACAGTGGCCAGGCATGACTGGGTAAACATGGGTGGCATGACAGAGCCGGGAGCTTGCTGATGGATCCACTGGTAGAGCTGTCAAGATAGATCAAACACAAAACACATGACAGGACAGGGTCAAGGTTGCAACCACATACACACACTGTGGTACAAGACTCATTAATTTTAATTACAGGCTACATTGGGTATACATTCATATACAGTATACTGTACACTGAATATAAACAATATAAAATTACCACATTGGAACGGTTTACTATGAAGTTCTTAACATGGTGGCTCAGCAGTTGAGGCTCTGGGTTACTGACCAGAAGGTTGGTGGTTCAAGCCCCAGAACCACTAAGATGCCACTGTTGGGCCCTTGACCCTATCTGCTCCAGGGGTGCTGTATCATGGCTGACCCTGCACTCTGATATGTGAAAACAAATACATTTCACTGTATATATGCAAAAATGTATGTATAATGTGTGACCAAAATAAAGGCATCTATCTAGTTACTAAACAAATGTAGGGTATGCAAATTTGTGCAAAATGTCAGATTTCTTAGCTTCCATTGAAGGGCACAAGATTCTCATTAAACATTCTCAAAGCATGCTGGAATAACATGGATAATCAGGTTTAGCACAAACTTGGAGTTTGGAGTCCATGCCAGCTCAAATGCATGCTGTTATAAAAGCAAAAGGGGGGACACCATATAGGTTACTATGAAATTCATGTACATTTATTAATGAATCTTTTCACTCCAATTGTTATGCTGTTAATATAATTTGTTTGGGGAAATTATTTATTTATTTCTTATTTAAAATAATGAGAATTATCTGACATCTGGGTAAACTGGCATACAATTACATCATTATGCGCATGTGTGTGTGTCGTTCTGCATACAGTAATGATGTATTTTTCCGTAGATAAAAACATGGGCAGTTGCCATGGTTCATTTGATCGATCAAAGGGTTGGGCCTCTCAGGGGTTGGGCCTCTCAAAAAACATTTGATCTATCAAACACTGATGTCCTTTACCTTATGTAAACATGTATACAAATACGTCTAACATACAGTGCACACGCACATGATTGCCCCCCACACAGACAATCAAACACAATTCTATGACATGAACAGGGCTTTATATTGTTCATAATGAAAGGGTAAGTAGTAAACCAGCTTTTGCTCATGCAAACAATTGCCTTCCTAATCTAACCTAGTTACATTATCTTAGCATGATTACACAAACTGTCTGAAAGAAAACCAAGATATTTCTGTGACCGAAAGCTATACTGAAAAGCTATTAGACATGCAGTTACATTTTTACGTACAAAAAATTACTAAATACATTTACATAAAAAGAGAGAGAGAAAAAAGAAAAACAAGCAAAGTAGTGATGACGAGTGTGTCTTATGCTTTGACCACCAGGTTCCAGGTCATGTGACTGTTTGTATGCGTCACTGGTCATTTGTGAAAGGCAATCCCACAGAAATGTTTTTTGTACCAAAGGATGGGCCAGATCATATTTCTGTCCATCTCAAATAAGCACAGAATGAATCTTATGCACAGTGCAATCCTGATTAAAGCTATTTACACACAATGATGAGTCTCCACTGGCGCCTGTGTTTGCAGAACATTGTGCATGCTGATTAGAAGCCAAATCATTGTTGATATCTCTTCTGAAACCATAAAGAAGGCACGTGCGTGATTGCTATTGGTCTTATCTCAAGAAAAGAATTCTGCAAAGCAGCTCTCTATTTTTAAGCATTGCATGGCGATATTGAGATATTAAAGAGATCTTATTTGTGATTTTTCTTTCCTATGGGTAGTCCCCAACCAAGATGAATGTTGAGGGAATAATAAATTACACAAAAAATCTCTTAAAGTCACTTCTAATTAACGTGAAACGTGAAGTACAGTTGGGACAAAATCAAATTTAAGGAATAAGCCAATCTAAGTTACAGTGAGGCGTTTATAATGGAAGTGAATGGGGTCAATCTATAAACGTTAAAATACTGTTTCAAAAGTTTAGGCACAAGATGTAAACAATGTGTATTAACATGATATTAGTGTGATAAAGTCACTTAATAACATTTCCTGTGTAAAGTTAGTCCTATAGCCTGTTCAACAATTCGTTACTATGACAATGTAATGTCAGCAAGCCCAAAAATTACTGTAATAAAGGGTATATGTGTTAACATGATTTTAGTGTAATAAAATCACTTACTAACCTTTTCTGTGTGAAGTTAAAGCCAATTTTACAACTTAGTTACCATGACGATGTAACGTCAACAAACCCTATAACACTAAAACGGCTGTAAAAAAAAAATATTTAAACAACGTTACAGCTCAAATTATACATGAGTTTTAACAGGATAATTACTGTAAGTACTTGTACATGTCAGTGTTTAAACCCTCCATAAATTGGCCCAATTCACTTCCATTATATGCTACACTGTAACTTAGATTTGTCTTTTTTTTTTAAGAAAAGGAGGGACGAGTCAAAATAACATTTTGTGGTTATCAACATTATGCCACAAATGCTGTCAATTTAGCTTAATTTGTATTAAACCGGTAATATTCCTTTAAAATAAATTATTCAGAGTACCATTTTTGACAGGAATGAGGCTGTGAGGGACATATTACACGCTCTTAAATGACGTTTTGTTGTATAAAGCTGTACCAAAAATTAAAAATGGCGCAACTCTGAATAGGGTCTATAATATAACCGTACGCAAAACAGAAACAGGCGAACATTGTGTAAAAACGCGGTATTAAAGTGCACGTCTCGTGCACGCGCAGCGCTCTCGCGCTGCCTCTCTCTCTCTTTCCCTCTGCAGCATCGTGTGCAAACTATTTTCAAAATGCTATAAAAAAGACTGTACATAAGATGTGCTGCTCAATCTAAAGGCGTGGTTGCTTGCAGGTGGACCTCTACTGTTCTCCATCGCAACTCTTTACAAGCAAGACTTTTCATCTCCGAGGAACTAAAACAACGCAAACATGCCTAAATGCCCCAAGTGCGAAAAGGAAGTGTACTTTGGTAAGGAAACTTATGTGATAATATTTACACACAGGCTACATTTTTAAATGCATTAAAAAAAGAAAAGAAAAAAGAAAAGAAATTCACATTCAAAATACTATATATTGTTATACAATTGCTTTGGCTATAGTTTGATTTATAAAAAAGAAAAAGGAAATAAGGATGTAAAGTAGTTTTGGTCAATGATTTAGGAGTAACTAGGAAGAGTGCTGTTGAAACTTATTTCCTGTTTAAAACTTTTGCAAAGTAGCTGTTGTATGACTTGTGCAGACTTATATAAGTGTATCAGAGCAATATTACTACAGCAATATCATTGAAATACAGTATATTACTCCAAGTTTGTATAAAGAATGTACTTTTTTTTTTAAGAGTGTGCAGTGTGTTGGACTGCATGTGGTTGCAGGGCAGTTAAACTAAAATCTAAAATAGTTTTCAAAAAGTGAATATAAATATGCAGAATATGAATAATGTTACATTGTTATTTATAATTATAATAATAAAGAGAAAATAAAACAGATACATTAAATGACAGATATTAGTCAACACAGCCTAGACTAACAATGCAAATAATGGCCTTCTGATTTACATTGTAAAGTAACATTTTTGCATTGTTCATTTAGTCAGTCTATTTGAATATTCTTTACTGTACCATGAAGACAACCAGATGAGTCTTTAAAGAGCTCTAACACATATCCATCCAGCAAATAAATATTACAAGAAGAGAATAAGCGGGAAACAATATGGAAACGTATATATAATTGATAAGTCCCAGTGAAAGTACGTAAGACATTTATTGTTGCCATGTTCAAATGATGAAAAATCAGATATGTTTTGCACATTTCTCTTTTGTAAGTATCTAAACTGAGTCTTGACCCATGCACATTCATTTCCTTTGAGACTCAAGGACAGTCGCCCAAGTCTGGGATTTGGTTTTGTCCTTTCACATAAAATGACCATCCATCCGCGGTCTCGTTTTCCTTCCTTGCCGATTTACTTTAAATCTTAAACCAGAAGAAACATATATTCAGGTTGTTTTTTAGCAGGTTTCGGTCATCCATCATTGTAGGTGCATGTTTTTTACTCACTCTGGCTAGCTATGGATGTTTTGATAACACTTTATAATAAGGTTATGAAAATGTTGTTAATTGTATTAATTAAGAAGTTAATGCATTAATTAAAGCATTTACTAATCTAGTTAATTGTTATTTTAGACATATGTTAATTGTTAGTTCAAGTTACTGCATAATGCAAAAACTAATGTTATATACAACTTTTAATGTTTAAAATGCATTAATATATGTTGAAATGAACATTAATTAAGAATTAAAAAATAATTAATGTAAATGTATACAACCTAATTGTAAACTGTTACTGATGCATTTTCAGTTGATCTGTGTGTAGTTTAAAAAGTTTAGAGTCAAATTTGTATTTAAAGTTAAAAACCTAATTTAGTTTAGACAGATAGAGGTAACAAAACTGATTCACTCAGGGCATGTCTCTGCACCATCACCCATCTTACATTCCAGCAACAAGTTCTTAGTCTACATTTACAGTTCACTTCCAGTGCTTCTTTGAACCAGTAACCTCTCTGTCATGCAACATTTCTGCACGTGCCTGGTGGTACAGTACTCCTTTCCTCTCATGTATTTAATGTTCTGATGAAATCAATCCAACTACCGCAGCCTCTCAGGGATGAAGGAATGAGAAAAAAGTCCACTTGTCCTGCTTAAATAAAGGCGTATAAAAAGGCCAACCACATAAAGAATGTGGGAGTTTCATCATACAAATGCACAAATATGCTGTAATTCAAAAGCAGTCAATTAATTAAGTGCGACACAGAAAATGTATCTTAGAGGTTTAGAAACTGAGAGGTTTCCTTCCAACTGATCTAAATAAGCGATTTCCACCATTTGCTAATTTCCACCATTTTCTAACTTCAGTGACGTAGCCTCTTTCCAAAACACCACCCACTTAAATCATGTCAGTTAACCCAATGCCAGCAGGTTCTAAACAAGAAGAAAGCTTTTCTGATTGGCTAAAAAGAAATGGTGTACACCCGGCCCCTTTTGTGTTGGATAGGATTGTCACTGTCTATTTCATTGATATCTAGTAGGTAGTAAGGACATTTCATTGTGTGGAATGAAAAACAAACAAACAAACAAACAAAAAAACAGTACGAGTGCACTTTTTGGCCACTGTTTTCAAGGTTTATCTTATTTTTTAAGTCATAAAACATTTTCATAATTTATTCTTATCCCTCATATTGTCTTAAGACATTGCACCCTCCTTTTGCCTTCGGGTCATTTTTGACCCGTATTGAAAACCATTTACAGTAAACCCAAATGTTGTCATTATTGGAAAAATCAAGTTGTCTTTATTAAACATTAAACATTGGGCTTATTACCTAAATAGCCATGTTCTTTGAACTTGTTTTTCTTAAACATCCATAGACTTAGATTTTAAGTGTTAATAACTCTATTGTGGAGTATAAAATTGAAGCTACCCATAATGCCTTGCGCTTTAATTATTTATGTTTCCTTGTTTATTTAATGATTGACCTATAATCATTTATAATCTATTTAAGCTGTGTTATAGTGTGATCTAAATTTGAGTCCATTCAATTAGAATTATTAAGTAGAAACAACAACATTTATATAGCATATTTAAGGAAGGTCTACTTGCATCTAGTTACTGAAATAGTTAAGTTAATTCTGTATGATCACCATATTAAGTGAACTTAATTACACAAGTTTTAGAGATGCCATTACTCAATTCAATTGAGGGAACGAGTTTACTCAATGAACTGAGTAAATTCAACTTATTAGGCTTTCATTGTTCAAAATGCATAAATTCTTGATTAGTGTAACGACCAGAACCAATGACCCCAATTAAGTTTTATTGTGATACCAAATTATGTTACCCTTATATATAATGATAAGGGGAAAAAAATATATTGAATATTAATGGAGTAAAACCATTTAAAATGCATAAAGCCCATAATGTCCAGGAGCCGAAACTTAGTAATTGTAAGGGGTGTTACATTTCCGACATATGCTCTAAGAGGTTGACCTGTCACAACAGACTGAGCCAGCTAACCAATCAGAGCAGACAGAGCATTTCAGAAAGAGGGTGAAAAGAGGTGCTTTAGCAATCGACATTATGAGAAACATAATGTGTTTTTTTAATATTAAAGCATGTAAACCTATTGTAGTAGACCCACAAAATAAAAGTATGTACTTGTTAATGAGCATAATATGGGCTCTTGGCAAACATTGGCCAAGGATGTCTTAATCTATGTCTATTTCAATCACTTTTTATAGTATTTCTCCACTATATTACAACAACTTCTGATTAATTCTGCTTGTAGGAAATCAACAGTGTGTATTTTAGTACATTCCTTTTTCAAAAATGTATTTCTCTTGCCTTTTCCAGCAGTCAAAATGGGCCCACTTTGCACATCCATTCTAATAAATCCATTAATTCCCACAAATATCAAACCATTTGTTGTCACATTACTGGTGTTTAAGAAGGTGCCGTAATAGTTATTTCTGCAATCTAATGTTTTAGGAGAAAATTAGATCCAATAGGTCCTTTACTATTGGGGGGCCTTTAGCCTCATTGTACCCTATCATAATAAAAATCTAGGGGCTAAATTTGAGAAAAACAGAAATATTTTTAGATCCAATTTGATTCATAGATGTTCAAAAAAAAATGTAAAGCTGTAAAACATCCTGAAAGTCCAAAGGATGAGAAGTCACAATTGGGTCTTCCTATATTGGTCAAAATTGACCCATTAAGACAATGGAAGGAACAATTTGTTTAAATTTTTTATTTCTGTGAAACAACTATACACAAAAATGTTCCAAAAACGATTTGGAAACTAACTAATTCTTTACCTGTCCTTTTTTATTTTTATAATTTTTTTTTTATTTCATCTGACCTAAAAGTTACTTTCATTTATTAGTTTTTTCTATCTCCTTAAAACAAACAAATCTCCTTGCATGAGCAAGTAAGTGGCCGTTCACACCGAACGGGTCATTCCGTCTAAAAAGGCTAGAAGGAGCGCAAAGAATGGAACAGAACGCAGGTCTCTTGAGATGCATTTTTAAAAGTTATTTTTACCTTGACATGTACTCTTGTACAAGCTGCTGAAAAAACAGCAAGACATGCCACAATAGTCAAATACGTCCGTCTAATGCCACTAAAATAAATCTATAGAAAATGGATGGAAAAATGGGTTCAGTGTGAACGGCCCCTAACAGTGTCTCTTTTACTTTTGTGGAAAAAAGAGAAGGAGAAAAATGATAGGAGTATTTTAAATGCAGATTACAAATCTGTAAACTTTACACTCAGTCTAGAACATGTGATAAAGACCGGACTACCGTTAAGAGAGATTAGAATATGCTCTGTGTATCGGCCTGCTGTGGGAAGTAATTATTGCCTTAGGTGTGGCTCGGATAACCAAACCCATTCTTGGCAGGATTGCAAGGACTGTTGGTCCCGAACCCAGTCTAGTGAATTCCTTTCTGTCTTGTTTTTACTTTCAAAATGTTATTTATCACATGGACTGTTGATTCTGCACCCAGCTCTCCCAATTGGTCTGGATCATGTGTTCATAGTCCAGTACTAAACAAAAGAGCTTCCTGTGTAGTACACTATAGTGTGACATGAATAACAGACTCGACTGCGAGGCTTATTACAGCTGTTGTAGGCAATTATAGCAGCTCACATTAGTCCATAAAAATGGACATTGTGTTCTGTATATGCTATCCTTCAACACTCAGCATAAAGAATAAAGCATTACTTGGTGTCTGCAGACTTTACTAACACCTCATCATATTTTTAACATTTACTTCACACGATGGGAACTGTTATCAGCCCTTTGTGCATCCTTTAGTTTTTGCATGGCAGAAAGCTCAAAGGGGATTTAAGCAAATCTCTTTTGTTGTCTGGGAGCCATAAATCTGACATTTTTTTCAGCACGGTCATGCTTTCAGACTGTCTTTGGCGTCCAAGAGGTGTCGACACTTGCCCAAATGCTTTCTTGTAAAAAGGAACAAACGAGCACCTCCTGTATTTGGAGTCGCCCCAGCACGCATGACTTTGTCTCTTCTTCCCAGTTATTTTACCATGTTCATCATGAGGGTTGTTTGGAGGAAATCTTTCTGCTGAGGGCTGGAGATAAAGACTTCTTTATTGCCCTCTTTTATAAGGGAAGGGAGGAATAAATTTCTTTGGGAGTGTCCCAAGTGCAGCATCCACACCCACCCATGTTCTCGCTGTCATGACTTCATCCGCTTTGAGCGTAAAAAGAAATACTGATCTGACAAGACTTGCCTGTATTCTTGCAGTACACTGGACTGTAGACTGACACAATAAACCCAACATTAGAACAGTCGAGACATTTTTATTTAGCTTTAATTGAACTATATAATAGCTGTAAATAGGCTAATTTGCTCATATCTGGATGATATGACACACCTGTCTCCTTTACAAAAACAAATGTTAAGCTAATGTTAAGGTGAAAATTATGACACTTTTCCACTGCACATTACGATTTGACTACTCGCTTAACTTTTCTGAGTTTGCTTTTCCACTGCTGTTTATTGCTGCCTCAACGTGGGTGGGATTATAGGCTGATCATCATAGTTGTGCCGACTTTACTGCTGTGACATCATCTTAAACGTGACACGAAACAATAACACGACTGCTAGCTGTTAGCTACTAGCTAATTGTGCTGCATAAAGCAGTTGTTGCATTAAGTTATTTTTTTTTTTTACTTTTCCCTACACTGTTGGTGGGTCCGGTGGTAGCCGTGTGCAAGCAACAGCTGAGACACTTCCTGAAAGACTTTTTTGTTTTGCGTTGTTCGTTTGTCGCTAACGTCTGCTCCTCATTTATTGACAATGGCGTGGTTTTGCGCACAGCCATTTCTTTTTACAATCGAAAGTCGCGTGAACAAATGATACTTTAAAACTAGCGGGTCCCATGTCGAAAATCCAGTGACACTTGTAGTGACGATTCTCTCTGACCAATCAGTGATCTGCAGGGTTTTGACGTCACATTTAGTATCGGCTCGGCGTGGAACCTTGACCGAGGTGGTACTAAAAAAAGTACCAGGTACCATCCACATTGGAAAAAACCCCTAAATGTGTTCAGTCTAGTTGTATCGTGCAGTACAAATCCCCATCTCCCTAAAACTAAAACATTAACCTAAACCTAACCGATAGTGATCTAAAATCATATGAGATGTAGACACAAAACAGACATCCTTACCCTTAATCAACACTTGGATAGTGTCCAAATCAACACTTGGATAGTGTCCAAAACAACATACAACATGAAAACCAAATTTTTTGAAGCAACCACGTCATTTCATGTCACTTCTATGAAACGTTCTGCTTATGTATCAGCCTGTTAGCTTATAATTGGTTTCCATATTTGTCTGAATTAATGATGTTTTTTCATGTGTTTCAGCGGAGAGAGTATCATCGCTTGGCAAAGACTGGCATAGACCCTGTCTGAAGTGCGAGAAATGCAGCAAGACCCTGTCGCCTGGCTCACACGCAGAGGTAAGCTAATAACTTAACAAAATACACATGGACTGCCAATATTTAACTGGGACAAAGCAGAGATTAATTTATTAGGCAGAGTTAATGGAGTCCAGTTAATTTTTGGCATAATTTCGCATGACATTAACACTTCGGGGTTATGTTGTCAGAGTAGTTTGGTTTGGGGGTATGGCTTACATAATGGCCCTCATTCAGGTCCATTAATGTGTGGTGCATTGACTAATGTGTTTCACCTTGCAGCATGAGGGGAAGCCCTATTGTAACAACCCATGCTACGCTGCACTCTTTGGACCCAAAGGTGAGTCACCATTTTGCAATGCATCAAAGTCATGGATAAGGGCTGTATTTTACTACACTGTAAGATTATCCTTCTACTAGGTAAGGTATATGAAATGTGGGGTTTTTAATGGCTGCTGCCAATAGAGAACAGGCTGCCGATATTATGCTGATGATATGTTGTTTTGACATGATACAGTTTAATTAAATGTACATAAATAATTGCTGGAACACTTATTTACTAAACTTATCAATTGAAAGGTTGTCTATGTATTTTGAAAAGGCAATTTCTAGATGATGTTATTGGTGCTGATAAACACATTATGGACAAATATTGGCCAATTATTCAGTCTGGCTGATATATATTGGTTGATCACTATCCTCACATGATCTAATTCTCTGTCTTTCTCTTTCTCCAGGGTTTGGACGTGGTGGCGCTGAGAGCCACACATTCAAATAGACCATTTTAAAGGTAAGATCACTATATACACTGTACAACCGTAATACTGTATTAATATGTAATACTAGGTAAGACATCAACTAACTGTACTCTTCCATTTACAGGTTTACACCCTCTAAAAACATGTTTTCAGAGGCACGGATGCCACTATTTTTATCCACATATTGTTAAATCAAAGAACAAATTTACCAAGCCATGTCATGTTTTAGAAAATACTAATTTGTATAATCTGTTATAAAATGATGTGTCATTGGGGGTTGTTCAAAAACCCTTTTTTCAATTAAACTGAACATTATATACATTAAATGTATGTTTTAAACTACTTGTTTGTGTAAAGTCCTTTCTCAAATAATGTCCCACTAGTTTAAAACAAGGATGTAACCACATATTCAGGATTGGCTGGACCAAATGTAATTATTTATCATGCACAATCATACATATTGGGGGGAATTTGTCTCAGCCGCGTTTCCACTGTCTGGCGTGCTAGTGTGTGCCAGGTCTGGTTGCGTTCCCACTATCACTTCCGGGGCTTTATCGTGCCTCCTCTGGCTTTCTCTAAGCCAACAACTAACTGGGGATTGAGGTGGTGTCAATGTCAAAGGTGGAGTTTTGCCGAACTTGCCAGGTTGTGTATCCAGCGCAGGTTTGGGAGAAATAAAAAATTGCAGGCACAATACAAATACATTAAAATGTGAAATGGACAAAGTGGTGCCCAAAAAAAGAACTTTCCATGGATCAAGATCATGGAAAGTGCGCTGGGACATCGCCCCACTGTTAGGAGAGAGGCCACTTTGGACACCATGGCAGTTACAGTCAGTAAGTTGTCAATGCTAACTTATCTTGCTAGCTAGCTAATGTTTACAAACGATTTAAACTCGATGTTCTAGATAACATATCTCAGCTAGAGCTTCCCTCTGGCTTGTGAAAAGGGTGGGCGACGTTGGCACCAGGGTGGCGTGTTAAGGGCAGGTTTTAGGAAAATGTTGTGGGGATATTGGTCTGATGGTGGGAACGCAGATCGGTTTTGGTCTTGTGGTTTGAGCTCAGAGGCTATTGGTCCTGGCTTGCCAGTTGATAGCCCTGACACGCACTGGACCAAAGGTGGAAAAGCATCTATTGTGGTAACAGCCCTTGTTTGAAAACACATAATCACAGTAGTGTAATCAGTGCAATTTCCAGTTTGAGAAAAGACAAAGCCAACCGATGTTGAGCTTTGTCTAGAAAAGCTCATTTTCACTCACTCCAAAGCCATGGAACAGTCAGTCCAAGTTTATCTGACTTCAAATACCAGCATATACTTCTGAATCACTGTAGACAGCCAGGAAACAACCTGCCAAAGGGTTTAATTGTAACCATCGCTTCAAAGTGTCACAATAAATAATCAGGGCACATATTTAGAACATCCTTATATGGCAACATACAGAATAAACACATGCTAAGCTCAAACTCTGCATGCATTTCAAAGTGACTCAGCAGGGCGTGTTGCATAGATCACAGTGATCAGAGGCTTCCGCTCTGTGAGTGTTTGACTTGTGTGCACACACCCCTTAAACTCTTTCCCGCCACCCAACAAAGAATGGCTGCAGGCGGGTCAGAGGACAGCGGTTGCCATGGTAACAGACACAAACAAGACCCAACAGTGACTTGGCCAATCTTCCCCCTGTCTCTCTTTCATTTGCCACTGAACAAAGATCCTTTATCTTACTAAGATCTGGAGAGAGGGGGGGTGAGAATGAGAAAGGGTCATTTTGCTATTTCAAATATTTTTTCAGTGAAAGAAGTATTGAGCATACACAGGGAAATGTGCCTATTTTTATAGCAAAATAATCAAGATCATGCAGCAGTGCCTGTTCCACCCTGTCGCTCTTGCAGCCTTCTCATACAGGAAGGATATCTCTGTTTCAGTGGTATCCATAATTTTCTAGACAAAATAACAGAACTGATACTTTCAGCATATTATCATACTGACTTTACCACTAACTATTTTACCTGTGATAAACCTGAATCACCACGCTCATACAGAGAAACTATAAATCTATCTAAATGTGCATGGTCTATTCCTCTTGTTTAAAATGCTATAGGTCTCAAACTCTTGCACTCTTCACTCATCAGGTTTGCAACGGCAGCTCACTTTCCTTCAATGATTTTATAACAGGATATTTGTCAAGTTCCCCTCTGTGAAAGTGACATTAACTGGGCAAGTGGTACAATGCTACTCACCAAAGTGGATTATTTTATTTCCCCAAGAATAACACAGTAGTTTTATGTGTTTTTAAGATGCCCAGAGTCATTGAGTCATGGAATTTATATGAAGTTCTGGCCAGACGCATGGTACACGCCTTTGCCAGCACATTTTAGTTCATCCCCGCTGTTTTTAAAATGACGGCCTTACCACTGTACTGCTTATTTTCATTTAAGCTTCTCAAATGGACCTTTTGAAAGCGTTTTCCTATGAATGTCACATCAGGAGATACTGGGGAAATGAAAATTGTTGTAGTCAGTAACTATGAATCTAAAAACTGAAACGATTTAGACATTATTCTCCCTCTACTTGGACACTTGGTTGCTTGGACTTTTTATGGTGTTTATTAAGTTCAATAAATGAATAAAGCAATGAGTAAATGTTGATAGAATAATCAATTCATTTCATTTTAAAATGTAGACTTGGGTAAAGTAATGAAATCATCCAAAATGAGTTGAATACGGCATCAGAGGGATATTTAAAATATGGTTTTTGTGATGCACGCAATGGAACAAGGTGGTCGCTTTAGTGGCACAGGCAAAAAGGTCCTTACAATGCAAGTGAATGATGGCCAGACATTTGAAGCTCCAAAAATCACATAAATTCAGCATAAAAGTAATCTATAAGACTCTAGTGGTTAAATATGTCTTTAGAAGCAATAGGATAAGTGTGGGTGAGAAACAGATAAATATTTATATGTATCATATCACTTCAGAAGACATGGATTTAACCACTAGAGTTTTATGGATTACTTTTATGCTGAATTTATGTGATTTTTGAGCTTCAAATGTCTGGCCATCATTCACTTGCATTGTATGGACCTACAAAGCTGAAACATTCTTCTAAAAATCTTTTTGGGGGTGAACTATCCCTTTAAGTTAGCAAACTAATTAAAGGGTTCGAAAAAGTTTCATAACACTTGTGAGGATCACGAGAAAGAGCAACTCTTGTTTATGCAGTCAAATCTTAATCATCTACATAAATAACTCAAGCTATTAGATATTGTGTGTGATTTGTCTAGAGCTCTGAAATGTTGCAACCAAAGAAACAGTACTCCAAAAAGCAAGGAGTAAATTTTCCAAATAAATCTTTCAGATAAATAAAGTTATCAGAGAAAGTTCTATTCATAGCATACAACCCTGCCAGAATGTGACATTAGAGTGGAACAGTGGTCTGCTGTTGAATCTGGTCCTCGTTTTGTAATTGGCAGAACATAACTCTTGAATATTCTGTCCCTCAGTCTCTCTCTCCATCTCACTTTATTCTTTCTTTCTTTCTCTTTGTCCTCACAAATGGCAGAGCAAGGCTGCATGCTATCGGCTCTAATTAGCAGCACATTTCTGCAAACGTGTAATGGGTGTAGGAAGAGAGCTGATCTGAGCTAAGAGCACCTGTGAGGTGTGAGCGGCTCCACATCTATCTGATATGCTGCTGATTAGCAAACAAGCCTGACCTTCCTGTAGAGACCCTGAGGCTGGAAGTGAAGATATCTCACAAGTGCTATGTTGGAAAAGCATACTAGCATACAGTACTTCTCTAACTCTTACTATGACTGCAGTATAGGCTTATAGTAAGCAGGGGTTTGCTGCATTCTCAAAGTGAATTAAGAATGTCAATTCAATCTCTAAATTTGTAAAAAATATTTCAGGATCAATAAAAGTGAAGCTCAATCGACAGCATTTGTGGCATAATGTTTATTTCCACAAAAACTAATTTCAGCTTGAAAATGACTCTTTGCTACAATGTAAAGTAGTGAGTGTACAGCTTGTATAACAGTGTAAATTTGCTGTCCCCTCAAAATAACTCAACACACAGCCATTAATGTCTAAACCGCTGGCAACAAAAGTGAGTACACCCCTAAGTGAAAATATCCAAATTGGGCCCAATTAGCCATTTTCCCTCCCCGGTGTCATGTGACTACAAGGTCTGAGGTGTGAATGGGAAGCAGGTGTGTTAAATTTGGTGTCATCGCTCTCACACTCCCTCATACTGGTCACTGGAAGTTCAACATGGCACCTCATGGCAAAGAACTCTATGAGGATCTGAAAAAAAGAATTGTTTCTCTACATAAAGATGGCCTAGGCTATAAGAAGATTGCCAAGACCCTGACACTGAGCTTCAGCACGGTGGCCAAGACCATACAGCAGTTTAACAGGACAGGTTCCACTCAGAACAGGCCTCGCCATGGTCAACCAAAGAAGTTGAGTGCACATGCTCATCGTCATATCCAGAGGTTGTCTTTGGGAAATAGACGTATGAGTGCTGCCAGCATTGCTGCAGAGGTTGAAGGGGTGGGGGGTCAGCCTGTAAGTGCTCAGACCATACGCCGCACACTGCATCAAATTGGTCTGCATGGGTGTCATCCCAGAAGGAAGCCTCTTCTAAAGATGATGCACAAGAAAGCCCGCAAACAGTTTGCTGAAGACAAGCAGACTAAGGACATGGATTACTGGAACCATGTCCTGTGGTCTGATGAGACCAAGATAAATGTATTTGGTTCAGATGGTGTCAAGCGTACGTGGCAGCAACCAGGTGAGGAGTACAAAGACAAGTGTGTCTTGCCTACAGTCAAGCATGGTGGTGGGAGTGTCATGGTCTGGGGCTGCATGAGTGTTGCCGGCACTGGGGAGCTACAGTTCATTGAGGGAACCATGAATGCCAACATGTACTGTGACATACTGAAGCAGAGCATGATCCCCTCCCTTCGGAGACTAGGCCGCAGGGCAGTATTCCAGCATGATAACGACCCCAAACACACCTCCAAGACGACCACTGCCTTGCTAAAGAAGCTGAGGGTGAAGGTGATTGACTGGCCAAGCATGTCTCCAGACCTAAACCCTATTGAGCATCTGTGGGGCATCCTCAAACGGAAGGTGGAGAAGCACAAGTTCTCTAACATCCACCAGCTCCGTGATATCATCATGGAGGAGTGGAAGAGGACTCCAGTAGCAACCTGTGAAGCTCTTGTGAACTCAATGCCCAAGAGAGTTAAAGCAGTGCTGGAAAATAATGGTGGCCACACAAAATATTGACACTTTGGGCCCAATCTGGACATTTTCACTTAGGGGTGTACTCACTTTTGTTGCCAGCGGTTTAGACATTAATGGCGAAATTTTGTACTGTTTTACAAGCTGTACACTCACTACTTTACATTGTAGCAAAGTGTCATTTCTTCAGCGTTGTCACATGAAAAGGTATAATCAAATATTTACAAAAATGTGAGGGGTGTACTCACTTTTGTGAGATACTGTATATATTTTATGGAGTTTGTTACACGGCTTGTTTCACTTTTCCATAAATGCTCTAATATATATATATACAGCACTGTGCAAAAGTAAGGCACATAAGATAAGAAAGCATTTGTCTTAAGATGGTTATTTATTTCTTCAGCTTTAGTGTGTAAATAGGAAATATATATATATATATATATATATAGATTAAAAATACACATTTGGACACTTCCTGTCATTCCAATTGAATGGGGATCCATTCTGAAATTCAGGTTTACTTAACACATATGCACAGTATGCAAATATCTATGCATAGATTTCAAGTCAAGTCAAGTGGTTTTTATTGTCGTTTCAACCATATACAGTTAGTACAGTACACAGCAAAACGAGACAACGTTCCTCCAGGACCATGGTGCTACATAAAAACAACAAAGGACCAACATAGGACCACATGAGACTACACAACGAAATAAAATACCTATATAAAATACCTATATATACCTATATAAAGTGCACGTGCAAACATGTGCAAAAAGTACAGGACAGTACAACAAATTACTGACAATGAACAGGACAATAGACAGTGCAGCGCCGACCAGTACACAGTAGTGCAAAAAGATGACAGTTTCTAAAAATGTAAACATAACATACTATGAGATAATGTTCTATGCACATAGCAGTTATTGAGGTAGCAGACAGTTATAAAGTGACAGTAATTAAAGTGCAACTCAGGACACGTGTGTGTCAAACCAGTCTCTGAGTATTGAGGAGTCTGATGGCTTGGGGGAAGAAGCTGTTACACAGTCTGGCCGTGAGGGCCCGAATGCTTCGGTACCTCTTGTCAGACGGGAGGAGGGTAAAGAGTTTGTGTGAGGGGTGTGTGGGGTCGTCCACAATGCTGGTTGCTTTGCGGATGCAGTGTTTTTTGTAAATGTCTTTGATGGAGGGAAGAGAGACCCCAATGATCTTCTCAGCTGTCCTCACTATCCTCTGCAGGGCTTTGCGGTCCGAAACGGTGCAAGTCCCAAACCAGGCAGTGATGCAGCTGCTCAGGATGCTCTCAATAGTCCCTCTATAGAATGTAGTGAGGATGGGGGGGTGGGAGATGTGCTTTCCTCAGCCTTCGAAGAAAGTAGAGACGCTGCTGGGCTTTCTTGGTGATAGAGCTGGTGTTGAGGGACCAGGTGAGGTTCTCCGCCAAGTGAACACCAAGGAATGATGTTCCTGGATGATCTCCTACATTTGCCAATATGAGCAGTGTAAAACAGAGTTTATGCATGGAATTCTGTATCCCACAATACAATGTATTCACTTGAGATTTAATTTCCTGTGTGATTAATTAACTAAATAAACATCTCTTTCTTGTGGAGGTGAGTGTGAGTGTATGTTTGTCTATGTGTGGCCCTGCGATGGACTGGCGACCTGTCCAGGGTGTCCCCCGCCTTTCGCCCAGTGTTAGCTGGGATAGGCTCCAGCCCCCCCGCGACCCTGTACACAGGATAAGCGGTTGACGATGGATGGATGGATGGATGGAACATCTCTTTCTTGATTCATTATTTAAACAGACTGCCAAATAGTAAGACAATTTTACACAAATTTGGAATAACAATGCAAAACAGCTGTTTTTATTTCCAAGATAATACCTGTGGACACCACTTGCCACCATTCGCAATCTGGAACGTGCGAGGTGATGAGGTTATGGTACAAACATAGTAAGGGGATGTGACAACAATGTTTTATACTACTGTTTGAAATGTTTATCGTGAAATACTGCTTCCTACGGTTTCATTATTATTCTTTTTTAAATAGTATGTAGAATACAGTGTATACTGTGCAGCATACATTTAGTAGTAAGCTAGTATACTAAACACAGCCCTTGACTCCACTGGTGGTAAAGCAGAGGAAGTCAGAGCTTCGCCCCTGCTGGCAGCCTCCCGTTGTCTTTCACATGCTCCCTCTATTAAGTAAGTGATAAAACATTCTGACATCTGATGCAAATTATACTTTAGTGATTGTAATTATGGGTCTAGTTGTAAATGAAGATGGGAATCTAACTGTAAAACCTTGCCTCTGGTGCCCTACCCCTAAAAACCTAGGAGTTTTTAAAGAGTTTTTCCTCCTAAGATGCAATGTATCTATGTTAATTACTTGAGAAGATGGCAGGCGGAAACTTGTACACACACTTGAACAACTGATTATCGATCTGAAATCAAAAGGAAGAAATAATTTATATTCTGCTTAAAGAAAATGAAAAAGACCATACAAAAAAAGACCAAAATTTTTTTTTTTTTTAAATAATGAATTATTTTAATTGTAAAGTATTTCAAGTATTAAATTGTAAAGTATACATCATGGTAGTACTTGTTATACTGTTATATTTTTTTACAGTATTTTTTACAGTAATACAATAAAAATATACAGTAATATATGAGAATTACAAATTACAATTGAGAATAAAGAGCTGTACTAATTAAAAAAAAAAAAAAAAAAAAATCAATTATGTAATATGATACTTTATGTAACATATGATTTTGAGAGACTGACCCAGTCAGGAGATTGTTTTTCATCCAAACATCTGTTCAATGGATCTGTATATAAATGAAGATTCAAGTTCTGTGTAACACAGCTCTTCCTCTATATACATTTCAAACGTGATTCCTCAACTTAACACAACATTATGGGGGTATTAAATCTTGTGCCTGTAAACATCTCTCATATGTTGCTGTGCTTTTTATGCTCTCGTTGCCCTAAGAGACATCAGGCCAGACTGACGGGACTCATGATGGTTGGACTTTCCATTGATTAATGAATAAAATCACATCTGTTATGAATGGCCTTGTGGAATTTCTTCCAAACACACTTTACTGACATTTGCATTGGAGATGCACAATCCTTTTTGTGTCCTTTTATGAGACAAAATGGATCCCCTTTGATCCCTGATTGCTTCCATGTGTAGTCTAAGACTAAAAAAACTACTATCTTCTGTCTGCCAAGATTATGTTGGCCATTTTACCTCTTCATCTCTTCCAAGCTGGAGCAAAAGGGAGTTTGAGTACACACAAAACCATCTCACACTGGTTCAATTTGTCTACCCCTAAATCCCCTGTGCTTACATTGGAAAATACATCAGCCAGTTCCCTAACAACAGCTCAGATCTACACTGTACCACAACATTCAGCACACCTTACTGATATTTCTCATCACATCAACAAACCACAGTAGCCTTGACTGACAGTATTTCACTTCAGATGTAAAAAGCTCTGGCTCTGGGCACTTTAACGACCCGGTGTACAGGTCATGTTTACTTCTACAACTTTTCCAAGACAAATCGTTTTGCATTCGCAAACAATGTTTGGTCTGTCATTTGTGGTTTTGCATGTTCATGCGTAGCTAAACTTGCACGCACAGCTTTACATGCTTGTTTTAACGCGTGCCTTTTCATTTAAATGTGTAAAATGCTTATTTGTTAGTGTTACTCTGAATTGTTTGTCCAAGTTTCGGTTGAAATTATTATTTTCTTTTAGTAGTCATATGAATATTCTGGAATCTGTGCAAAATTACAATTGTTTTGTTTTCATCTGCACGGACGCTTCTTTGGAGGGTGGGATGGATTTTTCAACAGCTGTTTGGCGGCACCCAGTGGTTAAACAGCGAAACAACAGAACAGACTTTCAACCGCGTCCATGACCTGACGTTCCTCATCTGTGTTTCAAGAGCACACATGTGTAGAGGTCTAAAGGATATTTCTCATTGTAATACTCTAGTGATAACATGGTTGGGTTGTTAACAACTTTATAGGAATTTTTCACCCATAAATGAAAATTCTCTCATCACTCAGCCTAACACCAAACCAGTATGAATTTATTTCTTCTGTTGAACAAATATTTTTTGAAAAATATCTCAGTTCTGTAGGTCCATGCAATGCTAGTATATGGTGGCCAGAACTTTGAAGGTCAAAAACATATAAGGCAGCGTAAAAGTAATAGAAATAACTCCAGTTGTTTAATCCATACCTTCTTAAGCAATAGGTGTGGGTGAGAAACAGATCAATATTTGTTCTTTTTGTACTATTAATCTTTACTTTCACTTTCACACTCTTCTTTTGTAATCGCCATTCAGCATTCTTCGTGCATGACGCCACCTACTGGGCAGGGAGGAGAATTTACACTGGTGGCCAACATTTTTGAATAATGTACAGATTTTGCTGTTTTGGAAGGAAATTGGTACTTTAATTCCCCAAAGTGGCATTCAAATGAACACAAAGTATAGTCAGGACATTACTGATGTTAAAAACAGCACAATCACTATTTGAAAAAAGTAATTTTTGATCATATCTAGGCCCCATTTCCAGCAGACATCACTCCAACACCTTATCCTTGAGTAATCATAATACATTTCTAATTTGGTGCTAGAAAATCACTTGCCATTATATCAAACACAGTTGAAAACAATTTGATTCATTAAATGAATCTTAACATTGATTTTGTGTTTGTTTCTGAGTTGCTACATTATGCAATAGACTGGCATGTCTTAAGGTCATTATTAGGTCAAAAATGGCAAAATAACTTATTTGTTTTGAGGAATGAAGGCTATACAAGATTTAAATCAAAGCTGAACACTACAGTCTTCAAAGACAAAGGACAACTGGCTCTTACAAGGACAGAAAGAGATGTGGAAGACCAGATGTACAACTAAACAAGAGGATAAATAAGTACATCAGAGTCTCTAGTTTGAGAAATAGACACCTCACATGTCCTCCGCTGACAGCTTCATTGAATTCTACCCGCTCAACACCAGTTTCACGTTCAACAGTAAAGAGAAGACTCAGGAGGCCTTATGGGAAGAATTGCAAAGAAAAAGACACTTTTGAAACAGAAAAACAAAAAGAAAAGGTTAGAGTGGGCAAAGAAACACAGACATTGGACAACAGATAATTGGAAAAGAGTGTTCTGGATCTTAACCCCTTTGAGCTTTTGAGGTATCAGCTAGACTGTGAGGTGTGTGAGAAGTGCCCGACAAGACAGACACATCTATGGGAAGTGCTACAGGAAGTGTGGGGTGAAATGTCACCTGAGTATCTGGACAAACTGACAGCTAGAATACCAAGGATCTGCAAAGCTGTCATTGCAGCACACAGAGGATTGTTGGATTAGAACTCTTTGATTTATTTTTCAATTGTAATAGTAATTTTTCACATTATTCATGTCCTGAATACATTGTGATCAGTCGAATGCCACTTTGGTGAATTAAAGTACCAATTTCTTTATATAAGAGAAAAATCTGTACATTATTCCAACCTTTTGGGCACCAGTGTATAGTAAAAAGGACTTAAATGTTTATCTGTTTCTCACCCACATTATACTTCTTTCAGCATTTTTATTTGTTTCGATCTAACTTGCCTTTATATAACTATTTGAATACGATACCTTTTTTCGGAAAAATTAATTTGTTCTCTCATTTATGAATACTGTGGGGTCAACAAATAACAATACAGATTCTGATATTGCTGCCTTTCTAGTACGAAATAACATGGACAATACTGACACCGTGTGGTCATTCAGTGTACTGCGTGGATGGACTAAAATACATAATGAAAAAAGTTTTACTCTTCTAATGAAAATGAGCTAGTATTTACCTTATAAACGTTTTCTCTTTTCCTCTTGCCCTTATTTGGCCAATTAAAGATGCACTTCCTCCACAAATACCATTAAAATATATCCCCCACATATTTATTATTCTAAAACACGTGATAAAAACACAATTGAAACACAATAATTTATACTGTAGTAAAAAGCACTTCAGAGTTCTTTTCACAGCCATTATTAGTGTACAAGCCCATATGAAAATTGCATAGAAAGTGTGCATACAGTTGTTTAATAAGCCTTTGTCATACTTTATATCTACATAAGAATTTCCCTTGGCTGAATGAAAGACAGAAACAGGAGTTGCACCCTCATAACATACCCTATTCATTATAATTTTTTCATATCTGAAAAACAACAACAATAAAAGGTTTGGCTAAATTATTTCGGCAAATGCCCATGTCTTCATTTTAGAGCAAATCAGTCTTTTCACATATAAAATGTGTGTATGTATATATATATATGTGTATATATATATATATATATATATATATATATATATATATATATATATATATATATATATATATATATATATATCAAACAAAAAGACATTAAATAGTCCAGGAAGCTTCTTTTTCTCACTTGGCTTTGAGTTTGAAACCGTTTTGAATATTGGTGCATCACCTACACACAACCACGCATGCACACCCATGCAAATAAACAAACAAACACACATTCATACACACACTGCATAGAAGACTTGACTGTGATTAGCAAAAATTGGAGTTGTTACTGTTGCCTGTGAACTCCCCTGTGTCTCCATCCTTTAAAGAAGACTCTTTGTTGCCATGGAGACAAAGCCAAGTGCTTAAGTGTTTGGCTGGCAGAGACAGAAATACGAGCTGCTCGCAACTGCCCTTAAACTCACAAGCCAACAGATCCCACTTCCACTCAACAGATAAGGAAACATTTGTTCTTACACCAAAATATAAGATGATTAACTTATAATACCTTTGTTCAAAGATGCCAAGAATCAAATAAAACCATTTTAAGCAGAACTTTGTTCAAAGATGCCAAGAATCAAATAAAACCATTTTAAGCACAACTCAAAAGACCCACTATTGCTATTGCACTTAAAATGTCTTTTTTTATAATCATGCCCTCAACAAACATATGCAATTCTCACTTAAACACAGGTAGCAAATGTCTAAAACTAAAAGTCAGATGAGAAAAAGAAATCCACCCCCTTCAAAAATTATGATAAAATAGTACAAATTCAATAGTAAAACAACAACAATAATAATAATAATAATAATAATAATAATAATAATGAACGACAAAAAATGATTATATTAAGGACAACCATTATAATCTGTGGAGTATAAAAAAAGGGACCTTTGTAAAAGTGATTGTCGTAACGATAGAAAGTGTCAAAAATATCAAAAGGCATCAGCGAGATACTCCAGACACAAAGCCTAAATATTACAGCACTGGAGATTCAAAAGACCAGTCGTACAAGCACAGCTGTGCAAGCATTTTGGCAGACACATGGAAGAGAAATGGTCATTTTCATTTAGAAACAGGTACTAAACTTGCCCCAAAAGTAAAAGTCCACACACACACTGTTGTTTTGTGTCATTGAATCCATAATGGTAGGTTTTAAAGTAGAACAATAAGTGAGTTCTGTGCTCAGACGCTGAATAGATGTGCTGTGGCCAGATCAGTGTGTTGGATGATTCTGAAAAGTGAATTTTATAGACACACACGGAGATGGCATGGCTTACAGTCCCGATAGCCCTATATCTGAACGTTAAGCCCCTGAATGCTTCTACAGCATCTACTCACTTTATCTCTCTCTCTCACACACTCACATACATACACTCACTCACTCACTCACTCACTCACTCACTCACTCACTCACTCACTCACTCTCTCTCTCTCTCTCTCTCTCTCTCTCTCTCTCTCTCTGAGTGCCAGTCCCTGAAGCTGTTCTTTTGGGATGCGTCTTGTTGGCTTGTAAATTAAAAATAAATACAATATTTTTTTTTTTCTCAGTCATATGAGGGAGAGTTTTAGCTAGCGCCAGTCTTCATCATCTGCATCCTCCTCTTCCTCTGAGGAGTCATCACTGCTAGCTCTCCGTGTTCCAGCCCCCATCGCTCCATTCTGCTGGGCGGCTAACATTGCTGCTGCTGCGGCTGCCGCCACGCGCTGCTCTTCCTCTCTCTGTCTGAGTGCTGCCGCTTTCTTCTCCGCCTCAGCGTGACTTTTCATGTGGGCACTGCGACTTTTTACCTTAAAGAAGATCCTGAAGAGAACACAGTGTTCCAGTCAGCACAAAACATATGAGAAGCACTGATTCATGTGAGGGAATGAACACTGTTAAACACTGTTTTCACCCATTTATTCTGAACATGTGTAGCGTAAACGTTTGAAATTTTGCTTTAGACATCATTGAGGTATTAACCATGCCAATAGAATTTATAACTTAAAGGGATAGTTCACCCAAAAATGGAAATTCTCTCATCATTTACTCACCCTCGTGCCCTCCCAGATGTGTATGACTTTCTTTCTTCTATAGAACACAAACGAAGATTTTAGAATAATATTGCAGATCTGTAGGTCCATACAATGCAATTGAATGGTGATCAGAAATTTGAAGCTCCAAAAAGCATATAAAGGTAGCATAAAAGTAATCCATATGACTTCAGTGGTTACATCTGTGATATGATTGGTATGGGGGAGAAACAGATAAATATTTAAAGTCCTTTTTTTTTTTTTTTTACTATAAATCACCAGTTTTACCTTCACTTTCATCTTCTTTTGCTTTTGGTGATTTGTATTCATTGTGCATAATCGCCATCTACTGGGATATGCAGGGAGGGGAATTTATAGTAAAAAAGGACTTTATTATTGGAGCCACTGGAGTTTTATGGATTACGTTCATGATGCCTTGATGTGCATTGCATTGTATGGACCTACAGAGCTGAAATATTCTTCTGAAAATCTTCTTCTCCGTTTTCTGACCTTCGTTCATTTTTGGGGATCAAAACTGACCCTGAATTGGCATTTTTCTTATTGGACAGGTAAGCTTACATTACTGCAAAGCATGTGAATATAGTACCATAAGGATTGATCTGTGTCATTTTAGCTAACTTGATCTTGCCTGCTAACACAGACAAAGCTACCATATATCTTAACATCTTAAGAAAGAAAGACTCATCTGGGATGGCATGAAAGTAAATGAGAGAATTTTCATTTTTGGGTGAACTATCCCTTTAATCTGTTTAGATAAAATTAAACAAAATACATGAGGGTTGCTTTGTAACTGTAATGGTGATATAAGAAACATTTTATAGTAAATTAAAAAGTATCTATAATTTGAATATTTATATTGAAACAAACGCAGATGCGTGCATTTGGCCAACGCATTGCCAAAGCACCGTCTGGTTGAACATAGTTAAAGCTGAAGTGTGTAAAATGTTTGGTATTTATATGCTCTCCAAACCCATGTTAATATACAGAGACAACTATAAGTAAACCATTTGTTTGTTTTGAGCCACACAACAACACTGGCCCAACCAAAGGCATGAGTCTGAGGCGGGACCATCTGTTTGTTCGATTAACAGCAGATTGGGGGAGAATATTCGAAAAGCTGTTTAAAAACTGTGTGTATGTTTGCAGTTCCGTTGAAGTCGCTAGTGGTGCATAAATTACACTTCAGCTTTAATGTGCATTCTTGCATTGTAATTATTTATTTTTTATTAAAACTGTTGCTCCACCATGACATTAGTTGACTTTAAAGAGAAAAGTCTTAGTTGAAGCACACAGTTCTCACTAATGTCGGCTATAGCGCCTCTTGTGGCAGTGTTTAGAATAGAAACGCATACATGCGTTGAGTTATAAATTGCAGTCTGACACATTTTGGAACACAAAGACGCATGAAATCAGGCTTGCATAGCTAAATATATCTGCGGTTACATACTTGTGTATGATATGTTATGGTCCATAGTCGATACACATTGCTTATATTACCGATGTTACATTTATTAAACATTACAATTATCACTGAACTCCTCAACGTGAATGCTTGGCCAATTTATTGTGGCTTATAACTTGCTATAAACATGTCAGCTTTTTAACTTTCACTTACTCAGCAAAACTCTCTTCAAACTGTTGCTCTTTCATGAAATGAAAGAAAATAAACTGTTGATACAGAGAGTTCACGCTGTTCAGTTTAGCACCTCTTGTGGCCATGCTGAGAATGCAATCTGAGCTAGAATTGCGATTGTACTGTCACACTTTGGAATGCAACAATGTGTGAAATCAAGCTTGCGAAACTAGAAGCATCTGCAATAATGTACTCGCATAGTATAAGTATGTTCCAGGCCTTGATTAACCCGGAAAGCATAAAAAGAAACTAACTATTTTGTATAGTGTCAGAGAAACTGCATGAAGACTGAAGATTTCTTGATCTTCAGTCGATGATTTTTTTTTCCCGACAAGTACCATGTTAATATGATTCATTTGAAGAACATTGGATTACCATGTGAATACTATAGTCTATAAATATGGTGATTTTTCCATACCATGGTATATTTTTTAAAGTACCAATATATTATTATACAAACATTGCACCGCCACAGTACTTTTCAGTCAGGGATGGAAGAGATCCCACGTGTGTGTATTCAAATATATATGTACAGAACAGGAAACGTGGCATTCAACATCTCTGTGGACTTTTCGTTGCTAAGATACTCTTGATTTTAACAAGCAGGCCGTTGCCATGGATAAAATCTCCTATCGAAATCAAATGTTGCCTTTTTACTGCTTACTATTAGAATGAGCTCTGACACATAAGAGCCATCAAGCTTTATTGATTCCCCTTTAAGACCCCAGAGCTTTTTATGAGCAGTTTTATATCCGCTACATGAAACAACCAAACTGCTGCCAACACATGCAATCTACAGGTGATGTAAACGGTAATTATACAAAAGCTTTCAATGAACTGAATAAACTAAAGGATACCACCTATTGCACTGCAAAATTAGTTTCTCTCAATTTTCTATTTATAGGTATGTGTTTGAGTAACATGAACATTTTAGTTTTATTCTATTCTACTGACAACATTTCTCCCAAATTCCAAATAAAAATATTTTTTATTTGCAGAAAATGACAACTGGTCAAAGTAACAAAAAGATGCACTGTTTTCAGACCTCTAATAATTCACAGGGTTCCTACAGCTTAAAGGTATATGTAACCATTTTAATGTAATATTCACCTTTTTTTTTTTGCCAATGTGTGAACGGCTCGTAAAGCAACTTAAAAAATGAGCCCTTCCTGGACTTCCTAGGTTGCCTATTAAAGCCTTCATGCGAAGGGAGCGGGTCGCTTTTGCCGGGAAAATCCAAAGGATGTGGTGTTTATGCGCGCTCCCGAGAGCCTTGCCTCAGTGCTTCCGCTATTCGACAGCGACAACAAACTGCAACACTAGATAACGTTATCTTAGAGATGGAATCCAGCAAATGTCCGGCTCCCAGCACAACACCGACTCCTACACAAACTCTTGAGTAAGCCAAAAAAAAAAAAAACGAAATGTGATCGTGGTCGAGCAAAAACTAGTGAACATCGGCAGGGCATTTGATTACTGGAGGGACCATCGTTCATTTTTGGGGATCAAAACCGACCTTGAATTGCCAATTTTCTTATTGGATAGGTAAGCTTACATTACTGCAAAGCATGTGAAATATAGTACCATAAGGATTGATCTGTGTCATTTTAGCTAACTTGATCTTTCCTGCTTACGCTGATGAATTGCAAGCTACCTTGCATCGTTACTTTCAAATAATTTCAATGATCATCTCTTTATACAAAACGTCAGGTATACAGGATAAATTTAAGCTAATACGCTGGTTTCTTGATCGTAGTACAACATATGACATACAAAACATACAATAGTGCAACATAACAGTGCAACAGTAAACTGTCTGGTATATTTTGGTAGTATGTAGCTGGATGTGTGTATCAGTATGCTATGTTAGCTGATAAGTAGTTTTAGTTTAGTCTCAAAGTTTGTAGTAAAACAATCAAAACTGTGTAATTTTAATTACGCTACCTCATCTGTCAGCATGATGCCGGTGAATCACGGTCAGTCTCTTTGTACATTACATCATTGTTTTGGTCGATGCTTGCTCGCTCACATCCCTATGGAGTGTGTGCACAAGCACGAGCAACAGGTAGATGGCTGCAGTTCAATTAACGGCCACAAGTGTCATTAATAACAAGGGTTTCTGAATCTTACAAACTGCACCTTTAAGGCAAGTTAGATGTAAGACATTAAGACATTTTTAATGCCACTTGGAATGAAATTTAAGACCAACATTACGATAACCAAAACCGAAGAAAAAAAATAGCATCAAATACTTATGGTACACTTTTGACCAAATGTTTATTGTAACATAAAATATTAGTGAAAAAGTTAGATGACTTCAAATGTTTAAAAAAAAAAAAAAAACTAGAGTGGAACACATGGAAAACAATAACAAAACAACATAATCATGAATCATCAGTAAAAAGCCACAGTTGGCTGAGAACTATGATTCCCATATTAGTTATGTGCTTTCATAGCGGTGTGTAAGCCAATAATAATGTGTCATTAAATAGGAACTGGGAACTACATGGCATCTGTTGGCTGGTTGACTAAGAAGTTTTGTGTTTCTCACTCTGCATGTGGGATTCCACTGCCTTGATTCCCATTGTGCCGAGTTTGAAACATTTCCTGCACAAAATACACCGTGCCTCATATATATTGCCTGGTACCGATTTCAGCCATGCCACAAAATCTTGGTTGAATGGCCAATTTTCATTGAATTTGCACTTCCCCATGTCATCGCTAGCTAGCAGACAGTGCATCTGCTCGGAGCATCCTGACCGCAAACCAAATATAAGTGTTGTTGGTTCCACTATCCTGATCGGTGTGACGTTAATGCGAAAGTCATTCGGTAAATTATTTTAAAAAAATAGATGTTACCAATTATTTTGAGATTTTAAATTGCAATGTCAGAAAAAACTATTCAAAAATCCTACTTCCCATGTCTTAGCATTTTTAAGACTTCTGAAAAATGTATTTAAGTCATTTTAAACCCAATTAAGGCCTTGTTTTTAGATTTAGGAAGTCAATGTCTTTTAAGACTTTTTAAGGATCTGCAGGAACCCTGACCTTTATTTGAGGTCTGAAAACACATATTTGTTATTTTGACCAGATGTCATTTTTTGCAAATAAAATATTTTGATATAGTCAATTAAAAGAGAAAAAATCTGTCTGTAAAAGTTTTTGGGAAAAATGACTCATGTAATGCACAAAGTGGATGTCCTAAACGACTTGCCAAAACTATAGTTTGCTAATATGAAATCTGTGGAGTGGTTAAAAAATTTGTTTTAATTACTTTAACACAAGTGTATGTAAACGTCGGACTTAAATAGATAAAAGGGACAAGCCCCAAGCTATATGTCCTGCCCCAGCATCCAGTTTTAATAGAAAATGTGTCACTAAAGAATGAAAATTGCAATCGTCAAAGTGATTTTCAAGTTGCACCAACACCATGTAGTGTTGAAATGTGTTACTGACCTGCCACACTTCTTGCAGGGGAATTCACCCTCCTGGTTAGTCTGTCCCTTTCCCGTACTGCCAGCCCCACTCTTTCGGCCTGTGGTGTCAGAGCGAGGTTTAGATGGTGGTGTCGGCACATGACTGACTGCCAACATTGACGGAACTCTCGCGCTGTCCTCCTGACTTCTTAAAACCAGAACGGCAGCAGCCTAAAAGGAAAAAGATGATTAGTAAAAGCAAGGACGAATACAGATAGTAGTTATATGTCTCGGCTGGTTATTTAAAGGATGTTGGTTAAAATCCAAACCCAAAAGGGTGACGATTGTTCCCAAAGTACTTAATTCCAGGTTGTTCCACTCAGACTGGATAAAGGCATCTGCTAAATGACTTGACATTCTGCACTAAACAGCTGAACATTCATTCTATATCAAAAATGACTACATTTACTCTTCTATTGACTGATACCACTAGATGGCACTAAAAACAACCTAAAGCAGTAAACTAGCTATGATTATCATCTTAGAAGTCCCAGGCCTATCACTTTGTTATTGTAATTTCAAATGCGCAACAAATGGGGATGAACTCTGGATTACTGAAAGATATTTTTCAATAGTTACTATGTATTTCTGTTAGCTCAATATAACTTAAAAAAATGTTCATCCAAATATATAAAAATTGACATTATTTAAATATATTCCAGTTCTTTTCCTGTGGAACACAAAAATATATTTTTTTATTTTTTCAAACTCCCAGCTATCCATACAATGGTAGTACATAATCACCAGTCTGTCAGCTACAAAAAGCATTGTAAAAGTAGTCCATATGACTTGCACACATACTGTATGTGATGAACAAACCAAAGTTATTATTCACTCTCAAATCTAATCACTTATGCAACACAGTATGCAGCTCTCAAATACAATATTTCCTTATAGCCACATTATTTAAAATGTCTCCTTTTGTATTGCACTGACAAAATAACTGCATATGGGTTTACATCTTTATGGGGGAAGAGTAAATGATGACAGAATTTTCATTTTGGGGTGAACTATCCCTTTATCATTTAGCAAAAATGTTGCCAACTCACATGTTCAGTGGACTGTAGAGATTGTGTCACCCTGCCTGGGCTGTTTTCTTGCTTTCTGTCACATGACCCTTCCCACTTCCTGCTTTCCTCCTCTTCTTTCCGTGATTCAAATTTCTGTGAACTCTGTCAACAGAGGAAAAAATATGACCGTGCTGCACTGCTCTATATGGAATCAAACCAAACAGGTATACAATGTATACAAAAAGCCACAGGAACCTACTTTATTGTCCACTTCCTCCTCTGTTGTGGGTTTTGTATCTAGCGGTTCTGCTTCTCCATATGTGAGCGTTCCGTTCCTGCCGATCTTCACTTGCTTCTTATACGTGTAGTAAAACTCCACACACTGAGCCACTGTTTTGGAGCTCACCTTTATGATAAACACAAATGCACTTCAGCACTTCCACAATTCACTATTAAACTAGACATTTACATGTTCTAAATAAAATACAAGAGGTTCTTGCTCATGCAAAACTTGGAAATATGATGCCAAGTTGTTTTGAGTGGTTGCCAGTTTGGGCCTGTATGGTTGCTAAGGTGTTCGGAGTTGTTTTTAGGGCATTGCTGTGTCTAGGGTGGTTTCTGGTTGATTTAATGCACAATATGAGGGATCGATTACTCTTGTAGCACAAATCCAAATCGTAATACTTAGGGTCAGGCATAAGTTCAAAGAGAACTGTGACTCAGCAAATATCACTTTTTAAATGGAAAGTCCTACCAGTTTCTGCACCATGAAGAAATCCTTCTTGTAGGCAGCAATGCCTTTATTGAAGCAACGCCTTTCATCTGCCGTCCAGCTGTCAGAGCCTGTATGAGATTTAAAAACCATCAGAATTTTTTTTTTTATTGTCCTTATAGACAACCCCCCATCCTCAACAGAAAAACAAAGAACAGAAAAAGGGCAGACAGCCCACACACCCTCACACATGTACAGACAAACAATGATGCCCCTGTTTTCACCCAGGAATTAACAACATGCCACAGACACACTCCCCCTCCCTACCCTCACCCACTCAAGTACTCTACCCAGCAACCCACCCGGTCACCCAGTAATCTCCTTACTACATGCCTCCATTCGGCATACTCCACTCCTCAGCTGCTTTTGTTTATAACAGAGTGATAGAGACAGTGTACTTTGGAATGCTAGCGTAACGAGTGCCATGGTACCACGTATACACATTCCATTAGGATTAAAGACAAAAGTCACTTATATATGAAAATTCTGTATGTCCACAGCAATATGACTATCACCATGAAAAGTGTCATAAAAGTGATTTCAAATGACTCATGCACTATATTCCAAGTCTTATGAAGTAATTCAAAAGCTTTAGATGAGAAACAACCCAAATTTAGACTTTGTTATTCACTGACAATCTTAAAGGTATAGTTCACCCAAAAATGAAAGTTCTCACATCTTTGAAGCTCCAAAGAGTACATAAAGGAAACAAAAGTAATCCATAAGACTCCAGTGGTGAAATCTATATCTTTAGAAGTGATATGACAGGTGTGGGTGAGAAACAGATTTTTTTTAACTCCATTTACATCTGAAAGTCTTTAGGTTCTCTTTCACATCTGAAAGTGAAAGTGGAGATTTATAGTTCAAAAAAGGCTCAAATATTGAGGTTCACCCACACCTATCATATCACTTCTGAAGATATGGATTAAACCACTTTTATGTTTCTTTTATGTAAATCTCAGAGCTACAAAGTTCTGGCTGCCATTCACTTGTATTGTATGAACCTACAGAGTTGAAATATTCTTCTAAAAATCTTTGTTTGTGTTCTGCAGAAAAAGGTCAAACACATCTGGGATGGCATGAATTTCAATTTTTGGGTGAACTATCCCTTCAACATCTTGACATTAATTCATAAATCTGATACCACTACTTCTCTCTCATGAAAACAACAACGAGAACTTGGGGAGATGTCAAGATGTTTAGAAAATAGCGACTTAATCTTACGTTTTTGTCTTACCCAAAGCTTAAACTTCAGATGACTTGGAGTATCACACATCCAGGTCTTAGGGACTACTTTTATGATACATTTATAGTGCTTTTGTGTCCTTTTGATGCTTAAAAGCCTCAGTCACCATTCACTACAACTGCATGGAAAAAAGTGACCAGCACATTCTTCAAAGTCTCTCCTTTTGTGTTCCACAGAAGAAAGCAAGTCATATGGGTTTGGAAAGACATGAGGGTGAGAAAAATAATGTCAGACATTTAATTTCATGGTGAACTATCCCTTTAACTCATCACCTCATTAACAAGAGTGAAAGAAACAAAGCATGCTTGACGGTAGCAGGGACTTACCCGAGTAGTGGTAGTTGGACAGGGGGTGCGTTTTGGGAAAGATGGTTTTTTTTGACAACAGACAGCTGAGGGCACCCTAGGAAAGAGAAAATGAAAGTGAATTCAGATTGGTTTTAAAGCAAGAGGAAATATAACTAGACGTGGTGTGTCTGTGTCTTTTGGCGGGAAGGCGAGCGAGGCAATCACATGGGTGAGAGACATGGGTCAGGACATGTTATGGCCCCAGAGTTGATATGAAGAGATTAATGAGAGAAAATTGATAGAGAGAAAAAGAGTGCAGTATCACACTGTGAAACTGAAGAAGGGATGGAAAGAGATGAGTGAGAAATAAAAATGAAGGGAGGAGAGATACAATTCTCATCTCCTTGACAACATTTGTAAAAGCCTTTTGCTGAAGGCGTTTAAATCAGCTGTGTAAGTCACTAGATAATCCCTCTCCTTCTCCATGCATCTATATCTCCCCTTGTCTCTCTCTCTTTCTATTGCACAGTTTCTCAGTATAATGTAAATTGAGGACATCTATTTCTGGGTCAGTGAACATTTTTTTTTTTTTTTTTAAAGTGGGCAGAAACCTATACTTCCTTTACTACATGGTAGAGTACATGGTATACTTTTTGTAAGGCTGGCTATACTGTAGTGCTGGGTATTGATACAGATTTCCAGATTCAATTCAATTTCGATTAATATTGGTATATTTCAGTTAAAGGTCCATTTTTTCATGAAACTGCATAAACATACTATATATATTCTAGGGATGTCATAATATATCGACATATAGATCAGCACGTTTTTATTGACATTAAAATTAGCTGACATTTAAATTAGAAGCCTAATTTGCATGCTTTCGAATTCAGTCTGGTGTAATAGCGTTGAAAGACCACAAGAGGGTGATATAATATTTACTGAAACCGGTAGATGGTAGTAAAAAAGCAAGGTATCACACACACAGGACGAGCTGATGCAGCTCAGCAAATGGCAGTTCAAAGTTACGAAGGTTTAAAAAAAAAAATGATGTTGACGAGTTTGCAGGTTAGCGTATGAAACTGGTGTAACCGCACAAACTGTACAATTCAAATTTGTAACATTTATTATGCAATTTCTCTGTGTGTAGCCCTGAATAGGTCTTTCATTCAAGCTGTCGAACCACAAAACAACATACTTTTAGCTGAAATTAGCATGGCTATATGTGAAGGCTATATGAAAGATAAATATACACAATATACATCCAGTGTTGGCTAGAGTAAATAATCTTTGTCCATCGATAATGATTTGGGTCAAATTTTATGGAAAACTATGCGCGTTGCACTCCGTGGCACTGCCAAATTTTGATGCTGTGCGTTGATGTGTGTACGTACATTTGTTTAAAAATAATTGTTACGAATTTTAGAACGTGTCCAGTGTGTGACCCCCCTTTAATTTACCCTTAAGTTTCTGATTTGTATGAACCATAAAGCAACAAACAAAAAAGGGCTTGCAACTTGTCATTATGAAACCCCAGATGCGACAAGATAAATGACTATTTTGAGCAATGGAATCAAAACCACGTTCACCTATAATTTACACTTAATCAAGAGCACCAAAAACCTCAGAGACTTCTCAGGCAGCAGAGCTGACTTTCACGAACAGCAGAAGCTGTGTTGTGAAACATCAAAATCGAATTAATTTACAATGCAAAATAAAACGTTATGCAGTGTAATGCATGCATGTTTGAGAGTTCAGAAACACAAAGCAAACGATTCAGTCATCTTGTGTGTCATTCTGGACATGAGCCTGTAACTGACAGTTGGTTGTCTTGGCAACGGTGTGACAGCTCAGCAGTAAGCGGCTGGCTGTTGTGCTGTTGCAGCTGCAGGCTTAGCAGAGAGAGAACACTGAAAAGACTATCTTTCTACACACACACAAACACACACACCATTTGTGTCTTCATAAATGATGCATGTTTGCATGCAAGTGGCCTCAGGTACTGAAACACTGTTGAAGGAAACAACGCAGACCATGTGATTTAAACATTCATTTTTCTGATATTACATAAGCGCATTTGCATGCGTCACTCACATGCTTTGTCTTCTCAGAGTAATTCTCCACAGTTAGAGATCATTTCATAGCAAGCCAGTCAAATACAGGAATGCACTGCCTTTTAACATTTTATTTGACTTTTTTGCCTCTATACTGGTTAGCAGGGATGTGCAAAGCTACATATTTAAAAAAATAAAAAATAAATGTGTCTGTGTTTTGCCTGATGACTAGTCGACTAATTGGTTTGAAGGGATGCTCAAAAAACCTTGCAATGGCCAAAAATGCCATGAATTTAAAAGATGCAACTTTTCCGAAAGTGTTTTTCCATGCAAAACAACTAAAGCACAGCACACTCTCAGCACACTCTCAGCACATGAATTAAAGTACCACCACTAAAAATATCTAACTAAATAACTCTATCAACCTCACTAATCAACTAGTAAATCAGGACCCATCCTAATTGGAATTACGAATTAGACACACAGTAGAGAGCCTTGAAAATGTGCAGGTTGGATACAAACTCCCATTACCCACATGAGCACAAAGGCTCAACATGTTATAAAACATATGCTAACCAGACCACATCTCTGACAGGAACACACACCCTGGCTGATATTTCCCCACAATCAACTTTTAAAACAATATCTGCTATCATTTAAATATTTTCCAATCATCTGACCTATCCATCCTCTAAAGAGTGAGCTCAGTTTAAGGTGTGGAACAGCCAGGTGTAAGGTTCACAATGCTGCAGCAAATACTTCCAGCTAGGCAACATTTGCAACTCACCATGATGTCACCCTTGCATTCATACAGACAGTGCATGGCCAGCTCCTGATTGGTCCCTCCTCCGCTCAATGCACTAGAGCAAGCCAGGTGCATGAGGTAATCCACTGCAGAGAGAGAGCCAAGGATTCTTAAAAGAAACACTAATGAATTCTAAAATTAAAATACATTTTCCTGCAAGTTTTATTCATTCAGTTCAATAGCAGAGAAGTTAATGTAGGATTGAGTAAGTTTGTAAACCTCTCTGAAGTAGTTCAGGATTGGCCTCCAGGTCACGCAGTGGCGCCCACACCAGTTCAGCCTTGTGTAGGTCGTGCTGAGCAATCGAACGCTCTCTGAGCTCTGGAACCTCCGCCTGGTACCGCAATCCAATGTTTATCCGACTGAAAGAGAGGGAGAACAAAAAAGGCTGCTGTAGTGATCCAAACAAAACTTTTGTGAATTTCTGTAATATACATTTGAAGTCATAAGTTTACATACACCTTAGCCAAATACATTTAAACTCAGTTGTTCACAATTTCTGACATTTAATCATAGAAAACATTCCCTGTCTTAGGTCAGTTTGGATCACTAGTTTATTTTAAGAATGTGAAATGTCAGAATAATAGTAGAGAGAATGATTTATTTCAGCTTTTATTTCTTTCATCACATTCCCAGTGGCTATGTCAGTAGTTTGTAGTGTTTGTAGGCCTCCTGGCTCACACACGCTTTTTCAGTTCTGCCCACAAATGTTGGATTCGGATTGAGGTTAGGGCTTTGTGATGGCCACTCCAATACCTTGACTTTGTTGACCTTAAGCCATTTTGCCACAACTTTCATTTCAACTTTCAATGGTCATTGTCCATTTGGAAGACACATTTGTGACCGAGTTTTAACTTTCTGGCTGATGTCTTGAGATGTTGCTTCAATATATCCACATAATCTTCCTTCCTCATGATGTCATCTATTTTGTGAAGTGCACCAGTCCCTCCTGCAGCAAAGCACCCCCACATCATGATGCTGCCACCCCCATGCTTCACAGTTGGGATGGTGTTCTTCGGCTTACAATCCTCACCCTTTTTCCTCCAAACATAACAATGGTCATTATGGCCAAACAGTTAAATTTTTGTTTCATCAGACAAGAGGACAAAGATCTTGGTCCCCATGTGCACTTGCAAACTATAGTCTGTCTTTTTATGGCCGTTTTGGAGCAGTGGCTTCTTCCTTGCTGAGCAGCCTTTCAGGTTATGTCGATATAGGGCTCATTTTACTGTGGATATAGATACTTGTCTACCTGCATCCTCCAACATCTTCACAAGGTCCTTTGCTGTTGTTCTGGGATTGATTTGCACTTTTCACACCAATGCGTCTCCTTCCTGAGCGGTATGATGGCTGTGTGGTCCCATGGTGTTTATTCTTGCATACTATTGTTTGTACAGATGAACGTGGCTCCTTCAGGCATTTGGAAATTGCTCCCAAGGATGAACCAGACTTGTGGAGGTCCACAATTTTTTTCTGAGGTCTTGGATGATTTCTTTTGATTTACCCATGATGTCAAGCAAAGAGGCACTGATTTTGCCTTATAATACATCCACAGATTCACCTCCAATTAGCCTATCATAAGCTAATTGGCTAATTGCCCAAAGGCTTGACATCATTTTCTGGAATTTTCCAAGCTGATTAAAGGCACACTTAAATTTCTGACCCACTGGAATTGTGATATAATCAATTAAAAGTGAAACAATCTATAAAACATTGTTGGAAAAATAACTCAAAATGATGTGTCATGCACAAAGTAAATGTCCTAAACGACTTGCCAAAACAATAGTTTGCTAATATGAAATCTGTGGAGTGGTTAAAAAATGTGTTTTAATGACTTAAACCCAAGTGTATGTAAACTTCTGACTTCAACTGTATAAATTCACATTTGATTTTATGGTATTCTTCTTTATAGTAATGTCAAAATGAAGTAGGACAAGAAGCCCAACAACAAATTTTAAGCCATGTCCACACTAATCCATTTTCATTTGAAAACTCTGATTTCAGTTTCCTAACATCATCGTTTTCCAAAGTGTGTGATAATAGGGAGCGATTTCAAAACGCTTTGCTTTTGGGTGGAGGAAAAAACTGTTCTAGTGTGGATGAGAGGCATAAACGTAGCTACATTTATGTTTTAGACAAAAATGTATTAAATGTGAAGCCTAAAAAAACTATGTGAATGAAGAGTGGACTGCAGTTGGACAGAAAGAGATCAAAGTTCATTTTCAAGGCCAGGGACAGTGGGAATGCCAACTTTTGCCATTTTTTTGTGCAATTATAGACTATAATTATAGACTTTTTATAGAAAATCATAGACCATCATAAACTTATAAGAGCCAATTACAATCACTTAAACTCATTTGCAATAAAAAGGAACAGGAACACCACTCTATTACAATGTAATACTGGAATCTCATTGCAGAAGTGTTTTCACATGTGCCTGAAACCAAACTACGTACAAAGATACTAAGTAATGCATATGCAAAATCCTTTGTGGACAAATACAAAATTGAAGATTTGTGTTTGGTGAAAGGACTGTCAGCTTAAGGGGAATATTTGAGAGTCAGAGTGTATTGGTGCAGACTATGTGGCAGGATTTAGTGCTGCCACTAAAACATGTCCGTGCCATGGGAAATTCCTGGAAACAGATACATTACACATTAGTTCACTACAAAGCTAGTTTGTGCTGTTTTGAAATATGTCAATCATGCCAGCTGGAATAAGCACTAAAAAAATGACAAATCTAAGCTGCGCCAGACTACAATTTAAATGCATTTGTCGCATATCGTAATTTCTTTTTTAGAGAACTGAAGAAATCATATTCATAAGTGAAGACTTTAACCACGAGTTCTTTGCATAAAATTAACACCCCGTGTTTTTCAAAGTTAAATGTTCCAGTGTCTGACTGCCAAGGTCTGTGGAGAACACGAGACAGATTTTGTTTTATCATTTTGTTCCAGGATACTTTACCAGGATTGGCCAAATCCAAAATGAAGGAATCTGCAGCTATACACAAAGAGCGAAAGAGAGAGAGAGAGAGAGAGAGAGAGAGTGCATGAGTGTGTGTGTAAGAGAGCAAGAGTTCTGTCCATTAGATAAACCAGCTGGTACCAGTCCGAGATTTAAATCCAACCCATCCCCCCAACTTTTTTGTCCTTAAAAAGACAGCTTTGAAATATCCCATGTGTAAACCAAGAAGCCCATTCAGATATTGTTACCCTTTAATACACTAACAGTGCATGACACACCAGCTCGCCAACAAGCACCACTGTTAACATACATAAACACAATGAACTAGGACCATGAATTTTGCATTTGCAGAGGGCAGATTACAATTTGCCACTTACAATAAATGAATATCACTAACAGCACAGCAAGGCATAACGGTGTATGCACAAACAGTATAATAAACCAGGGTTTCTCTGGGTTCACTGGGTCGTGACCCAAAAGTGTGTCACGGATCATTGTCAACTGGGTCACGATCTTTTCTGTCATGAGTACAAATTACCAATTAGAAGGATAGAACTGTACATTTGCAATGTTTGGGGCAACAGTGACCTCTATTGTGGAAAAATATTGTGGAAAGCTAATATCTCCAGGTTTGCGTAAACGTCCGTAAGTCAGAGGCTGCATTTCTCTGATGTTAATTAGTAGCTGTCCACTCACAATAATCAAAAAATGGTGAGAATAATTATTTTTGGACAAGGTCTCTTTACGTAGCGTTGCATGCACTAGCAGCGCGACTCAACATGCGGCATCTAGTCAACTTTTTGCAGCACGCATTATAATTTCATCATAAAGATTATATTTAGCAATAGTCTATCAAATGAACAAATTCAATTGAGGTGTTCCTTTATCAGAGGACTTACGGTAGCTCTTTGAATGACTAAAGCACAGCATAGTTAAAGAAGGAAATAAACTGCAAAAGGATGTATCGAATGAAATAAACAACAAAGAATATCTGAGCGCAGTTGATGATTAATGAGAGCGGCGGTCCGTCTGCGGACGTGTTCATTGAAACAGTATGTGCGCATACCCGAGGACTGTCAATCAAGAATGCATGCTCTCAATCTCACGTGTGAGTCACTCAGCGCTAATCTGTCAAACTCATTTGAATAGCTTTACAGAGATATTTGCATGTCATGAAAACAGTCATAACAGGAAAAATGTATAGTTTATCTTGCAATAACTGCGTTGAGACACCTTCACGAAAATGCTACTTAGTGATATGCATTACTTCACAAAACACTGAAGAGGGTGAACAAATCTTTGACTTCTCACTGGAGCAGTTTTGGAATTAATAGTGGATATATCTCTCCTGATTTGTACGTAGTATCTCAGGTGAGTGTGATGTTGAACACTCATGGAGTGTCTTTGACAGTGACAACAGAACTGATCATATCAGTTTTCTTTATTGCAATGAATGTGGGAGAAAGTGCCTCTTTGAAAAATTTAAACCAAACTATGAGAAAATGTAACTGTTATATCACTAATTTAGGCTTGTATGATATTATATTATAAAATTACAAATTCTTAATATAAAAATGTTCAACAGACTCTGTGTTTTGGGCGATGGGGCGGTCATCGATGCGGGGAATAAACACAAATAATTAGGTTCTGACCAGTGTAATGATCGCCAGGCAAATCATTTTAAGGGGATCGAGGTCGGCTGGGGTGCCCCCATTTCAGGAGTGGTGCACGGAGATGGGGAAGGTGGCGGCTTTTGAGGAAGTCATTTAGAAGACTGGGTAACTTAGATTTGTTTGTTGGGAAATGGGGCAACTATTTGGAGTTTTTGGAGGGCTCTCGGAAAGGGGCAGTGGAGAGAGTATAAATGTGTGTGATTATTATACACATATTTTTTTTGTTTGTTTGTTTATTTGCTTTGTGTGTGTATACGCGTGTTACCACTGGAATGTTTGTTGAGGGTCAAGGTGGGGTCAGGCATTGGGAGGGGAAATTGTGGTGTTTAAATGTTAAAATGACTCTGTGTATATATTTTTCTTTTCTTTATTTACTGTAAAATCAATAAACAATTTTTAAATTACAATATAAAAAATGAAATTTCTTGGGCTACAAATATTGGGCCGCTATATAACTATAGCTTACATAACTAGATTAATTAAGTAGCTATTAATTACAAGAGATTTTCCTTAAGAGTTGGACAGCATGCACAATGGCAAATATGGCATAAAACAAAATGTTTTCCTAAAATATATTTTTTCCTCTACAGTTTTCTCTGCAGACTCTAAAATGTAGTTTACAACTGTACATCACTGTACTTCAAACATGTTTCCAACACCAGAAATCATAAAATATTCAATTCAATCTTTTATGAGTCATAGTTTGCAGAGTTAAACTGCTTCCTTCTCTGTGAGAACTTAAAACAGAACCAACCAGTCAAGAACAACCAAATAAAAAGTCAAAAGTGTGCTAAATTGGCTAAAAGCCTTATCTAATTTATGAAACTTGTGAAGCGTGATGTGTATTTAATTTGTGTGTGTACTTACGGCTCAATGCTGACAGGTGTAGCCTCACTCATAGCAGAGAGCACTGGAGGTGTTATATCACTGCTGTCTGGACATAAACAAACAAAAAGGAACAATGTGAAAAGCCTTTCTTAATAAATGTCCTCCTATACAATATTTGCATTACAATTACATCTAATTATATCCTGTTTTTCTTATAGACATCTAAAATATGAATACAAAGTGTTTTTAGGGATGCACAGATATATAATTTTTGTCTAATATCAACAGTCAATAATTGTTTTTGTGTTATGGCCATTAACTGTAGCCATCAACTAAAATTCCAGAAAACTATTTTGAAATGTACAGTAACGATAACCATTTAGTATGAATGACAACTGGCTTGAAAATAAGCCCTGATATTATCTTCTACTATCAGCTTAATCAGACTGATACATACGATCAAAAATAAGACGCAAATATTGGCCGATCAATATCATCACCGATATATTGTGTATTCCTAGAAGTTTTTTAAGGTAGTTCATTTTGTCATTACGTAACCAATTCATTACGCTCTGAAAATGGAGTATGTGACCTCTATTTGAAGTAGTTTATTAGTGTTGCCACAATACTAATACAGAGTAGTGAAAGGAACTCACTGGAGCGCAGGAGGCTGCGGGTGGCTGACTTTGGCGTTGCAGGTGGGGGCAGCCCCTGATTATTTGCCGATGCGGCAGCAGCAGCCGAAAGGAAGGTGGAAAAGTAAAGACCTGAGCCCTCTCGAACAGGACTGAGGATGGGCGGGGGAGTGTAGGGTGGCATGTTGAGGGGGTTGTCGATCAAGCGGACAGGTGATCGTAGGTGGCTCTGGTACGGCGTGATGCTGGAGTACACTGGTGGGGCGATGAAAGTGCCAAGTTTAGGTGGAGGAATAAAGAGTGGTTCTGGACGAGGCCGTCGTTTGGCTTTGAATTTGCCATCTGCGTCACTTCCACTCTCTGTTCCACCATTCTGTGGAAAATAAGAGATTACAGGTTAACAAATTGGGCGGTGGGGATACCCCTCTAATCTAGGGATGTGCAAAACTAGATATAGCAGGTTTTTTCCTGCTTTGAACATTTTTCCGCAGAAATTGAAGGATGTTTATCTCATGTTTGACACTCTAAATATGCTTCTGATCTGAAACATTTCAAAGCCTGGTTTCATATAAATGTCGCATGAGCCATCGCAGAGACACTCCCGATACTGATCTTCTCTATCTTGTCTATGGAAACACAGGTGCATGCCCGTCAACCTTGCTTCTCCCGAAACACATGCTCCAGAGACAGGATAGCGCAGAGCACATCACTTGCTCTCGCCATTCAGGCTTCCCTCAATAATCACGGCACAGAGCACAAATATTATGAGCCCCATTTAAAATCTACTGCGAATGTTCTTCTTTATAGCACTATAGAGTTAGTCAAACACCTCAAAAGGCAAGACAGAAGGCTTTATTATTTTGCCATATCGCCTTGCTCTAAGTCCAAGACAACATAAACACCAAAATTACTGATTGCACTTTTAAATAAAGCCTTGTACAACAAGGGTGGTCTTGGGTTTATCCGACTGACGTGTTTGTTAGGCATTAAAATTAGATGCGCTCTTCGATCAAAAATATTTTGATGGAGCAAAATGCAGCAATGTTAGACTCAAGTCGAGCTTTTAAAAGCTGGACTTATGTCAAATTAGACGTCTTAAAAATGTGGCACTCATGGCGATGCACCAAGCAACTACCAGAGATTTGCCTGTCTCAAAGAGCCGTACACACGTTCGTCTTTCTGAAGGCTAGTGTATACTTAATCATCGAACTCTAAGACTCAAGTCTTTTGACCACAAGCTAAAACTGGCCCACGCAGACAGTCCGGCATACTGTGCTGATGACAAAATTTGCATCACATGCACGGTGTGGGAGATATTTAATGTGTATGGCTGTACTGATACATTTAAAGAGGAAGAATTCAAAGATTTTGCTGTGCAAAATGTCTAAGAGCTGAAATACAGCACCCTGTCAGCATGGTAAAGCAGTGCCACTAAAATATATTATATATATTTACAAGACAATAAATCTAGACAATTAGTCGACCTCACTAATCATCTAGTCGTTTGCGTTATGATTAGCTGCCAATTATGACCTATCCTAGTCTAAAAACACACCACATTTGCAATCTGGATGATCTTGGGTGAGTGACGGATTATATGAGTAATATATTTAATCCAGGATTTTTTACAGAGGGGGGTGGAGTAGATCCAGTGTTTTATTTGTGGCAGAAAAACGTTCTAATTGGATTTAGACTGCTGTTTTTCATTACGAAAATGCCATAGTTCTTTATATAGAAACCATAGTTACTAACTATGGTAGTGAGAAGCCATGCATGGTTTTACGTATGGTTACCATGAACTATTACAAATATCAATGTTAAAAATATGGATACTATGGAAAAACTATGGTGCATATCAGTTTTCTATCTGTGTACACTTGTAATGATATCTGATCTCTGTTTTGATTGCCTTCAGAAATTTCAAGACATAACTGTAGTTTAATTAGTGGGAGCCTGATGAAAATTAATATCAAATTAGGTGTTTATTTTTTCCACAGATTTGACTGTTTTTAGTATCATAATTTACATCTCCATCTCAACCTCAAAATCAATGCTGTATTGTCAAATGTCAGTGCACATAACATGTAATATTATTTGCACGGGTGCTACCAAAGCAGGTGCTTGTGCCACATTTTCAAGGGGCCCTTTGAGGGTACAAATAAACCCTGATGTGGCTCTGGCTGAAATGGAGTTTGACACCCATTTGAATCTATTCTTTGAACAACACGCGTTAAAACGGGTCTGGCGTTTTTCAGCACCGCTGTTGAAAAAAATCCTAGGAGAAACTCTGAGATCAGAAGGCAGAATCATTAGTAAAGAAAATGCAGATTATGATGGTTTTGATATCGGATCATTCAGTCTTGTACTCACCTGCCCTGAGCTCTCAGACAGAGAGTTCCGTAGAGAGCGCCGCCGGGTAACAATCACAGAGGTCTTGTACTCAGAGCAGCTCATGTCGTAAGACCACAAAGGCCGTGATGGCCAACTGGCTGAGAGAGAAGCCTGCTCGTGATCTGGGGATGAGGAATCAGTCTGCCTCACTGGTACAGAAACTGGGATGACCAGTGGCATGAGGCTCTCATCTTTGGCCGCTTGGCACTCACCAGATCCACCTCATCTGCCCCTCGACCTGGACCTGATGGGGCCACAGGCGGACTCCAGGGCCTGTGTGGCTCTTGCTGACAACACAAATAATTAACACAATGAAATTAATGGTTTATCAAAAAGCTTGAATCTTAGCAGTGAATCCTTCCTCCCTTCTGTAGTTACAAAGGAAAATGAGCAAGTGATTAAGAACTGTTATACCACGGGTCTGTTGAATGCTTGATTCAAGCGTTCCAAGGGGTGCAATTATTTTTCAAGGAAAAGCACGGCTATGACGTAGTTCCAGGTCTTGTCCTCATAACGGTTCCATATCACTTCACCAAATTATTTCAGTTATTTCAAAGAGTCCTACAAGCTACCACAACAAAATAACCAATTAAAGCAAAGTTGTTGGTTAAAGTAAATCGGATAAGATCGTCAAACAATGTCTAAAATATCCTATTTTTATTTCAATTTCGGTTAAAAAGAGCCCTCGCACTCCCTCGTCTCCCCTCACACGCACACATGCTCACACACACTGAGACTCGATTCGCGACCGACAAATTGAGCCACACCCCCGCAACTTGATCAATACAACAATTTCTAGTATCCGAAATAACATTTGTTTCAATATATTTTGCCCTAATCAGCCTCACATAGCTGTAGTGGAAAGCACAGTTATATGTGTAACAAACTAAAGACCCAAACATACTTGCGACAGAAAAACAGTGTCCTCATGTCCGCGCACTCCTGCATAATAGTGTGGATGAAAGAAATGATTAAGATTTAGAATCGGAATATGGTGACACACATCTTCTGACGATGCTACTTCTGACGAGAGCTGCAACAAAAAAGGTAATCCCAGAAGCGATCTCATTTTCTGAGTTGCTCTCTTTCATTCCCTCAAATACAAACTGACACACACACATGCACAACCTCATTACTCCAGTAAGTGCTCAAGTAAAGCAGCGCAATCCTCCATTGCTAGTTCTAACATGATGTTTTTGAATTAGCCAAGAAGGCTTGAGCTTTATTAAAGAAGTTGAATCTGTGGCGGAAGAAAGTAGTTCAACTCTCAAGAGCGTTTTAGGGATGAAAACCAGAAAATGTCTTGAGATAAAACCCTGAATGATGTTTTAAGGTGTGGTAACCATGGTATAAGCTAAATAATTGACTCTGGCATTTTTCATTAATTCAACGGTCTGTCGTCAATTATTCCTTGCATAAGATATATTAGCACAGGAATTGAAGTCGGCTCAAAATCTCTCTTTATTTTTTTTTAAACATAATGAATCAACTATGACCAAAGTCACAGTTCACTCAGAGTCCATCTTGGAAATGCTACTAGGCTTATGGAAAAAGCTAAATGAAAATGGTTTGTCAAGCTTACATTACAAAATGACATTTCACATGTGCAATGCATTTTCTGACAACTATGGTCTCACAAATGTTTTTCCTTTTACTAAAATCATGCAAAAAAAAAAAAAAAAAATTCAGTATGAAAAGCTAATATTAATAAGCAAACAAACAGATTTTACATCTATCAAAAAAGGCGATTGACTATAGCTACCATAGTGTATGTTATAATTTCTCCCATTCATTTATCCATCATAGTTCCATCTCCTCCACCTTATCCCATTTCTGCTAAGATGGTGAAATATCTGGCTCTACAGCCAGAAACCGACTGCATGAGTATTGATCTGTGCCACCAGTCAATAAAATAATGGCATGCCACAACAGGACATGGTCTTAGGCCAAATTAATCTCTCCTGTGGGTATGTAAATTATTAGAGAAAAGTTCCTTCTGTGGTAGGTTCACTGTACTGCATACAGAGTGCTCCATAAAACTGGAACTTAGAGACTTTGACAAAAAAGACATTTGTTGCAATTTCACAATGCCTGAAAATTTCAAAACGTCTTAAAAAAAAACTAAAAGATTTGAGTCAGAAAAGAAGCATTCTGGGAGGAGCACCAAACCCTTGTTTCTAATTCCTGTTTCACTTCATTACAAACTCAAAGAGGAGAAATTAGAGAAAAGAAAAGAAAAAATACTGAAACTTCATTGACACACTACAAAATAACTAAATATTAAAAACACATACTTGCAATATATGCACCACTACTACCATTTGTCTAGCTGGATGTTTATTGAAAATCTACAAACCTCCAAGTAGGTGGACTGTCTTATCTGAACTCTAGCCTTGCTGGCACCGCTGAGGCATTCAGTTTAGTACATGAAGCCCTCACTCACCCTTGAGCAAGAGCTGTGTTTTAGTGTGTGTTTGGAGTAAGGGAGGTTGAGGCATAAAACAACTCCCTTCAACACCAGAAGACCAAAAAAAAAAAAAAAACCTTACTGACTCATATCAAGCACTTTCAAATTAGCTGGAATCATTTGACCCAAGATTTGCTTTACCTATTCTGCTTTCTATGTTCTGTATGCTATCTGATCCATAGATCAACAGTTTATGTACTCACACACCCTTTCTTTGTAACCTTCATATAGATTTCTTAAGGGAAAGCTGTTGTCCTTTTCGAAGTAAGTTTACGTAACAATGAAATGCAGGCTGAACTAAGTAGCATGGACCAAAAACATTAAGGTCCTTTCCTTAAACTAATATTTTATTGCTAATTGGTAGTTAATCTTCCATATATATATATATAAATAAAGATTAACTATCAATTCTCATGGGATGAAATGTTTTTACAAGTTCCCATTCCAAAACAAGAACTAAACTTAACAACACAATAAAATAAACATAAGTGATGCACTAGGGCCAGAGGGCTGACGGCGGGGTGCTTTTGCTGGTTTTTGTAATGGGTGTCAGCCATAAGATAGTAATTATAGTTGTGTGGAAAAGTCTTTGTTTGGATCGACAGATCATGTAACCTAATGGTTACAGTCAGCACCTGTTCTTTACTAACTTTGCACTTCCCTTACAACTGAGAAACCTGCAGAAATTGAAAGCATTCAAAACAGGTACAGCATCCTCACTGTATCATGTTAAGCAGACATCAATGTCAACTTCACTTGAGAAAGGGAATTTCACAACAACATAAGAAAACTGCGTCTACATGAGATTTGAAATAATCAGATTATTCTCTGTGTTTGACCTCGAAACATAAACAGACATCCGCACAACCCTTGCACACATCGGATAAGCCAGTAATGATGTTACCTGCATTGCAAAATCAGGGCAAATATCTACCTGTGCCTTTTTTTATAAAAAACTTTTTATCCCCTTTTCTCCCCAATTTGGAATGCCCAATACCCACTACTTAGTAGGTCCTCTTGGTGGTGCGGTTACTCACCTCAATTTGGGTGGTGCAGGACAAGTCTCAGTTGCCTCCACTTCTGAGACAGTCAATCCGAACATCTTAACACATGGCTCGCTGTGCCTGACACAGTGGAGACTCCCAGCATGTGGAGGTTCATGCTACTCTCCGCAATCCATGCACAAATTACTACGCGGCCCATTGAGAGCAAGAACCACTAATCACGACCAAGAGGAGGTTACCCCATGTGACTCTACCCTCCCTAATAACGGGCCAATTTGGTCGCTTAGGAGACCTGGCTGGAGTCGCTCAGCATACCCTGGATTCAAACTCGTGATTCCAGGGGTGGTAGTCAGCTTCAATACTCGCTGAGCTACCCAGGCCCATGCCAGTCAGGTTTTTGAATAAACCACTTATGACCTTACCTAGATTAAGGATATTCATTGAAAGCTTGTACATGACTACACACGTTGTCTGCTTATTAAGCATAATCAGTGTAAGACAGAGATGTAACTCTGCTAATGATGTAGAAGACTTGCATGTAAACGCACTCACACCGATTAACTGTTAAGCATAAGCATTTACCAATAAATTGCCCAATATATAGATTAATAAATACTTTCTTGAAACATATTCTTTTTCACTTACATACTTGATTAAAAACAGCTAACTTACCTTAATACTATGTGAAGGAAGAGATTCCCTTTCCGAAGCCTTCTGAGCCAAGGTTTCCAGGTTGACCTCTTGCGATACCCTTCTCTTACGCCGCGTGCTCTGGATTACACCAGTTGGAGCGGCCCTGATGTCTTGCGCCATATTGGTATCAGAAGCCCCATTCTGAGAGCCTTGAGTATGATGATCAGTTGGCATGATAAACGGGTTATCAGAGGCAGGACCTCCACCCTCTTTAGAAAGCCGACGTGATCTCCTGGGCCCAGGTTGTTGAGTCCCAATGGATTGATGAGAAACCGTAGGGGAAACAGAATCCTGAGACAGTGTTGACGGAGGATCGGTTGTCTCCTGGCACTGTCCTTTTAACGGAGGATGATGCCGATCAAAAGAGGGTGCATGTGGCTTCTGACCATCAGGGTAATTGTCCACTACATGTTGGTTCTGATGAGGCTGTTCAAATTTTTGTTGCTGTTTCACAAAGTCCAGTTGAATTTGTTGCAAATGCTGTTGTTGTACTTGCTGTTGTGGAGGCTGTATTTTCTGTTGATGTGCTGGTTGTGATGGTGGTACTTGTCGTGACTGTTTTTGATGTTGAAGCTCCTGTTGCTGTATCTGGCGTTCTAGCTGTTCTTGCTGCTGCTGAAGCATTATCTGTCGCCGCATCTGCTGAATTTTTTGCTGTTGCTCCTGTTGCTGAAGTTGTTGAAGGTGATGTTGGGAATTCGTCTGTGTACTGTAATTTAAATTTGGCAAGGTCCGATTGCTCTGAACAACCTTATAGTAACCTGCTACCAAGTTCTGCTTTGGCTGTCCAAAGGCTAACTGAAAGGGTTGAAGCACAGAATTCCCAGTAGTAGACTGTCCTTGCTGCTGTGGATTCAACATACCAGGCTTTTGCGTCTGCTGAAAGTTTTGCTGCTGCTCCCACTCCATGCACTGGCTGGTTTTGGTGGCATCCTTGAAGCTGTCTTTGCTTATGTCAGCGCCTTGTTTTTCTGTTGCCCTAATGGTAGATGGCTCAGGTTGCTGCTGCTGCTGTTGTTGTATTGACATGCTCTCATGCATCTGCTTTGCAAAAACAGTCTGCGCCCCAAAGTAAGGGGTAAAGTTCTGGGGCCAAGCTGTCACACCTTGTGACCAATTGTTTGCTCTCTGTTGAGGCTGCAAAGATGGGTCTTGGTGTGCCCACTTCATGGGCATTGTCTGTTGGTAGTGCCCACGGCTTTGATCACCCTTCTCTGGGCTAAAAATGACAGAATTGAGGTACATATGTGGTGCTTCTGCATTAGAGCTTTCCAAAACCCCAGCGTCATTATGGCCTGGCCCCGAGGGAGTGACCCCAATGCCACAATATGCTGAGGACTCTGAATGCTGAGAGGCCTCTTTCATCGCCACACCTTGATCGTTAAAGAAAGTGATACGTTTTCCGGTCCTCTTTGCGTTCGGTTTCTGTTGAGGTTGCAAACTCATGATTTTCATGAACAAAGATAAATAAACAAGAGTTCAAACCCCTAAACCACACAAAGTTCCCTATGGTATAATGAAATGTATTGGAGTCTCACTCTGACCCTTGACAAGTTTTATGCAAGTTAATGGTCATCCAAATCTACTCAACGTGGTAGGAATACAGGTCAGCTTTAAAACACAAAACTGCACCATCTCTTGAGCAAAAATAACAGTTTCGCTACATTGTCTGTCAAACATGTTGATTTTCTTTTTTCTTCTCTGCTAATTCCACAGATCCTGGGATATCAAGTCGGGTTGAGCAGTCTTTTAGGTTTGCTTGTTGCTTATTCATCAGAGAACACCTGAGGAGAAAGTGGTCAAAAATTGTATTGTTAGCCTTCTGAGTCAGTACTTATGGCTTAGTAGGGGGTTCAACTGAAATGGCTGTTTCAGCATTTTCATGAATAGGGCCCTAGAGAAAGGATTTGAAAGGGAAAGGTGGATTGTTTAGGGTGGGAAGCTAAAAGTATGTTGAACCCATATTGTATACAGGGTAGTTTGTTCACTAGAAAGAAACTGACTAATCTTAGCAACCAACATGACACACATGTGAGAAAGTTAACTGTGAGTGGGGGGGGAGGGGTGCACAGTCACAAATCATTGTTTCTGGTTTGTGCAGAAAGAGAGAAAGAGTGAGAGTGTGTAAGAGGAAAAGCTGTCCAGTTGAGTGTGTAAATGTACTAACCCAGTTTCACAATGAGAGAGGAATTTTAAGGTGATTCCCCACATACGTTCACGTCAACATTAAAAAATGTACTTAAAAACTGATTAAAAAAAGGTGTACCATTAACTTTTCATTAATCATGGCGGATTAAGTGCTGTTGTGTGCATGTTTAGCAATCAAATCCCCATTTAAATAAATAATCCTTTGACTTGAGTCATATTTCAAAACAGTGAACTCAAGCATAAGTGTACATTTGTTAAATGAGTTATATCTCTGTATGAAAACAAAACTGTACCAATTGAGGCAATACACTATCTGATGACTTAAACATTACTAAGCACAACACTTTAACATGGTGACTAAGAGATATTCAACAAATAAATAGGCTAAATAACTATAACATCTGATTGCACAAAACTATCAAAAGTAAGATATACAAAAGGCTCCAATACAGAGTGGCACAAAACCCCTTATGTGCATTCTGAATGCAGAAGAGTGCCCCTGGCTGATAACATTGCAGGTACACATTTAGTTCAGGATATCAAGCAGTTTAAATAATTTTTACAGCAACTATTTATTTAAGCAGTGTAAGACCGAATCTGGAAAAGACTTTAATCGCTCCACAGCACCTAACAAATACAGGAATATTACTCGTCAAGCAAAGGATTTTACGTCTTGGAATGTATCGTTGATGCAGTACTTTGATGTAAAGACAAAACCTAAAGCATTAAACAGACAAAGCTTCTTGCAGAGGGTTTTACTTTGCTGACTGTTATTGGTGGAGACAACATTTCAAACCATAGAATTTGCTAATATTTTTATGTGAAACCTTGAATTAAAATACATTTTAACATTTTTTGTCAAAATGTAAATTAAAATAGATAAAGTCGAGAGTGAAAAAAATCCCCCAGACATAATGATAAGTATTTGGTAGAGTAAATGGTTATATACAATGCATTGGAAGAATACAAATGGATTTAGGTTGCATTAAATTATAAAGAATGTAAGTATAATCATAATAATTCACTGATACGCAAATCATAGCTAGTAATAAAAGTGACAATCATTCCCTGACACTTTAAGCAGGCAATACGAGCCAAGTAAACTGAAACTGGCCAGTAGATTGCTGTTCGCTGGATCCACACGAGAGCGACAGAGCAACTTAAAAGTAAAAGTGCTTCATGTGTGCAATAAGTAAATGTCATATTCATTGTGCACTGTATGTACAATTAGTTTGAGTCAGTCTTTTTATGAGAAAATGTGATTGATAATGTGCACATACCTGGATAGCCTGGATAAATAAAAAATAAAACATCTGTCGACCTATAAGTTAACACTGTGGAGTAGGGTCTCATAAAATATCATTGTTTCACATATCACGGTATTACACCATTTTTTATTTTTGGTTTAACAAAACACTTTATTATAACTGAAATTTGAAAAAAATAAAAATAATAATGAATGGATGTATGTGTAAAAACAAATCTCCCTTTTGAAAATAAATAAAATAAATAATAAATAGAAATGAAATAACTCAAATAAATAAGAAAGCTAACAGAATTATAATAATGAACCGAATTATAAACATGATAAAAAATAGCATGTGACTATAACACGTTACATAACTAAAGCATGTTAGTATAGCATGTTAGATTAACTATTAAATGAAAAATAACATCAGCTGTGTGAGCTTTTAAAGTAATGTCCTATGATTATTAATAATTAACATATACTGCCAGACTGCTGCTGTCTGTACCATTAACTCTGTGGTTCTCAACTGGTTTTGCTTCAGGACAGATTTGGCGACCCGCCACAGTAGAAATGTAACCTGTATTTAATGTATCCTAGGTCACATTTCCTTTTATGTTGCATAGTTTTGTTCATGGTTTTCAAGTAAAAGGACATGCATCGAGTGAATATTTTTGTTGTTGAGGTCAACAACACAAGCGACAGGAAGTTTTCTCTCCCCCCTTTTAAAAACTAAAGAGCATATTTACTTCCTAATTTCAAACTTAATTGAAAATGAACATAAATATTACACAGGAGGAAAGGCTCCTCATTACCAGTGTGCTAGTCTTAAATAATAGTAATAATAATAACAAATTATAGTATTTATGAAAAAATAAGTACTAGCTGAAACACATCTTGAAACTTGAACTACAACTGCCACTGTTGACATAAATAAGACCTAATAGATTCTTCCTTTAAATTATTTCATATGAACTATAACATTTTGTCTATTTAACAGTTACTTTTACTCATATAAAATCGTGAAACAATTTTGTAAAGATGATGTAAATGGTCTGCACTTATGTAGCGCTTTTTTTATTAACCTTAGAGGTTACCAAAGCGCTTTACACTGTGTCCCAATCACCCATCCACACTCACATTCACACACCAATGGCGACAGAGCTGCCATGCAAGGCGCTAGCCTGCCATTGGGAGAAACTCGGGGTTCAGTGTCTTGCCCAAGGACACTTCGGCATGTGGAGCTGTGTGGGCCAGGATTCGAACCACCAACCCTGCGATTGGTAGCCAATCCGCTCTACCATCTGAGCCACAGCCGCTCCTATGTGTAATTATTTTATTTTTTGTGCATAGCACAGAGTTGCTCTTTTCCTCAGTGCTGTTTGGCATGTCAGGGCTGCCTACTGATGGGTTCGATTTGACTTCCTCTGTAACGCTTTAAACTGGAAAAGTCTCACTAGTATTGAAATTGGTCACATCAGTTTTGAGGTCTGCGCTCCTCAATATCTAGGGAAGCCGGTTGTTGCACGCATGCACCAGGGATCAGAACAGATCATTAGCGCGAACTGGTTCTGTTACACTTGTGTGAAAGTGCAGATGAGAAGCCTTTAGCTGATTGCGAGATAATCATTAAATCTGCCTCGGCAGTCCTAAATAGGCTATCACTTGTGTGGCCGCCAAAATATCTTCAATGAGAGAACCATGTCATTGCTCTTTCCCTGCTGTCCAGTAACCCAGTCCGAATAGACCTGTGACCCACATGTTGAGAAGCACTGCTCTAACTCGCACACACTCACTTATGTCAGACACGCTTCTCTCTGACATTTTCTCCGCTGCATGTGTGTGTGTGGGGCAAGTTGACGAATCTGATGGAAAGGAGATGCGGACGCAAGGTGAGATTCTCCGTCCGGTTGCGTTTTGTTTTCTCCATACCGTAGATAAGCAAATGTACATGGTATGATAACGTCAATTTTCATACTATGCAACGCTACTGCGGAGGAAAAGCAACAACACTTAGTGTTCAACAGAGTGATGTTATAACAAGTCACATTCATACATGCTTATATTGCATCTGACCAAACTATCAAATAGAAACAAGCTATAGATAGAGATTAATATACAGACAACACTCCTTTTTCGGAGCAACCATCCAAATCTATAGTCTTTTCAGGGGTGACACAATACAATGATGAGAAACACTCCTATATGTCTGTGAATGTAAAACTACAATTACATCAGCCAAATCAACTTCCAGTTAAGAAGCAAGAAAACCATGTAGGCCAAAACCTTTTAATCTTAATGAATTATATTAATTTGCATGCTGGTGTTGATTCTTCGATTCTTTACACTAATTCAGCACGTTGTAACAATACCTTCGGTTTGTTGAAAACTGTGTGCAATGAATGTACATGAATGTCATTAAATTACCCAAATAAAAATAAAGACAACAACGATGCATAGTTACTTAAGCCACCCTTTTAGCAGTTGACAAGGTAACATGTTTAATAGGTTTGTAATGTCAAGTTCGGCTACCTAATCACATGGATTCCTAATTTAAACTACGGATGAATGCCAAAGAGGCACAAGCTCAAGAGCTGAGACAGGAGCGAGAATTTCTCCTTAAGAGAAGAGAGTGGATGTGTGTCAAAACCTAGTGAGCTGTCCACCTTGATAGCATTTTTGGGCATCTTAGCGTGTGTACCCACAGGAAGAGTTCTTGCTAACCTTATCTGTGTTATAAAGTTATATTGCCAACTTCATTTTCATGACAATGTAACTTTTTAAAAGGTTTGTTTTTTTCTGAGGTACTGTGGAGAGATTTAAGGCTTTATCTGTCTGAAACTGCTTGAATAAATAGTTGCAAAGTTGAAACTGCTGGATGATGTGAACTAGATGTGTACCCGTAATATTATCTTGCAGTTCTGCTCTTTTGAATGGGCAGCAAGGATTGCCCTCAAGCACTTAGCTTATATTGAAGGGCATCATTCTGCGTTCAGGATGCAAATAAGCAGTTTCGTTCTGCTCTGTATAAGAGGCTTTTTTATTTCTTACTATTCTTATTTGATAGTTTTTGATATTAATATTATGTTATAGTTATTTAGCCTATTTATTTGGTGAATATCTGTTTGTTACCACGTTGAAGTGCTGCACTTTTTTGCCATATCCCTATGAAACACTTCTGATCAGGCTCACCTGAACATAACAAAGACTAATTACACATTATCCTTAACACCAACTAGTCGTTCAAACAACTGACTGACTAGTCGCTTATGAAAATGGGTACTTTTGTTCTTCCCTACACATTGCAGCGCTGTATCATCACTTATTATAACACACAAATGAAATGGAAACTTCTGCTCAAGACAAAAGCTAATTCAAAAAGTGGACGGGAGATGTCCCATCCGTCCCACCCATAAATGATACCTATGAATACAGTTGCAAGAAAAAGTATGTGAACCCTTTGGAATTACCTGAATTTATGTATAAATTTAAATTTGGTTTGATCTTCATCTCAGTTACAATAAATAATCAAACACAATCTGTTTTAACTAAAAAAAAACACACACACAAATGATTGTGTTGTTTTTGTACATATTGAGTACATCATTCAAACATTCACAGCGTTGGTTGGAAATTTATGTGAACCCCTAGGCTAATGATGTAAACAAAAGTGAATTATTGTATGTAAACCTGGTATCCTGGAGGTGTGGGTTAGAGCTGCACTAACTCAAACATTTTGAGTTTTCTATTCACAAGAAACATCTGCTGATGTTAAACATGCCTCGTAAAACAAGAGATCTCAGATGACCTACGATCAAGTATTGTTGCTTTGGATAAAGATGGAAAGGGTTACAAAAATCTCAAAGAGCTTAGACATTTATCTGTCTGCAGTTAGACAAATTGGAGATGATTTAGTACTGTGGCTACTCTCCCTAGAAGTGGCCATCAAGCCAAGATGACTCAAAGGCCACACCACAGAGTGCTCAATGAGGTAAAAAAGAACACTAGAATGATGGCTAAAGAATTGAAGGAACCATTGAAACTGGTTAACCTCTCTGTTCATGAGTCTACTACATGGAAAACAATAAACAGGTCATTTTGCACTGAGCTGAAGCAGTTCTGTAAAGAAGAACACTTCTGAACATTGTGCATAGGTAATTTGCTTCCAAAGGAGGATCGACCAGGTATTAAATCCAAGGGTTTATTTACATTTTTCATAGCACTGTAAATGTTCAATTGTTTATGACATGAAATATTACAATTGTTTGTGTGTTGTTAGCTTAAGCTGATGAGATCACATTTTATGACCAATTCATGCAGAAAAGCAGCTAATTCCAAACGGTTCACACATTTATTTTTTACCACTGTATTTATCACACTAAAATAATGTAGAACAGCGATTTTATCACACTAATATAGGGTTAATATATAATCTTGTGGTTATAACTTTGCAATTTTCAAGACCTTTTCACTTCTATTGCAAGTACATTACTGTGACAACGATTTTAATATATATATATATATTTATTATTATTATTATTAAATGAGGGACGACTCAAAATTATTTACTGTGTGGTAATCAACATTATGCCTATACATACTGAACCCGAAACATATCTTTAGACGCAAAACAAAAAATAGTGACACGCAACGCAACGGCCATAGACAACCATCAGACGCATGTAAATACAAAATAACGCAGACGAAATGCAATAACGCGCGTCCTGAGTGAACGCCCCCGTCGTGTTCGAACATTAGTTCAAGTGATCCAAACATGCCTATGATGCCCCAAAATTGTGGTGTCTAGGTAGACAGCTCCCTTGGTTTTAAGACAGCCAGAGTGTTTGCATACTACATCACTGCCTTTCCTGGACCCCCTCCCCCTCCTTTTAGTGCAGCCAGCTCAGCGCTATTTACCAGATATCCTTTGTTGCAGAAAAGGGATTATCCAGTCACTAATTCCGTGGCACACTGCAACAAAGTCAGACAACAATGCATCCTATGAAGCATGCTCGAGCAACAAAATAACTATTCCTAGTTGTCAACTATGGTGAATGTAATTTGTGGGGAAGTTAGTTGTTGCTTTCAGCTTTCAGCACAAGGGTGTCAACATCCACACATAGCGAATGTTCAAATGACATTATTATTACTCTGCAACAACTTGAAGAGTAATGTCATGTTAAAGAATGTCTATTGCATGGTTTCGATTTGCTGAGCAGACTTCACCTCTGTACATATAAAATCGTGACCTAATAAGACTTTTACACAAAAAAGAACAAATCCTTACCGTGTGCGTTGTTTTAATGTGACACTAAGAACAACTGCAAGGTCCAAAGCAATAGTACAGAAATGACTGCATGATTATCCACGATTGAGTCATGCAATGCTGACCTCACTCGAGTAATATTCAAGTCAAGAGGTAGAGCCTCACAAACGAAACCACAGAGAAATAGAAATGGAGGGCTTCTTTGAGAAAATGGCGAGGCAGTTGCTTCCAAATATGACATGCGACTTCGTTATTATTGCACACGCACGCGTATCAAAACGCCCAAAACACAGTCTAGTTTTCTCATACAGTGAGTATGGAACAACATAATCTTTCAGCTGAAGTCTTGTGATCCCCTACTGTCCTGCTGGCCACACCCACATCCGCGACCATATAAGGCATTTCCCTTTCCATGCGGCGCGCTGCTGTAAGTTACAGCAAATGCAAGTGCCATGCGGGAAATTCCGTCACTGGGAAATGTCCTGTACAGCATGGGCAACAAATAACCAAATAACTTGCACCAAACATCCCAATCCATAATACCTGAATCAAGCAAATGAATGACAGTATCTTCACGAGAGGATAAAACTAAACAAAAACAGCACTGCAAACATAACCTGCTACTATTCTACTGAATGTGAGAACAAGTGAATAAATGAGAAACAAAGTGATTATTTCATAACAGAAATCCAAGTTTCAATATGTTCTATGTACTGAATGTAAAACACCACTTCATTTGCACTAATATAGAATACTGCTGTAACAGCATGTAGGATGCACACACTTGGAGTTCAGAGAACGGGCTCAAAATATGGGCTCAATCCATCTTCTCTGGTGCAAATAGAAAACCTTTACAAAGGGGAACATTGTGAGCACGACTGATGGAGTTTGCAGAAAAAAATCAGAATTTATGGATGTGCAAAAAAATAAAAAATAATTTAAAAAAAACTGGACAATTTTACATACCTAGTGTCTCTAACGACCCCTTATTCACTTTTGGTACTCAAGCCATTATAATATATATATATATATATTTGTCTTTTTTTTGGTGCTATTTATAAGAGATAGATTGATAAATACGAAAGAGGTGTGGGCACGACTCCAAAGAATGGATGAGACACAGACCCCTGTAAATAAGGCCCATGGTCTCTAAAGACTCTCTTAAGAGTTCAAATGGTCACAGGTGTCCCAGCCAACCATCTAAAAGTGCCCAAAACCCCTCTAAAAGACAAGCAACCAGCTTAGATTGGTTTTAGCGGGTTTTCTTACTTCTAACAGTATTTGTGACATTTCTATTTGTGACTTTTCTCGACACGTGCGCCGTTCTGTATAACACCAATAAGCCTATAACTGAGAGAATATGGGCACATTTGCATGTGTGCAGAGGCTCAGCAGCCGACATGATCAAGCATGTGCTGCTGTAAGGAGACGCCCATAGGCCTAATCGTGTCACTGCTCTCTCTCTCTCTCTCTCTCTCTCTCTCTCTCTCTCTCTCTCTCTCTCTCTCTCTTTCTCTCTCTCTCTCTCGCGAGTTTGTGACCATCAAACAAACCGATGCCTCCAATACTGTTCGGGTGTGTGATGTTATTCATATACATTATTCGAAATAGTTGCATACTCCGTATTACAGAACACTTATAGCCTGTTTTCATGTTACTCACTAAAAGATGATCACATCCATATCTGAATGCAATGCATGCACGATCCCAAGTCATTCCTGAAACTGTACATAACTGTGGATCGTTCAGTAAGCAATGACAGCACTCAGTAAATATTTCAATAAACCATGTTGGGGAGGCGAACAAAAGTTTATATGACACAGTTGTTGCAACACCGCCAAATGTTGCACAACAGTAACATGATCCATCACAATGCAGGTAGAGTTTAAACAGACATTATATGTACTATATATATATATATATATATATGCACTAGTGACAATATATGCACTAGTGACAACTGTCTCTGATTGAAAGAAAAAGCATGCATTTGATAATAAAGAGAAGTAGATCGTTATATATTTGTCGCAACTCTTTTACTGTTAAGCACTGTGGTGGTGGTGGTGGTGGTGTTAAGGCTGCGCTTGTGCACAAATGTGTTGTTTACATGAAACAGTAACAGTAACAGTTCGCCACTCCAGCAATGACTGAAATGCATGTAAAAGCACATCTAATTGTTTCAAAGGTCCGGAGCCACCCAATCAAATCAATTCTTCTGAACAACTTACTCTTTCCTGCACAAAACTCATGAAACATATATTTGTTTACATGTGGAAATACCAGCACAGTCATTCTTATATCGAAAATGCGTCGACGCGGGTAACATTACCTGTAAAAACATCTGCGACGTAGCTCCGGTGATTCGGGACTCTATTTTCTTTTTTTGTGCGTTTTTCTTTTTTTTTTTGCTTTCAAGAAAAAAAAAGAAAAAACTTTGAGCCCTTGCCTGTAGCGTCACTTCCTCGTTGCAAACAAGAGCGCCACCCGCTGCATAGTGAGACAAGGCTGAGTGCTCATTGGCATACTTCCCATACTACCCTTACTGCTTATATCATAACTAGTATGAGTAGTATGCCATTTGGAGCCCTGTCAAATACCAATAGTGTCTAAAGTAAACATGCAAGATGCAGCCAGCACTTTCACGTTCACCCTGCGGCCAATCAGAAGAGCGCCTGGGTGTCACGTGATTGTTTCAGGACGTAGCGCAGTAGGTGCAAGTGTGATTTTAAACGCGTCAGACTTTGGCAAACTACTTTTATTTAAAGCATTGGGCTATAAAATCAGAGCAGGAAGTAAGGACATGTTAAAGGTGAAAAGAGTTGTGTTGCATTCTCGCCCAGGTAAACAGTGTTGATGATTTAGCTTTGTTTACACATATAACATGTCAGCTAACCAGCATTGACTTTACTGTAGTGCAATTGCGCTGTGTAGACAAAAAAAAAAACAGAAGCAGTTCATGTTTTTCCCCTTTACGTGACTAGGCAAAAATGGTCATCCGGTTCCAGAAAATTTCCGTGTTGAAGAGATGATGAAATCAAGTGAGCTGAAAGAAGGACAGGTGTTAGTTCGGACACTGTATCTGTCAGTTGACCCTTACATGGTGAGATGACCAACTGTTAAAAGTATAGTACACCCAAAAATAAAAATTATTTCTTCCCTCGCACAAAGAAAGCGGATGTTTGGCAGAATGTTAGGGACCGAAAGCCTCAGTCACCGTTCACTTTCATTGTATGGAGGAAAAAAATGGCTGTCAGTCCCATTGATTCTTATCGACATCTTTTGTGTTCCATACAACTTCATTATATAGAAACTTCTATAATATTTGGTGTGTTACAAGCTATTAATTTACTCCTATAGGTGTACAGTCTAACCTTCTACACCTATAAGTTCTGTACAAGTAATTACAGTATACAGGTAAAACCTATATTCATAGTATGCATGAAATAATAGTAACACCATATTTAAAAGGATAGGTCGCCCAAAAATGAAAATTCTCTCATCATTTACTCACCCTGATGCCACCCCAGATGTGTAGGACTTTCTTCCTTCTGCTGAACACACAAAAGTAGCTCTGTAGGTCCATACAATGCAAATGAACGGTGACCAAAATTGTGAAGGTCCAAAAATCACATAAAAGCAGCATGAAATAATACATACAACTTGGTTTAATCCATGTCTTCTGAAGAGATATAATTGTGGATGAGAATCAAAGTCCTTTTTTTACTATAAATCTCCTCTTTCACTTCCACATTCTTCTTTTGTTTTTGGTGATTTGCATTCTTCATGCATATTGCCACCTACTGGGCAGGGAGGAACATTTAAAGTAAAAAAGGTCTTAAAATATCAATCTGTTTCTCACCCACACCTATCACATCGCTTCCGGAGATATGGATTTGAACATAAAAATTTTTAAATAAATCTTCGTTTGTGTTCAGCAGATGAATGAAAGACAGTCATACACATCTAGGATGGCATGAGGGTGAGTAAATGATGAGAGAATTAGAATTTTTGGGTGAACTATCCCTTTAATGCAGCGCTGTCGCATGAACGATGATACTGGTGCTGACTACCTGTTGCCATGGAGATTAGAGGAGCCTGTGGATGGAGGTGGAGTTGGTGTAGTTGAAGTCAGCGAAAATGATGCATTATCTGTTGGTAGTGTTGTCACCTCCTTCAACTGGCATTGGCAGACCTACGACGTGATGGATGGCAGTCTTTTACAGAAGGTATAACTTCTTCAAGTGTGATCGAATGGTCCACTCACTCACTTATATATATGAGGCTTATGATGTGTTGTGTAATGATTCTTGCAGGTTGACCCAGAGATGGTAGGTGGTCACCTGTCATATGTTCTCGGAGCGGTGGGCATGCCTGGTCTTACAGCTCTATTAGGTGTGAGAGAGAAGGGCCATGTGACTCCAGGAACCAACCAGACAATGGTTATCAGTGGAGCAGCCGGAGCTTGTGGGTCAGTTGCTGGACAGGTAAATTATAAGTGGACTGTTAAAAGCTTGTTGACAGCATTGGAATTCCCACTTTACCTTTATTCCCCCTATATGCCATGTTATTCTATGTTTTCCTACTGTTGTTTAAGATTGGCAGATTGGATGGTTGTGAGAGAGTGGTGGGGATCTGTGGTTCCGACCAGAAATGTCAGACCTTGGTTACTGAACTTGGCTTCACCGCAGCTATAAACTACAGGAATGGAGACATAAGCTCAGCGCTGAGGGAGCTTTGCCCCAAAGGGATTGATATATACTTTGACAATGTGGGTGGTCCCATCAGTGATGCTGTTATATCACAGGTACAGTCTTCACATACTCTGCTGTCCTGTCACAATTGCTCAAAAAGGCTATGTATCCTTTTTTTGTTGTTGTTGGTAGTTTATGTTAAAGGACAATCCTAACTGTGTGCAGATGAATCCTGGTAGTCACGTGATCCTGTGTGGGCAAATTTCACAGTACAATAAGGATGTACCTTACCCTCCACCTCTAAGTAAGGATACCCAAGAAGATTTGTGCCACAAAAATATCACCAGGTACCAAACTATCAGGCATTCTTTTACAAAGGAGAGTAGGGAGTATTACCATGTATGCTGTCCTTCACGTGTACACAAAATCTGAAGCTACTAGTGAAAATGCTTATTTTTGCATTCTTTTCTAATTTAATTTAAGAGTATTTGGCATGTCCCCTTATGCTTCAAGCTGACATGGACTCCACACATTTCCTTGTTTCCATTGAAACACAAGATGTTTTGGAACATACTTAAATCATGCTGGATAGCAAAGATCATCAGGTCCTTGTTAAGGCAAGATCTGATGATCTTTGCTATCCAGGATGATTTGAGAATGTTCCAAAACATCTTGTGTTTCAATGGAAACAAGGAAATCTGACTTTTGAGCAAAGGAGTTAACATGGTCAGTGTCACACATTTGCATTCATTTGCTTAGTGACCTAGAATATGACAGAAACTCAAACATCTCTTCTACAGTTCAACAAAATCCCCAAAACTTTGTGTCCAGGTTTAAATAAAAAAAAAAATCCCAGATTTTCCCAGAAATGTGTTCCCCACTATATAAGTTTTTTGTTCAATTGTTTTTAAATAATATTATTTACAGCGTTTGGTGTAATCTAATTACTTTTAAACAAAAAAAGTGTGTTACATTGCGTTACATTTTAAATCCTAGTAATCTGATTACAGTTACTGACTTTCGGTTAATTTAATTACTTTTAAGTACATTATAGGGTAATGTTTATTTCTAATATATTATTTATGAATAATACATGTATTATGGCCCTGTAACAAGTCATTGTGGAGGAGAAATGTGATGTGCTGAGTGTATGACTTGTGTAACGATGAACAAGGAAGAAATATAGACATTATTGTGAATTTGTTGAATGGAAAAGTGTTTTAGAAAGTAACTTAAAAGTAAGTAATTAGTAATATGATTACTTTTTCAATGAAGTAATTAGTAAAGTAATATGATTACAATTTTATTAAAAAAAAATTCTATTTGTAGTAGGCTTGGGATCCATGACTTTTTCACACATCAGCATAAAAATTCTGCCACGGATCACAACTCGCATAGTTTTCCATTAAATCGACCCAGTAATAAACATCACCATTTCTAATCGTTCAGTTTGCGCAGTTATGCCAGTTTCATACACTAACCTGCAAACTCATCAACATCACTTAGTTCATTCTTTAAGTACAAAAACCTTTGTAACATTGGATTGCCATCTGCTGAGCCGCTTCAGCTCATCCTGTGTGTGTGTGATACCATTGCCTTTCTTACCCACGACAGGCTACAGTAAATGTTATATCACCCTCTTGTGGTCTCCCAATGCTATTACACCAGACTGTGTCAGAAGGCCAACTGAGTGAATTGGAAACCATGCAAATTAGGCTTATTTAAATGTTGGTTAATTTTAATAAATAGCTGCCTCAGAAATATATTGATAAAATAAAATGCAGATTAATAATCAATATATATCGATATTTTATGACATGCCTAATTTGTAGTGGAGTCCTATTTTTAGTAACTTATCCAACATTGATTATTGATAATTAAATGATATTCCTCAACCTGTATTAGTCACATTATTTACTACAACATATTCACAGGGAGAGATTTGTTGTATTGAACTACATGGAAAAACACGAAGAAGGCCTTGTGCAGCTCAGTCACTGGGTAAAGACAGAACAGATAAAGGTAAGCTGAAACAAATAATGAGTAAAATCCACCGTGGCTATGATGAGTAGCACAGTTACGTATTCACGCATAAAAGATATCCGTCCTTTTGTTCATCACTTTCAAAAATATTAAAATTATATTTAATACACAGGTGTTGGAAACTGTTGTAAATGGTATAGAAAACATGGGAGGTGAGAATTGTTATCTTCATTATTTTCTAAGTTTACATTGCATACATATTGTATGAACTGTCTATGTTTATATAATTGGGTATGTTGCATATTTCAGAGGCATTCTGCTCCATGATGACCGGGGGCAACGTAGGTAAACAAGTCGTCAAACTTTCAGACTGAGTAAAACAAATCCATTGTGAGGTGCTGTTCTAACAAGAGGCCGTGAGGTGGGGTTGTTAAATATCTCAGCTGGGAACCAAAAGGTTGTGAGTTTAAACTCGCAAAGGGTGAAGGTTTAGCACCATTTTGCCTTGGGCAAAATGACCTCATAATAAGTGTGCTGTAAGTTTATTTGGATAAAAGGCCATGCTAATTGACAAATAAGCAATTAATTAGACCTTAACACGTTTTATTTTTATTAATGTCTGGTTTGAGTGTCTACTTGAACCCTTTAAGCTCTGAGGGTGTTTTTAAGATTACCTGTTTCAGTGGCATACCCAAAATTAAAGGCTTAACTTGACTAAAAAATAAAGTGTCAAGTGTTTGGTATCATTTTAAAGAACATTTTTCACTTTTTTATTACACAGATAATGATAAATTCTGAGACTCTCAGCCTATGAAACAAATTGTTTTATTTTCCTTTCTTTTTCTTCTGATTTGACATTATATATATCAGGGTCTATATAAGGTAGCTCTGACAAACTGCTTTTGTTTAGTTCCCAATCATGTCAACTGTAACCGATTAAAATTTTGTGTTGACACAACAAATCAATCAAAAGTTATAGCATTACTAAAATCATTTAAATAATGTCTCCAAACAAATAAACTTAATACATAAGAACTACAGTAATTACACATGCAAACACAACGACTTAAAGTTTGCATACAAGCAGGCATCGTTTTAGTAATGCGAGTTCATAAAATATGTTTCATTTTGTGCAATTTGAGTCATCATTGAGTCTGTCATGTACTTTGTGCCATCTCCTGGCAGCCATATGTAATAAGAGTGATTTCTTGACTGCCCAAATATGGAGGACTATCACCACTGGTTGGAGCAATCTGAACCCAATCCGATTGAAGCATTCCATGATGCTACAGCAATTCCGATGATGTCATCTAATCTAGAAAATCTAAGTTGTTTGTAGCCAATTAGCAAGATGCCAGATAGCCAGATGCTGTGTGCACATTGTGCTTCGTGTGGATTATCTAATGAGCTTTGCATCCAATTACTTTGTGTGTGGGCTTGTTTTAAAGATAATCACCTCCTCTAAGGAATGGTATGTAATGATTTTTGTTCCGTTTATTTTTTGTGATGTTATAAGCGAAAACACAGCATATGAGCAAAACCTGTTCACATCAAACATGTCAAAGACAAAGAGTACTCGACTATTACTTGCTATATTATCTGTATGTGAGTAAAATAAATAGGCTGGTTGTATTCTACTCTTTGAGAGCAACATATGACACATGGCTATTTGATGGGTTTGATGTTTTTGCAGATGACAATAATATGTGCAGTGCAAAATTTTCATAAATTATCAAAGCTGAACAATTCTGATTTGTCTGCAAATTTCAAAGCAATTATTCAGTTTTGGTTATAATGCCTATTCTAAAGTAAAGACAGCCCAATGAAAAATGCAATGAACAATTACAGTGCTCTACTTATTGTCTTGGTTAATGTTAATTTCAACATGTACTAATACATTTGTTTTTTAATTAAAAGTGGTATATGTTAAGAAGGTAATGCATTATGAACTAACATAAAATAACAATTATATTTGACAATTTTAAATATTAACAAACATAAATTCAGTTTAATTCTGTAAAACTATATTGTTTATTGTTACTTCACAAGCCCTACTGCATTTACAGTACTCATTTTAACAGATCGATTGTAAAGTGTTACTGGATCAATATAAACCTTACAACAATATAAAGGTTTGTTTATCTTTCTGACCAATTCCTTTACTGGAAAAAGAAACCACAGAATATGAGTCACAATATGAAGCCATTTTACTTTGTTATACATGAACACAGCCAGATAAATCAAATAAAAAAATCAAATAAAAAAACAATGCAAACTTAAAACTTTATATCTTTTCCCTTAATTTGTTGCAAAACCTTTTAAAGTAAATCCTGAATAATTAAGTAATAATTAGTTTGTTTCATTAAAATAAATATTTTTGGTGCCTTCCACACACAAAAAAGTGAACAACACTTTCCAACAGTGAAACTACGAGTCACATGACCACAGAAACAGAGAATGCCCATAAAACCATGCAGAACAACTGGAATATACTGTAAAATATTAATATGAATAAATACAATAAATGTTTTTTTAAAAAACTCAAACTCTTTTAAAATCAGGTATTCATCAAACATTCATGCAGTACTATTGGTTCACCACAAATCTAGATTAATATGTACTAAGTAAATGTGGAATCTTCTAAGAAAGTTTAATCTCACCATCCTGTAATTAAAACGGCAACCAAGGTCTTCCAAAATAACATTCAGGTCATTGATAGACAAATTAGAGCAGCCTATTGTTTAAGTCTTCACTTTCCTGAGACACAAAAGAGACCTTGAGTGACCTGACAAAACATAGAAAAGCCACAAACGTCATTGAATATACCAGAAACTCTGTCACAGCACTTTTCTGTTACCTGTCAAGTGGATTATGGAGGCACAAAGACCTCAATGAGAACACAAGTCTCTTTTAAAAATAGCTGATTTTTTTGTACCATTGTTATTTGTTTTTGTGTGGTTTGCTGTTAAATAGTGTTTGACTAATAAACACATAACGTGATTGTGCACATTTTATTGCTTCCTTTGTGTTCAGTGATTTCATTGGCTCTGTACCTGTACTCTGCACAATGACAATAAAGTTGAATCTTTTTTTTATATATATAGGGTCAAACACACAGGATGGTTTAATATACATCACACACAAAGGATGAGCTGAAGCGGCGGCTCAGCAGATGGCAATCCAATGTTACAAAGGTTTTTGTACTTAAAGAATGAACCAAGTGATGTTGATGAGTTTGCAGGTTAGTGTATGAAACTGGCATAACTGCGCAAACTGAACGATTAGAAATGGTGATGTTTATTATTGGGTTTAATGAGTTGTGATCCGTAGCGGAATCTTTATGCTGAGCATTGGCGTTGTGTGCGTACCTTGGTACAAAAATGTAACAGTGGACCCTAAAATGACATCTATAATAATACATGAGTTTTCACAGAAGAATTAATGTGCTTTAATAAAATTATAAGCTTCACATTTCTACTTTTAAATCCTCCTAATTTGGCCCCATTCACTTCCATTATAAGTGCCTCATTGTAACCTCGATTGTTGCTGCTTTTTTAAAGGACAGATGAGTCAAAATATTTTTTGTGGTCAGTTGACCTGCACTTGTATTGAACCCGGAATATTCCTTTAAGGGGGTTAGAAATAGTGTAACAATGCAAAAAAATAGGCTACAGCTTTCTTTGAGCGAAATACAAATTCTTACATTTTTGTGGTTAAATATGTCCCAAACTTGTTCTTGACAGGTTTCATGAGATTCACCCACCTATTAGTTGAATCTGAACAAATTGTGTTTTATACTGAAACAGTTATCATTAAAAGTATCACAGTCTTTTTATTTTCTTGATTGCCTTTGAAAAAAAAAAAAAAAAAAAAACTGCAATAGGTGAGCTTAACCACATACACATTTCAAGACAGGCAAGATTTCAAATTAACACTGTTTGGATTCATAATGGTGCCAATTTGCTATAAAATCTAAAAATGTGTCTTACTGTCAATGGAGGATCAGAACCAGGTTTGAAAGGGCCCTGTCATCCATGTGTGATGCCATCATCACTTCATATAAAGGATTTGTATAATAACTAGGGAGTATATTTTCCCTAATGACTAGGAATGGAAGTGATTGTCAGTTCAGTGATTGTATAAAGAAAGGCAGGTGGGAAGATCTTGGCACAAAACAAAGTCCATCAAGTAAATAAAACTAGTGACCTCTCTTCAGCAGTCAGTGGCACGATGGCCTGTTGGTCTTGCTACCATCAGAGAATCGAGGAGGCGGTCCCCACCACACCCTGTACACCAGCAGCAGGCTCATGAGCAGGGCCCAGGTACGTACTGGAGACAGGAAGAAGGCAAGTGGCCCGTAGGTCTCCAACAGGAAGTAGCAAGAATAGGCCTGCCAGATCAAAAGGACCAGCATGCCCAGGTGCATCACCAGAGTTCGCCAGCGGCACCCTGGGCGGCAGAAGTGTGAGTGGAAATTGGTGCCACGACACCTGTGATGAAGACTCCAGCAGAGGTAATAAGTGAGAGGCATATTAAAGAAGAGCACCTGTGGAGGACAGACAGCACTTTATGACTGTATACTTGTAAAACTAGGGATGTTTTTAAAAATCAGTCGGTTGCCTGAACATCTAATTGTTTCAGGTTCCCCTGGCCTTGATTGGATGCGTTTCGTATACCTCTTTTGAAAGTCTTAAGTTTTCAAAACATTTTAACATCCAAAGTTACTTTTACTTTGCCGACTTCGTGGTTTTACGACTTGCTCTTGATGCATCCATCAAACGTTTTAACAAATAAAATTACTATCAATTAATTCACACATATTTGTAAATAATATATTATTTTAGACAGACAGGGAAAATAAGGTGGAGTTTACAAGTCTTTTGGGTTCTGAGAACATATTTTTACTTCAAAAGTAATTCAATTCAGCGACTTTATGCCATCATGAGTGGTTTTAAAAAACTGCATTGCAAAAAGGTTTTCAAGGAAGCGTGTGAACCCTGTGAATATTATTTTCTCTTTTTGTTTTTCTGTTCTGAAACAAATAGTTATTGAAATACAATAAAAAAATGTAGCTTGTGTCTTCTCGTTGGCCAACATCCACTTCAGACACACTGAGAACTTAACCATAAATAAGGCTTGACAGTGCAGATTTACAATTTTTTACCAGCATGTCAATCGCACAGGTTAAAATGGGGTTATTTACACTGGGCGTTTTGTTCAAATATGTTACAAACCTTTGGTTTCTTTACCGGTGGTGTGAACGCGCAGTCTAAAAGAATGCATCAAGAATAAAGGTAATGTTGTTGTCTTCAATGAAATTGAGGAACACTCGAGTCTCCTCATCAGTCCAAGATAAATATTTAGACACAATTCTTTGCGTTAATGCCATTTTTCTCGACAAATAGCATTTAAAAAAAAATGTCCTGACATTTGACATATCTACAAAAGATTTATGCACTAAAGTTAAATGGAAAAATATTATGTAAACACTTGTGAAATTTTTGCGATTATTTGCGTTTCCATCAGCTATATCGGTAATATTTTGATGCGCTAAACTTTTTTTGGGGAAAGAAAAGTTGCTAAATTGGATGTAAACATAGTTATTGTTGGGCGACTATTCCACCACCATGACCCATCCCTAGTATATAAAAAAAACACCCATTTCATAATGATCTGCATCATACCTATATCCTGTATTACCTGTATAATTCCCACGACATACGTCAGACTGCCTTCAAGAAAATGCCCATCCACAAACACGCCAAAAGCAAAGCAGGCCCCATTGTGCCCATCAATTACTTCTCCAATGAACCATGGACCTTAAAAAACACAATTCACAACTCAATGTTCCTTTCCACAGTAATTGCAAGGACAGTTAGCATGAACAGACTCATTTCATGAGTCCATCCTGACATGTAAATGGTGCATTCATGACCACATGAATGGGGTCATCGGTTGATTTTAGGCATGCATAAGTCTTTGAGAGGAAATTAACTTTAATACATTAACTTAACATAATCATACTATTAAATCATTATCTATTATTCTTTATAGCCTCTGCAAGGATGGAAAAACCATCCATTCTTTTGTTTTAAAAAAATGAATACAGGCTTTCTGCAGTGTAATTAAGCAATTAGGACTCAACAATTTACAACTTTTAAGAGGGTGTCAGAGAGTTACTTACCCAACGCTGTGCACAGGTTGAAAAGCAGCAGAGAGTAGTAGAAGGTGTTCATCTTACTGAGAAGATGTAGGGACATCCATACTTGAGAAGACAGCCCTGATAAATTATAAGAGGTATATCAAAGTCTAGTGTAACTGCTGTTCAATGAAATTAAATAAATTACATTCAACTGACATACCTCTTGTAGATGACACGTGCATAAATCTGAAGAATACAAGCCCACCTAGGTTTAGTAACACAACTGCCACAAAGGCAATCCGTGCCTGAGTAAATAAACACGTATAGAGATGCATCAAATACTAATTTGTTGAAATAATATAGGCGATAACGATACAAGCTTACAAATGCACACAATAAATCTGTTTTTCCCCCACCAGTATGTAGTGATCTGTGAGCAGGATGAAGGACTGCATGAAGCCAAAGCTGGGGGTGAGGTCCTCCTCTAGGGTGAAGTGCTGCTCTCGTACATTGGAGCGGCCTGCTGAGTCCTGGCAGAAGGAGAGAGAAATAAGTTGTTCAAAGCAGCACAATGTCTTATTTAAATTTTTTTATATTATAAAAAGTGTGGTCATGTCATACAATGAGTTCTGTATTTAAAGGAATAGTTCACCTAAAATGAAAAGTCTGTCATTATTTACTAACCCTAACCCTTTCTTCAGTGGAACTGATAATCACAAGTCTGATTGCTGAGAAAAGTATAAGGCACACCTCTACTCATGTAGCACAATTTGAGGTATCATTCATGTCCGTAACCCTAAGTATGAGCAATAATAGGGATGCTTGCCTTAGCAAAGGCTGACAATGCATAGTATGTACCTCCACTTTAACACTGATGGTGTGCAGTCCAGTAGCATAGAGTGATGGATCCCAGTGCAGCACATACAGTGGTCCACCTGCACCAACAGCTTTTCCCAGTGGAAATTCATCCACACTCACAAACACGGCTGTGATTGATGAATCTGAGAAGGCGAGGACCCTACACAACACGAGGCACAGCACATAGGGCAACTATAAGTGCTGTGTGATGAACCGCAATCATTCTTAGAATGACAGGACAAGACTGTATGCAGGCAAGGAACATGAATGACTTTTGAAATGGAGATGATAATGACGATAAAGGTTTGAGTGGTTGAGGGTTCAAGAGGACACACACACAGAGACACCTGATGTGTGTTGAACTGCGAATGCGGCCCAGAGGCTCCACTCCTGGGTTCAGGTACTGTGCCTCTTTGGGATTGGTGATCAGCACAGCTGGCCAGTCCTCAAATGTCAAGTCGGAGAAACTAAGCAGGTCATGATCGAAAGCCAGTATCCTGTACCTGAACAAAGGGAGGAGAACTGCTGGTGACTACAGGCAGGACTATTTTTATGAAATGACTCTTATCCATCAGTTTTTGTTTTTTTGTACTCGCTAAGATTTCAAGTCAGGTATATTTACACCTGGTAGCATTCCCTTGAATACTTGTTCGTTGCTCAAGTGATCTTACCTGCGGTTGTCCATCCAGTCTCCAAGCTCTAACTCCAGTGTACCTCCTTGATGTCTACTATGCAGTACTGGCATGAAGCCTCCTAGTGTATGTAAGTGCCCACATAGATATGCCACAGCTGTACTGTACAAACCAATGGATAAGGCTCTTTATTTAGCAGAACATTATGTAGTTGGACTCAAAAGTTTGCTCTTATAACAATGGAAGGTAAAAATAAAATGTCTTAAAGACTGCAGTTACCCTGCAACCCAGTTTACATTCACTTCACAAATGAAATACATTTGGGATACATTGGCTAATTTGGTTTTGTGTGTGTGTGTTTCCATATAGTAGACTCATGAACAGAGATGTTATCCAGTTCCAATGAATCCTTCAAGTTTTACCTGTCACTCTAGGGTTCTTTTTTACCTCACTGAGCACTCTGTGGTGTGCCCTTGAATTAATCTTGGCTGGACAGCCACTTCTAGTGAGAGTAGCCACAGTATTAAATAATCTCCATTTATAGACAATTTGTGCACAGATGAATATCTAAGCTCTTTGAGGTAACTTTGTAATCCTTCCCAGCTTTATGTATAGCAACAAATCTTGATTGTAGATCTTCTGAGATCTCTTTTTTGTGAAGTATGGTCCACGTCAGCAGATGCTTCTTGTGAATAGAAAACTCAAAATGTTAGAGTGCCTTTTATAAGTCAAAGTAGCTTTAACCCATAATCTCGTTTCATTAACTGGATGCCAGGTTTGCCAACTACTGACTCTAATTGGCTTTTGTTGACATCATTAACCTAGGGGTTCACATACTTTTCCAACCTACACTTCATTGAACATTTGAATGATATATTCAATATGTACAGAACAATAAAATAATTTGTGTTAGTTAAAACAGATTGTGTTTGTTCATTATTGTAACTGAGATGAAGATCAAACCAGATTTTATAACAAATTTATACATAAATGCAGGTGTGACGAGGAGGAGGGCCTGGCCATGAGGGTGCACGGCTGGCACTAAATCAGATGATCAGCGGGACAGCGACATAAAGGGGGGCCAGAGGCACCAGTTTGGGAGAGAGAAAGAGGCACGCGGCCACACTGCGTGTGTGTTTATTTTTGTTTTATGTTGAGTTTGATATTAAACTTTGTTGATTGTTCAGCCGGTTCCTGCCGCCTCCTCACCCATGCTTTAACTGTTACAGCAGGTAATGCCAAAGGGTTCACATATTTTTTTTGCCACTATATTGCTATAATCTCTGAAAGAAGGTCTATCTAATATGTAATTTTTCTTCTCAAGTAATTGCTGCTTATAATTTTCATTTTTCAATTTTCAATCACTTTAAGAAGGGAATCAAATACAAGTGTTTAGAAATCAGATACGCATCAGATATAGGACACATTTAAAAGTAGATGTGAAAAAAAATCTAATCTCATAAGTGTTTTTGTTGTTTACATGCATGTAACAAGATCCAATCTTTTCCAGATATTGGTGAAAAAAAGAAAGAAAAGTAATTGGTTGACAGTGTAATTGTGGCCATAGAGGGATAGAGATTTGTCCAGACCTCATGAGTTCTCGGACTCCTGGAAAGGGGGAGATGATGGTAGATGTGGTATAATGCCCAAACCAGATGGACTTGTTACTGCTCAGACTCTCTTCTCTAAATGTCGCCAACAAGTCCATCTGAGTCTAAGGCAAAACAAAACCATACATTTCAGTCCAGACAATGGCTGACATTGCTTTCAAATAGACATGGCTATGCGAAGCACACCTCACCTACCTGATTGAGGATTCCAAAAAAGTTATAGGGCCGTTTGGGCCCAGGGGTTAGAGTGGCATCGGCACAAATAAACGAGTAGTTTCCAAAGGGAGTTCTGTGGATGTAGTGGAAGGATCCAACTTTCTGATTGGCAGAGTACCTCCTAGATATTCAGGGATGGAGAAAATGAAACACTTCAAGATGTAATTTTTCTCAACAGTAAATCAACTTCTAGTTTCTCATACATTAAGCAAGCTTTGGGGAAAATCTTTGGGTTCGTCCACAATTGTACGCATCTTTGCGTGTCATCGGCATATGCGTCTGCCGTTGACCATGCTAAAAGAGTATCTCAAAGCAGTTGTAGTGCATACGCATCAAATGCATCCGTATGGGCATGCGATAAAAAAAAACTAAAGTATACTTTGAAAGGCTGAAGGCTAGGCTATACGTGGTTTTCCTGAGTGCCATTGCATCTCACACGCAGTGGAGTGCTTAGCCTTTCAAAGTAAACTCTTGACCACGCGCCTGTAGACGCGTTTGACGCATGTGCGCGAAGACTGCTTGGTGATACCCTTTTAGCATAGTCAATGGCAGGTGCATGTGTCAATTTGTTTTGTCTAGAAAAAGGAGGGTGGTATTAACTCTTTCCCCGCCAAACACGGAATTTTCCGGGTTTTATGAAAAAACGCTTCCCCGCCAAACACGGAATTTTCCGGGTATCTGTGTTTTAGGTGGTATACGGTAAGGAAGACCCGCGCGCATGTTTTGAAAGAGTACGCAACTCTTTGATCAAAGAAACAGACTGCGATCGTCTCAAACGTGAAGTGGAACACCATACTAATACTAAAGCACTTGTTTGATAAAAATGCCTTTTTCTCAGCTTTTTGTCCGAAATGTTGTTTTTGACAAAACCTACCTCTGTTCAAGTGGCAATAAAAAAAGAACAAATGAAGATAAAATAAAATTTTTGCCTAAAAGCAGAGGCTCAGATCTTTATTTTGATATATAGCATCTTCATATATTCATGGAAGAAAATATTCTGCGGGCCATTAAAGTTTAGCGAAAATCGTCAAAAACCCTGGCGGTGGCTGGCAACTTTTTTTAAAAACGCTGGCGGGGAAAGAGTTAAAGTTGAAGTCAGAAGTTTACATACACCTAAGCAAAACACAATTTTCACAATTCCTGACATTTAATCGTAGAAAACATTCCCTGACTTAGGTCAGTTAGGATCACAACTTTATTTTAAGAATGTGAAATGTCAGAATAACAGTTATTTATAGTTATAGAGAATTATTTATTTCAGCTTTTATTTCTTTCATCACATTCCCAGTGGGTCAGAAGTTGACATACACTTTGTTAGTATTTTATAGCATTGCCTTTAAATTGTTTAACTTGGGTCCAAATTTTTGAGTAGTCTTCCACAATCTTCTCACAATAAGTTGCTTGAATTTTGACCCATTCCTCCAGACAGAACTGGTGTAACCAAGTCAGGTTTGTAGGCCTCCTTGCTCACACATGATTTTTCAGTTCTGTCCACAAATCGGATTGAGGTCAGGGCTTTGTGATGGCCACTCCAATACCTTGACTTTGTTGTCCTTAAGCCATTTGCCACAACTTTGGAAGTATGCTTGGAGTAATCATCCATTTGGAAGACCCATTTGCGACTGAACTTTAACTTCCTGGCTGATGTCTTGAGATGTTCCTTCAATTTATCCTCATCATTTTCTTTCCTCTTGATGCCATCTATTTTGTGAAGTGCACCAGTCTCTCCTGAAGCAATATGATGCTGCCACCCCCATGCTTCACGGTTGGGATGGTGTTCTTTGACTTGCAAGCCTCACCCTTTTTCCACCAAACATAACGATGGTCATTATGGCCAAACAGTTCAATTTTGTTTAATCAGACAATGACATTTCTCCAAAAAGTAAGATCTTTGTCCCTGTATGCACTTGAAAACTGTAGTCTAGGTTTTTTTAAATGGCAGTTTTGGAGCAGTGGCTTCTTCAGGTTATGTCGATATAGGACTCTTTTTACTGTGGATATAGAAACTTGTCTACCTGTTTCCTCCAGCATCTTTACAAGGTTCTTTGCTGTTGTTCTGGGATTGATTTGCACTTTTTCACAAACTACGTTCATCTCTAGGAGACAGAATGCGTCTCGTTCCTGAGCGGTATGATGGCTGTGTAGTCCCATGGTGTTGATACTTGCATACTATTGTTTGTACAGATGAACGTGGTACTTTCAGGCATTTGGAAATGGCTTCCAAGGATGAACCAGATTTGTGGAGGTCCACAATTTTTTTTTCTGAGGTCTTGACTGATTTCTTTTGATTTTCTCTTGATATCAAGCAAAGAGGCACTGATTTTGCCTTAAAATATATCCACAGGAACACCTCCAATTGACTCCAATTAGCCTATCAGAAGCTAATTGCCTAAATGCCTGACATAATTTTCTGGAATTTTCCAAGCTGATTAAAGGCACAGTTAACTTGGTGTATGTAAACTTCTGACCCACTAAAATTGTGATATAGTCAATTAAAAGTAAAACAATCTGTATGTAAACAATTGTTGGGAACAATTACTCATGTCATACACAAAGACTTGCCAAAACTATAGTTTGCTAATATGAAATCTGTGGATTGGTTAAAATTTGTTTGAATGACTTCAACCTAAGTGTATGTAAACTTCTGACTTCAACTGTAACTATATTTGCGTCACACGCACTGTGCACAAGAAGTACTGGCAAGCGGTAAACTGAAGTATACTTTGGCCTTGAGCACTCGAACATGCGCAAAACGGAAAGTTATGCAGAAAAACAATGTATGCCCTAGACTTAATTGACTTGATTTTTCAACTCCTCCCCTCGAAAGACTTAAGAGACCACTTTTCACATTAAATTAAAATGTCCTACCCTACCCCCACTTTCTCTTTAAAACACGCAGAATTACTAAAGTAAAATAGGGTGTGAACACCATTTCATGTTGAGTTTGACTGTATAAGTCAACTAAAGCTTAATGTTTTGAGGTGAAAAATAGGATGGCTTGGTAATGTCAGCCAGAAAGGGAAGTCATTTCAAAGGCAGAGCAAGTTATTACATTTTGATGCAAGATTACAAAGACAAACATTAATCATTTACCAAGAACAGGAACATGTAATTTTGTCTTCATTTTGATTTTTTTAATTACACTGGCAAGGCAAATGACTGAACCTTCTTGCGGCTTTATAGCCATAACATCCTGTATTTGTAATATTGGTACAGACCTGTAGTAATTGTTCATACTCTCCAAAGATATAATATTAAAGGCATCTGTGGAGACAAGAAAACATTATCAGTCAAGATTTCCTTGAAACGGAAGCAGAAGACCAGGGGAAAAATAACTGTAGTTCTTATTACATGTCTGGCAGCTTTTTGCAATGTAACACCAGTTACAGGACCTTTGGGGACAAAGGATAAAGGAACAGAGGAAAACTGATATGTGAGCTGAGTTATAGGAGCCCATTAGAGATTTCATTTGTTCTACCCAGCAACAATACTCATGAAAAACTAGTGCATTCTCTGTAGCTGAATATATGTAAATTGAAGACATAAAACAAAGCAAGTGCCCACTGTCAATCAACTGTAATGTTTATTTAATCAGAGTAATACACATGTGCAGTCTAACACAGATATCTACAGCAAAAATGAGGCCAACAAACATTAACACAGTGTCCTAACCACTTGTGACCACGACAAGGGACAAGACATTTTGTTGGCCAATTGGTGTCGATAGTGAAATCTCATTGGTCCAAAATTCTGCTCCACATCACTGTATATTACATTACATTGTATAAAACATTAAATATTAGGGCTGCGTATTGATACAGATTTCCCGATTCGATTCCGATTCACATGGGTATATTTTGTTTAAAATGTCAATTTTTCTTTCATATGAAAGATATTATCTCTCAGCTAATGCCGTTTAGACACATTATGAAAATATAAATTTTACAAATTGTATTTTATCATTATTTTTTCATCATTTTGGTCAAATGTTTGCTAAATATATATTAAAATATATATTGTTACAAGTTTATTGTTTACAATTTTTACATGACACCTGTTAAAATGGTACTGTTTCTTTAAGAATAGTGCCTCACTGGGGGTCTGAGTAGCTTAGCGAGTTTTGACACTGACTAACACTCCTGGAGTTGCGAGTTTGAATCCAGGGCATGCTGAGTGACTACAGCCAGGTCTCCTAAGCAACCCAATTAGCCCGGTTGCTAGGGAGGGTAGAGCCACATGGGGTAAACTCCTCGTGGCCACTATAATGTGTGGTTCTTGCTCTAGGTCGGGCGAGTTGATGAGTTGTATGTGGATGCCGTGGGAATAGCGTGGGCCTCCACATGTGCTACGTCTCCGCGGTAATGCGCTCAACAAGCCACCTGATAAGATGCACGGGTTCAGGCAACTGAGATTCGTCCTCCGCCACCCGGATTGAGGCAATTTCTATGCCACCACGAGGTCTTGGAGCGCATTGGGCATTCCAAATTGGGGAAAAAAATAAAAAGAATAGTGCCTCACAGTGTTTTAATTGAGCGCACATTAGTTTTACCACATTCGTGCTATGTGTGATTAGAATTCAATATTTATTTTTGGCTGTTTTTGATCAACAGCTGAATGTAAAGAACAAAAGGGTTTTTAAAGAGACAGTATTCAACAATAATGACAAATGGGTTCTGTGGATCTCATCTTTAGACACACATTAGAGGGTCCAAGTCAAACCAAACTTTTACTCGCAACACACAGTGAAAAAATCCCAGAGCTGAGCTTCTTTACCACTATACTTAAAGGTGCACTCAGTAATTTTTCCTCATTAAAAAGATTAACTCTTAAAGACATGAATTATAATTTTGTAATATATGTAGGAAATCGTGAACACTCACATTAAAATGAAGACTCCAGTCATATCAGTAATCTTATATAAGCTGTTTTATTCTACACAGAGAGGGTCCACACATGGAGGCTGCCATGTTAGAATCACATGACCAGCCAAATATTACTCGCTTAATCTCAGTAACCATCCTGTTATTGGACACTTTCACTCATTGATTAAAATAATCATGACTGATTGTGAAAACTACATTTCTACAATGACATCTGAAAATGAAAACTATTGATTTTGAATGATGCTGCCAAGATGACACAAACACCAAAGTTACTGAGTGCACTTTTAATCACTGGTGAGTGAAATCTGAACATTTACCATCCAGTGGCTAATCACAGACATTTTCAGTTGCATAGCAAAACATTTGTTGCATATGCAAGTGATTTACTTGCATTGAAGAGGGTTGCCACAGAGTAAAATATCAATCTTGGGATTTAAGATTCAATAAAGAGTTCGTTCAAATGAACATCTATATTTTTAGCCAGCACTAATAAATTATGATTGGCTGTAATGGTGTTACACCCCAACCATATTTTCACTTTTAGTGTGGACAAATTACTTCTCGCTGCAAACTTATCATGTTGCACGGTATAAGATGGAACAAAGTGTGGAACATACATTTTACTTAAAGGAATACAAGCCAGGCGAGATAGAGAGGAAGCCAAGATTCTTAGTTTTTGGTCACACATGTCATATAGACAGTTTTTATTATGTTTTTGGCCTTTTTGGTCTTTTTATGTGAAAGAGCAGCGTAGATGTTCTGTTCAACAAGTCATTTTACATTCCTTGCAATAAAACAAATTATAGAGGTTTTCAAAAGACATGATGTGAGTAGATAATGACAACATTTTCATTTTTGTCCAAACATTATTTTGAACTAACCAAGTTAGAACTAAACGGTAACCACTTCACTATAGCCAAGTTTGTTCTCTTATCACAAGCAGACAATATCCTGTTTAATATAGAGCTTTATTTCAAGTCATTAAAACTGCAGAAAAGCGTCCAGCTGTCTGCACTAAATGTCCTTTAATTGTTTTACAGCCTGAAGACTGAAATGGTCAATTATTCCCCTAAAACAAACAGCGACGTTGGAAGAGTAAACTTAATTCTGATCTTAATTTAGCTTCCACACCCAAACATTTCCATGCAGACTACTGAACCCAGCTGATATTAGAAATTAAAGGGACAGTTCACGTAAAAATGAAAATTCTCTCATTTACTCACCATCCCAGATGTGTATGACTTTCTTCTGCTGAACACAAGTGAAGATTTTTAGAAGAATATCTCAGCTCTGTAGGTCCATACAATGCAAGTGAAAGGTGGCCAAAACTTTGAAGCTCCAAAAAGCATGTAAAGGCAGCATAAAAGTAATCCATACCACTCCAGTGGTAAATTCCATATCTTCAGTAGTGATATGATAAGTTTGTGTGAGAATGAAACGAATCAATATTTTAGTCCTTTTTTTACTATACATCTCCCTTTCACTTCCGCATTCTTCTATTTTTGTTTTTGGTGATTCTTCATGCATATCGCCACCTTCTGGGCAAGGAATGGGAATTTATGGTAAAAAAAAAAAAACATAAATATTGATCTGTTTCTCACCCACACCTATCATATCACTTCTGAATATATGGATTTAACCTCTGAAATCTTATGGATTACTTTTATGAGGCCTTTATGTGCTTTTTGGACCTTCACCATTCACTTGCGTTGTATAGCCTACAGAGCTAGGAGATATTTTTCTGAAAATCTATGTTTGTGTTCAGAAGAAAGTCAATGAGTAAATAAGGGTGAGTAAATGATGAGAGAATTTTCCTTTTTGGGTGAAACTATCCCTTTAAGTAAAGAAAAAGAAAATAATCACCATGGTTTCCCCGAATGTCAATCCATTTTGTGCGCTCCAGCACTCGTGATCTTTTAAGGATGTTCTGGTAGGACTGCCACTCTACCTCATGTTGGAGAGAGCCCAATTTGCTCTCAGTCTTTGCATCTGTTAAGTCCCCTGTTAAATAGTCAAACATTATGTGGTGTTATGTGGCCGTATCACTATGTACAATGTATATATGAGTAAAGGGATAACTTATGTTGCCAACTTGTGAAACATCTACAGCCCAGCTCACCTGTGGCAAGCACAAGATCTGGTTTTATCACATCAATAGTTTTACTACAAAACTTTTCAAAATCTGGAATGCGTCTCGGATCACGGAAACGACTGATATGGATGTCAGATACCTGCACAGAAGAAGCAGAATGGTAAGAAGTCTAACACAAGCTTTTGTGTTGTTAACAGTGATTGTTTTGAAACTTGCACATAAAAATGGCCTATTTATAAAACAAGTGTAATATTAGAGGAGGCAACTCTCAAGTGCAAGTCACTTCATGGTTGAATGTTTGACGTGTTTCCATTCAAACGGTAACACAATGCATGATAACATTACTATCAAGCATTAATGCAATTATGTCAGAAAGCAAGTACACAAGAGCCATTAAAGGAATATTTATTATCACAAAAATAATTTTGACTCGTCCCTTTTCCTTAAAAAAATAAAAATACAATAAAAAAAATCTGGATTACAGTGAAGTACTTACAGTAGAAGTTAATGGGGCCAATCCGTAAATGTTAAAATACTCACTGTTTCAAAAGTAAAGGCCCAAATAAAACAATATGTTTTAACATGATTTTAGTTTGATAAAATCGCTTGCTTATCTATTCTGTGTAAAGTTATATCTAATTTTACAACTTTATGGTATTACATCATCATGGCAACAAACACTTAAACCCTCAAATGACCAAAAAAAAATGACGATTTAAACAACTTTACAGCTTAAATTATACACAAGTTTTAACAGAATTCATGTCAGTACTTTTATAAAATTATAAGCTTCACATTTCTGCATTTAAACTCAACAAAAACTGGCCCCATTCAATTCCATTGTACAGTGGCAAGAAAAAAGTATGTGAACCCTTTGGAAATACCTTCATTTATGTATACATTTGTCTTAAAATTTGGTTTGATCATCATCTAAGTTACAATAATGAACAAACACAATCTGTCTTAACTAATAACACACAAAGTATTGTGTTGTTCTTGTACATGTTGAATACGTCATTCAAACATTCACAGTGTAGGTTGGAAAAAGTCAGTAGTTGGCAAACCTGGCATCCAGTTCATGAAACAAGATTATGGGTTAAAGCTACTTTGGCTTATAAAAGGCACTCAAAAGGTTTGAGTTTTCTATTCACAAGAAGCATCTGCTGATGTAGACCATGCCTTGCAAAAAAAGATCTCAGAGTACCTACGATCAATAATTGTTGCTTTCGCATAAAGCTGGAAAGGGTTTCAAAGTTATCTCTTAGAGCTTAGATATTCATCTGTCCACAGTTAGACAAACTGTATATACATGGAGATTATTTAATACTGTGGCTACTCCCCCTAAAAGTGTCCGTCCAGCCAAGATGACTCCAAGGGCACACCACAGAGGTAAATGAGGTAAAAGAAGAACCCTAGAGTGACAGTTAAAGAATTGAATGAATATAGAATATAGCTCAGTGGTAAAAAGATGCTGCCTACCACGCCTGGAGTTCACTAGTTCGAATCCCAGGTCTCCTAAGCAACTAAATTGGCCTGATTGCTAAGGAGGTTAGAGTCACATGGGGTAACCTACTCGTGGTCACTATAATGTGATTTGTTGTGTGTGGATGTCATGAAACCTCCACACGCGCTATGTCTCCGTGGTAACGCGCTCAACAAGCCGCGCGATATCAAAACTACATGATATTCAGCTCTTGTTCACTGTACTTTTTACTACATTGCTGTAATTAAATATCACTCAAAAATAATAATTTTATTGAATCAAGAATTATGGCAGAGCCCCCTCCGTTATGACAAGCAGTCAATCGCAAACCTGCTTTTACCTGCACAAACCAAAATATATTTTCCAGCTGTCCGCCGGGATACGGTAGGCTTATGCTCATGCTTTCATCACCGGATTGATCCAAACTGCGTTTAGAGTGCCAAGCAGTGTCATAGCTGTCAAACACCCAGGAAGTGAAGCAGGCGAGCATAATCCCAACAATCAGCAGTGCTGCAAACAGCCGGAGCATCCTGCCGAAATGCCCCTGTGTTCACGGAGCTCCCGGACACATCACACACATGGAGCAGCTGGTCATGCACTTCTCCTCTAAATGTTTTAGAAGCCTAATGAGTTAAATTAAACAGAGAACATCATATGTCCATCGGTTCAATTAAGGGTAGACAGAGCCGCAAATGGATAAACAAATGAGCGCACTGTGATCGCCACCATTGGAAACTTCCGGGTGGGAGGAGTCTATCCGTAGAAATGTAAATGATAGAAGAGAGTTCAGAAGGAATGAAAACCCAAAGAGGGCGGAGCCAAACGATAATCTGAAACCCGTTTAGTTCAGACTAAAAATATAATATTTTGAATGTTATTACGGGCAATTACTTCATTGCTTGAAACTAATCTCTGTTGTCAAGACAGAAAATTTATTTTCTTCTGTAAAAGCTGTTGTATTTGGTATAGTCCACTGATCTATCTATCTATCTATATACATATACATATATATATATATATATATTATATATATATATATATATAGATCAGTGGCGTAGTCGCTAAATTGGAACCGCCGCCATTCATTCAATCACACGCCCTCGTTACAAAGCCCCGCCCACCAAAATACACAGAACGTCAGCAAGCCTGCAAATAATTGACAAGCAAAGACGGGCCTTCACGTTTTCTGAAAAAGTATTTCAAAAGTAAAGCTACAAGACGCGAACAATATGCGCATTAACATGAGTTTAGTGTCACTTACTAACCTTTTTCTGGGTAAAGTTATATTACATTTTACAGCTTTGATGGCATGACGACATAATGCTGTAAACCGTAAAACCACCATAAAACAAACAAAGATTTAAACAACTTTGCAGCTCAATAAGACACACGTTTTGACAGAAGAATTAATTTAAGTGCTTTTATAAAATTATAATCTTCACATTTCTGCCTTCAAAATTGGCCCTATTGTTCACTGGATTTAGTGAGTTGGTTTAATCAGGCCAATTATCTCTTTTGAACTGGCCCACTTAAAGGGATAGTTCACCAAAAATGAACATTTTCTCACCCTCATGCATCCCAGATGTATGACTTTCTTTCTTCTGCTGAACACAAAGGAAGATTTTTATAAGAATTTCTCAGCTCTGTAGGTCCATTCAATTCAAGTGAATGGTGACCAGAACTTTGAAGGTCCAAAAAGCACATAAAGTCAGCATGAAAGTAATCCATAAAACTCCAGTGGTTTAATCCATGTCTTCAGAAATGATACAAGTGTCTAGGTCCTTTTTTTACTATCAATGTTCACTTCCGCTTCCACATTCTTCTTCATTTTTTGGTGATTTGCATTATTTGTGCATATTGCCACCTACTGGACAAGGAGGAAAATGAATAGTAAAACAGGAATTAAATATTGATATGTCGCTCACCCACACCTATCATGTCACTTCTGAAGATATGGATTTAACCACTGGAGTCCTATCACATTTACTTTCATTGTATGAACCTACAGAGCTGAGATATTCCTCAAAAAATATTTGGATGTGTTCAACAGAAGAACTAAAAAGTCATACACAACTGGGATTTTTTTACTGAACTATCCCTATAAGCAGGTTTGTAGTAGGAAATTATCAGGAAACAAGATTTGGTTAAATAGAGCAGATGTTACGTCTGAGATGGATTGTACTAATAATAATGTTTTTAAGTGAGTATTTCAATGAAAAAGGCCTTAAATAAAAGCTTCTCATTCTCATAATGTATTCTGCTTAAAGGTGTGTTTATGCTTTCAATAAACCACCTTGCCAAAACAATGCCTACGTTTTGTTCATGGAGGTGCTGAAAACCATAAATTCAACTTTGTTAGTCACTATGAAGGAGCTGTGCAGTTATCTTGATTTTATAATTTACATTTTGAATGGTGCTACTAAGCTTGTCATTAAAAATATTTATACAAGCACAGATATTACATGTGCTGGCGATCATGTAAATACATATCAGGACCCTTTTGGAAATGTGGTATCAAAACCACTCTGAATGTATCAAGTACATCTGTGAGCACTATGTGACATCAGACAGAAGATCATATTGCTTAGACTTTGCCACATGGAATCAGGTTTTTTCAGGGCAGAAGTGTTCCAAAGTGATATCTTTAGCACACAATTGTTTTTTCTTTAGCTCCATAAAAAAAAAAAAACACCATAATTATCAAAGACTCTCATTAACATTTCATTTAATTTATTTCATTGATATGAATTATTTTCCACGGCCACTTTCTAAATACAGAGAGACGTGTCGAAGTTCACCGAAATTAAAAATTATTTCACAGACAAGTGCTTTTGGACTATACCTTACAAAACATTTGAGAAGCAATTACATGTGGAGATTTTGATATTGACACCAGGGCTGCACTGGAATGCACTCAGGTTCTCAGTCTGCCTTTATGTTTAATTTGTACATCATTATTAGAAAATAACACTAGCTGAATAGTTCATTAATGTACAAAAACAACCCAAACACTAAATTTGTATATCAGTAAAATGTTATCACTTAGCCAAAGGCTACCTGAATATTAGTCATGCACTGAGCATCTTATGGGGGAAAATTATATTATTTCCTTTTGTAATGTAATATTTCCTTTTTAAGGGACAGCAAAAAAGGCCCTTCAGTATGATTATACCACATTCTGTTCTCTTGCTTTAAGTGCACACAATTGCTAGTTTTTCTTGTAAATCGCTTCACATTTTCTATGAAGTAATGGCACATGGCAGCTGAAGTCACTTGTGAAATTTCTTGCTCGGATCCTTGGCATGATCAAGCAGCAGCTGACAAGGAGTAAACTGGTTCCCATAGACCTCCTCAAACCTCCTCATCTTCTCCACCAGTTTGTCAGCACCAAAGCAATCCACAAATCTGAAGGGACCTACATATTCAACACACAATGTAAAAATTTACATAATGAAGTGACTGGGTGCTCTAATGCCAATTATCCTTAAAAAAAAGGAATGAGCTGGTTTGAACCTTTAAACTCCGAAATATTTCCTTTTTCAGTGGCATATCTTAAATTAAAGGCTTATAATGCAAAAAAAATCAATTGTTTGGTCAATTCTGAGATTCTCAGCCTAAGAAACTGCTGAAATATCACAAAAAAACTATTATTTTTTAATTATTTGTCTGATTTGACATTACATATCTCAGGCTGTAAAATAATAATAATAATTTTGTGTTGACAAAGCAATCAAAAGTTATAGCATTACAAAAATTATTTATCCTAGTGTCCAAAAGCCTCTCCACACAAATAAACCCATTATACATAATAACTAATTACACATGCAAAAACAACAATAACCAAAAGGTACGAGAAAGGCATCCAGACATGAGATCTCATTCAGTTCCATTCTGTGTCATGTACTTGGTGCCATCTCCTGGTGAGTGAACGATCCTCTCTGCCCATATTTGGATGACTTACACCTCTGGTTGCAGCGATCTGAATCCTAATAGGTTTGGTTTATCGTTCCATGACACTGGACTACATAATTTCTAATGAAGTCATTTGATTCTGGAAAGCTAACATGTTTTTAGCCAGATAGCAAATTATGTACTGTGTGCACATTGTGTTTCGTGTGGATTATCTAATGATCTATGCATCGGATTATGTTGTGTGTTGGCTAGTTTTAATGGGAATCCCCTCCCCTAAATAGTGGTATGTTCCGTTTATTTTTCATGAAGTTATGAGCAAAAAAGCAGCATATAAGCAACACCTATTAATAAGTAACATCAATGTCAAAGACATGTACTTAGCTAGTACTTGATATATTTTTGTCTGGGAGTAAAACAAATAGACTGGTTATATACTTCAAGATCTTTCCAAAGACATATGACTATTTGATCAGTTTGATGTTTTTACCGATTACAATAAAATGGGAAGTGCAAAATTAATACATTATAAAAACTGAACACTTCTGATTTGCAAATTTCAAAGCACTTTTTCAGTTTGGTTCATAATGCATACATGTATTTTAAAGTACAGATTCTAAGCTTTAAAAAAAAATACATATTTTGTGCTGGACAAGTCTGTAGTTATTCATATTTTGATCCTAATTTTTTTTCTCGGCTTGAAAGGGTTAAAAAATTTTTTATTTTTTTTTTTAATATCGTAGGATAAAATGTATTTAAGTTTCTCACCTCCAAGACATGGTGGAAATCCCAGACCAAACACGGCTCCAATGTCACCTTCCACTGGATTGGCAAGGATCCCCTCTTGTAGACACAAAACAGCCTCATTCACAAATCGGGACACCAGCCTGTACTGCACATCAGAGTCTGAAGATCTGGATACAAAGACAGAGAGGAGCAGTCATGACAAAGCAGATAAAAAGAAACTTAACCAAAAGAACTGGATAATTGCAGATGTCTGTCCCAGAACATCAGATCGGGCAACTTACACTGCAGGATTTGGTATCAACTTGTACGTTTCCAAAATCTCCAAAATGTCTGGATTCACATCTCTGCTTTTAAGCCCAGGCTGGTAGACGTAGCAACCCTTGCCTGATTTGCGTCCTAAAGTGTTTTTTATAAAGAAAAAGGAGACGTATTGTGGCTATTACACTGAACATGCTACTGTCACAAAAAAACATCAAAGCATTGTTGTAAAGAACAATGTTTACCTTTGAATCCTTTCTCCACCATGGTCTTCAAAACCTCAACATTTCCACCACCAAATCTAGAACCAAAGGCCTTTCCGAGGTCCTCAGCCACATGAGCTGCCACATCAATGCCCACTTCATCAGCCAGGGTAGCAGCACCCACAGGGAACCCGAAGCCTGTGGTCAGAGAGTCAAGCTTCTTGGGGTCCACACCTTCCTGCATGTAGAAAATACAACCATGTAAAAAAAAAAAAAGTCAATCAAAATAAAGACTTTATCCTGGCCTAATTTTTGTACATGGCACCTCTTTTAAACAGATGGGAAATAAATGAATAATTCAGAAGGAAATGCACAAACCTGCAGTACGCGCACTGCCTCTGCTAACATGGGAGCTAAACATCTGGTGGTGTAGAATCCGGGACCATCCTGCAGACAAACATTGCATTTAATTACAAAACTTTCACATTTTAATTCATAATTTATCCATATGTTCACGAAAGCCTCACCCCAACGACGATAATGACTTTGCCTTGTTTCAGACCAACTGCCACTGCTGAAGCTGTTGTGTCCTTAGATGTTTTATCAGTTGTAATGATCTCCAGTAGCTGCATCTTGTCGACTGGAGAAAAGTAGTGCATTCCAATGACCTGACACAAAACACAAGAGAGATTATATTAGTCCCAAATAACCTAATATACAGCAGTCTTAAAATCAGATGAAGGTTTCTTACCTTGTCAGGTCGCTTGCTCACAACTGCAATATCTTTGATTGGTAGGGCAGATGTATTAGTGGCAAATATACAGTGGGAAGGAATTACCTAGAATGAAAAAAACAAGAGTCTAAGAAAAGCATTTCCTGCATTTAAGAGAATCACATTTCTTCTCACTTACTGCTTCAACGTCTTTTAGGACTTTGTGTTTGATGCTCAGGTCCTCAAAAACTGCTTCAATTATCATGTCAGCTTTTTCAAAGCCACTGTAGTCTAGCTGTCCTGTAAGGTTGGACAGAATACTGTCCCTTTCAAATGATGTAATGGTCTTCTTCCTAGTTTTGTCATTTAGCCTGGAAATTCAAAAGAAAAATATTTGTCCTGTGCTGCCATCAAAGCAGCATTACTAGTAAGTAATTGTATACATGAGACAGATTTAATACAATTAATGGTCAATTCCTTAGGTTTTGTATTCTTAACACCCACCCTTTATAGACCTGCTGCTGTCCACGATTCAATCCCTCCAGTGCGGTGTCCTTAAGAATGGTGTGAACACCTTTATCTACAGACACTTGAGCAATGCCTGCTCCCATCAGCCCAGCTCCCAAGATAGCAAGTGTTCTATAAATAGAGCACATGAAATAAATGAATCACCATATTCTGTGAAATACAACTAACTCATTAAGTAGCTTGGCTATAAAATGTTACTCTGAAACTGTTAAACAATAAAGCCTTAACAGTGGGTGAAAATACCTACTTCACTTCTTTTTCAGGGGTTCCAAATCGATTCTTCTTGCATGTAACCTGACCGTGATACAGGCCAATAAGTGCATTGGCTTCACGGGTCATGGCTAACTTCCCAAAATTCTGCAATGAACAAAAACAGAGCATAAACAAATTATAATACTATACACATAATATTGTCTCATTTTAACATATAAATATTCAGGTGTATTGTAGGATGTAAATGATAATAAACACAGCAGAGATCGACCGATAATGGATTTTGCAGACATCAGTAACTAAGATGGTGGAAAAGGCTGATAACCGATTAATTATCCAATAGTTTTTAAAACAGAGTTATAGAATATTAGAAAATCTTCTTAGCCATTTTACTTACTATGCTGGGCACAGATATAGAGGCTCCAAGAGAGTACCAATAATAAATAATATCCCAATAATACCTAAGAATCGGCATTTTGAGGAATTTTGTGGTTGTGAATAATGAGTACTCGAACACACACACACAAAAAAAAAAAAAGAGTAATAGATTACTTGACATTTGGAATTCAACTTTTGGACACGTTTTTCTCATGACAAAATGAGCACTATGCATAAACAACAATATCTAAATAAATAAAAAAATGAAATTCTTCTGAAGTGATACAATCACTTTAAATAATGGCAGAATTTGGTGGAGGTATAAATGTGTGTGAATATTTTTATATATATATATATATACATATATATGTTTGTTTGCTTTTTCTGTGTGTGTATATACTCATATGTGACCACAGGAATGTTTGTTGGGGTCAGGGATTGGGAGGGGTGGTTGTGGTGTTTAAATGTTTCCATGTATATATGTTTTGCTCTTCTTAATTTAATGTAGGAATCAATACAAAAATTGTAATTAAAAAAAATGGTAGAAAGTTTTTTGGGGCTAACTAACGGGAAGATTTAGGTGACAGAACAAGTTTTAATGTTGCCCACGGCAGGCAAAGGCACAAAGGAAAATTGTAATCAAAACAGATTACTTGTGCCATCCCTAATAATAACCAGAAAAATGTTATGATTTTGAGCATAACGTGGAACTATGAACAAGCCCGAAATCCACGTATGAATTTCAGGACTCTTATTTTGAAATGGAGACTGAAATAAAGACTGAGTTACAATGCACTTAAGTATCATTTAAGTATCTACCAAATTAAAGTTTTAATTGCATATACATTCACTAGATTAAGGATTTTGTACATATACAGTAGTGCTGTGCAAAATTCCTTATATTTTCAGCTTTAGTGTGTCAATAAGAAATATAAAATGTTAGACTCCCAAACATTTCTTTTGCATATACAAAAGATTAGAATAGAAGAACAGGGAGCCCTGCAACAGATGGCATGACCCCCACTGAACATCGTTTCAGTCTGAGAATACATATAGAGACGGCCTAAATAGATAATGAACTGTGGCAAATTCTCCAAAAAGCTTGGAACATCCTATCTGCCAACAACCAAGAAAAACTGTGTCCAGGTGAATTTTGGAGAATTGGTGCTGTTTTAAAGGCAAAGGTGGTCACACCGAATATTGATTTAGCTTTTGTTTGTTTGCTGGACTTTGTATGATGTTAATTGATAAATGAAAACTATTTATGTTATATTTCATACCGCATGGGTATGGACTCTACAAGACACCTGAAGGTGTCCGGTGGTATCTTGCACCAAGACTTTAGCAGCAGATCCTTCAAGTCCTGTAAGGTGCGAGGTGGAGCCGCTGTGGATTGGACTTGTTGATCCAGCACATCCCACAGACACTCAAATGGATTTAGATCTGGGGAATTTGGAAGCCAGAGCAATACCTTGAACTCTTCATCATGTTCTTCAAACAAAACCGAACAATGTTTGCAGTGTGGCAGGGTGCATTATCCCACTGAAGAGGCCACTGTCATCAGGGAATACCATTGCCATGAAGGGGTGTACCTGGTCTGCAACGATGTTTAGGTAGGTGGCACATGTCAAATTGATGACCACATGAATGGTCGGGCCCAGGGTTTCCCAGCAGAACATTACCCAGAGCATCGCACTCCCTCCAAAGGCTTGTCGTCTTCCCACAGTGCATCCTGGTGCCATCACTTCCCCAGGTAAATGACACACACGAGCACAGCCGCCCACATGATGTAAAAGAAACGGGACTCATCGGACCAGACAACCTTTTTCTACTGCTGCAATGTCCATGTGTCCTTTGTAGGTGCTTTTGATGGTGGACAGGGGTCAACATGGGCACTCTGACCGGTCTGCGGTTATGCAGCAAGGTGCGATACTCCATGTGTTGTGACAAATTATTCCCATAACCATCATTCAAATTTTTGTGACTTATGCCACAGTAGTCCTTCAGTCAGTGCGGACTAGACTTGTTGCCATCACGCATCAATGAGCCTTAGGCACCCAACTCTCTGTCGCTGGTCTGTGGTTTGTCCCTCCTCAAACCATTGTCGGTAGGTACTCATCAATGCTGACCGGGAGCACCCCTCAAGCTTTGCCGTTTCAGAGATGTTCTGACCCAGTCATCTGGCCATAATAATTTTGGCCCTTGTCCAAGTCGCTTAGGTCTTCACTCCTGCATTTAACACATTGACTACAAAAACTGATTGTTTGCATAACATCTAATCTACCCAGACCTTGACATGTGGTTTTGTTAGGAGATGATCAACGTTATTCACTTCACCTGTGAGTGGTCATAATATTTTGGCTCATCCATGTATATCACCAGATGAGGTTTTTCTTTTATCCTCAATAACAAGATATTAAGTTGGAGACACAATGTATGTGCTAACAGGGCACGTTTCTATATAGTCCCGTTTTTCTTTTCATGCCCTCTCCGTTGTATCGGTAAAATCGATAAATCGGTCTACCTCTAAAACACAGTTTAAACACATTAATAGCACCTGTGACTCCGCCAAGTATCCTGCATTTGGGCCCTGTTCTACGCCAGCCTTCACACACTAAGAGAGAGAAAAAAAGCAAATATCACAGAATAAAACTATTTTTGCTTTGATTTGTAGTCACAAAGCCCATTTACAGAAGAGTATAAACTTGCATACCTCTATTATTTTTAATGGTGCAGGATATAGTCCCTTGGTCTGTTTCATGACTTTCTTTTGAACTGTATTGTAGATCTGTTGCCTCACAAACGGATAGCTCATGATGTAGTCTTGGATTTCTGTGATTTAAGAGATTAAACCATTAAATTTGTCATAAATGATAAGGCCAATTGGAGATGCAATGTAACGATTTATAAGTGCAACAGTTTAAGAGACCAGATCTTAAAGGTGATGCATTTTTTTCTGTGGTAGAATACTTAAAATGTAGAGACAACATGTAAGCCATTCATAATTTTATCTTCCCAAAAAGTGTAAACACCACTGTGGCACCTTCAAAACTTACTCTGCATCATGCCCTTCTCTTTGGTAAGTGGGATCTTCTTGTTAGCGATTCCTCTGGCAATGTCAACAGCAACTTCCTCCAAGTAGTCAATGGTCCTCTCCTCAGGACTCTTCAGTCCAGGTCCTGGGTTTAATTTTTGTATTAAGATCAGAACAATATTTTTACCTTACCTGATATATACAGTGCTGTGAAAAAGTACTTGCCTACTTCCTGATTTCTTCTATTTGTGTGTATTATACATACTAAATTGTTTTAGATCTTCAAGCAAGATGTAACATAAAACAAAGGCAAAATTCAGATGAGCCTTAATGTTCTTCTGGGTTAGCAGTGGTGTTAACCTCGCCACTCTTCCATGGATGCAATTTTTGGCAAGTGTCTTTCTGATAATGTATTCATGAACAGTGACCTTTATTGATGCGAGAGAGGCCTGCAGTTCCTTGGATGTTGTCCTTGGCTTTTGTTGTGACTTCTTGGATGAGTTGTCACTCTAATCTTGGAGGAATTTTGGATGGTTGGCTACTTCTGGGAAGGTTCACTACAGTGCCAGTAGTTCTGCATTTCTCCATTTGGAGATAATGGATCTCACTGTGGTTCTTTGGAGTACCAGAGCCTTTGAAATAGCTTTGTAACCCTTCCCAGACTGATGTTTCAATCACTTTTCCTCATAATTTCTATAATTTATTTCAACCTTGGCATAATATGCTACTGTGTGAGACCTTTTAGCCAACTTCATGCTGGTGAAAACATTTTTAGGTGTTGATTTGATTGAACAGGGCTGGCAGTAATCAGGTCTGGGTGTGTCTAGCCCAGCTGAATCCCATTATGAATGCAGTTTCATAGATTTGGGGATTTAGTAGCTAAGGGGGCAAATGCTTTTTTAACACAGGCCCAGTTGGTATTGGATAACTTTTTTGCTTCAATAAATAACATGATCATTTCAAAACTGTATTTTGTATTTACTCAGACTGCCTTTGTTAGAATTTTTTTTTAACAATTTAGTATGAGATATACAAAAAACAACACAAGAAATCAGGACGGGGGAAAATACCTTCACAGCACACAATATATACACACACACAATATATACACACACACAAGTTGTTTTACCAAGAGTGTCCACCACCTGGTGAACCAGTCCCATTTTCTTGGCTTTATCTGCACGGATGTTCCTTCCTGTTAGCATCATATCAAAGGCACTGGGAAGACCAACCTACATAAAAAGATGGGGTGTATAAACACACCAAGATTTGAAGAACCAATCATTAAAATTAGTAATATGTTGCAGATTACGAACCATTTTGGGCAGTCTCTGTGTTCCTCCGGCTCCAGGCAGAAGGCCGAGCATGACTTCAGGTGTGCCCAGCACTGTCTTTTTATTCTTGGTGGCAATTCTGTACTGACAGGCGATGGCAAACTACAAACACAAAGAAACACAACATTAACTTCATGTTTTCTGTACAGAGAGCAAAACACACTTTAAATCTAATGATTTTATATAGTGGAAGACAACTTTTTATTGTATTGAACATGGATTGATTTGTTGAACACATGACAGGCCATCATTTTAAAAAGTGTCACAATGAAAGTTAATTAGAAAAAAATAACAAAACTAAATAAAGAATGGTGACTGATGTTAAAAAAAATATATATATATTATTATAAGATTTCTGCTTTTGCAGTTCAGAACAACAGAACTCATATTTTACGTTTGTACTATACAGTGAGGAAAATAAGTATTTGAACACCCTGCTATTTTGCAAGTTCTCCCACTTAGAAAACATGGAGGGGTCTAAAATTGTCATCGTAGGTGCATGTCCACTGTGAGAGACATAATCTAAAAAAAAAAATCCAGAAATCACAATGTATGATTTTTTAACTATTTATTTGTATGATACAGCTGCAAATAAGTATTTGAACACCTGTCTATCAGCTAGAATTCTGACCCTCAAAGACCTGTTAGTCTGCCTTTAAAATGTCCACCTCCACTCCATTTATTATCCTAAATTAGATGCACCTATTTGAGGTCATTAGGTGCATAAAGACACCGGTCCACCCCATACAATCAGTAAGAATCCAACTACTAACATGACCAAGACCAAAGAGCTGTCCAAAGACACTAGAGACAAAATTGTACACCTCCACAAGGCTGGAAAGGGCTACGGGAAATTGCCAAGCAGCTTGGTGAAAAAAGGTCCACTGTTGGAGCAATCATTAGAAAATGGAAGAAGCTAAACATGACTGTCAATCTCCCTCGGACTGGGGCTCCATGCAAGATCTCACCTCGTGGGGTCTCAATGATCCTAAGAAAGGTGAGAAATCAGCCCAGAACTACACGGGAGGAACTGGTCAATGACCTGAAAAGAGCTGGGACCACCGTTTCCAAGGTTACTGTTGGTAATACACTAAGACGTCATGGTTTGAAATCATGCATGGCACGGAAGGTTCCCCTGCTTAAACCAGCACATGTCAAGGCCCGTCTTAAGTTTGCCAATGACCATTTGGATGATCCAGAGGAGCCATGGGAGAAAGTCATGTGGTCAGATGAGACCAAAATAGAACTTTTTGGTCATAATTCCACTAACCGTGTTTGGAGGAAGAAGAATGATGAGTACCATCCCAAGAACACCATCCCTACTGTGAAGCATGGGGGTGGTAGCATCATGCTTTGGGTGTGTTTTTCTGCACATGGGAGAGGGCGACTGCACTGTATTAAGGAGAGGATGACCGGGGCCATGTATTGCGAGATTTTGGGGAACAACCTCCTTCCCTCAGTTAGAGCATTGAAGATGGGTCGAGGCTGGGTCTTCCAACATGACAATGACCCGAAGCACACAGCCAGGATAACCAAGGAGTGGCTCTGTAAGAAGCATATCAAGGTTCTGGCGTGGCCTAGCCAGTCTCCAGACCTAAACCCAATAGAGAATCTTTGGAGGGAGCGCAAACTCCGTGTTTCTCAGTGACAGCCCAGAAACCTGACTGATCTAGAGAAGATCTGTGTGGAGGAGTGGGCCAAAATCCCTCCTGCAGTGTGTGCAAACCTGGTGAAAAACTACAGGAAACGTTTGACCTCTGTAATTGCAAACAAAGGCTACTGTACCAAATATTAACATTGATTTTCTCAGGTGTTCAAATACTTATTTGCAGCTGTATCATACAAATAAATAGTTAAAAAATCATACATTGTGATTTCTGGATTTTTTTTTTTAGATTATGTCTCTCACAGTGGACATGCACCTACGATGACAATTTCAGACCCCTCCATGATTTCTAAGTGGGAGAACTTGCAAAATAGCAGGGTGTTCAAATACTTATTTTCCTCACTGTATATGATAAATCATCACAAATTCATATTATACATTTGTTGGGAAATTCCACAAATGTCAACCACATTATGGAAAATTAACAAGTTTTAACCAAAGGAATAAAATGCCCTTTTAAGTTTGATTGTGGTACAATGGATAATGCCACACACACCACTAGAAAGTGCCGCTTGCTTACACAATGCTGACTGAAATACTGATGCAGTCCGAATTTAAGCTTTCAAGGTTTATAAATCGTTCAAGTCCATATTGCGATTTCAGTCTTAACTCTATCAATTGTGTTAATGGATACATACCAATGTCTCAGAAGTCAAAATTAGCTGGTTTCAAAACATTTTGGATGGTTTTACCTTATCGTGTATGGGTAAGTGCCGCTTTCACAACAGCCACGTCTGTAACAATGTTTTTTTTCTCATTAATGTGTAAACATTATAAATGAACCACCAGTGATTCATATTGCCGTTTTCATGCTTAAAACCTATTTGCCAATGGTTTTAATTTGTAAATCTGTGCTTTCCTAATAGAAATGAATGCAGTACCTCAAAGCCCCCACCCAGGCAAGATCCGTTGATGGCAGCAACAATGGGCTTAGGAGACTTTTCAATCTTCTCAAACATCTTCTGCCCTTCCTGAGAGAGTAAAGTGACCTCCTCTGCGCTCTTACAGGCCTGAATCATGCTAAATTCATAGTGATGGAAAAGGTACTGTTTTTTTTATAATCATCATAATCATAGAACAATCATAAGACTGCTGCCAACAGCAAATAAGCTCATTATAAACTCTGATACTAACTTGATGTCTGCCCCAGCAATGAAGCAGCCAGGTTTGGATGAGATGAGTACGGCGCTCTGAACAGCATTGTTCGTCCAAATCTCATTCATTACTTCTATCATCTCATTTTGCATTTGAATGGAAAGAGTGTTGACCTAGACACAAAACATTTTTAAATAAATAAAACAATATAGCAACTATTGATTCATTATGATCTGCAAGTATAAATGCATAAACACATGGTTTACAGGGACAACAGTTACCTTTGAATTTGGGTCATTAATGCGGATCACAGCTACATCTCCCTTAATCTCATAGTTCACGTGTGTACGAGCTGGAACAATATTGAAAGCCACATGAAAAACTTACTAAATCGAATGCATAACCAGAGACTTTAAGCATCTCTATTTTCATTTTTGAAACATGTCTGAACAAAATAAAATATATTTACCCATCATACAGGAAGCCACTGTGAAGGTCCTCCGGGAGGCACCTTCATTGAGATAAAAAGGTTAAAGCTGTGGAATTTGTTAAAGTCACACGACCTAAACTAAAATATCTTTACAGTATTTTAGGGGAAGATAAAATGCACACAAAGAGCAGTGCAGACAGGCCTGTAGATGACAACTCACAATACAGTAACAGGTGAACTTTAACCTAGATTCCCATTGACCTACACTACAAGCACAATGATAATGTCATAAACACATTCGGACGAGTGCAAACGTATCTGGAAACAAAACTGACAATATTATACCTAATTTAACAAGAAAGAATTGTAAATGTGGCTTTATTATCAATTATGTGGTTGTAATCCCCAAACTAAACAACCATTACTCCCGTTTTCAACGACAGAGGCAACAACACTGCAGCTAGAGCATAATAAACACTTTATATTCATTTATAACTCAACTTTTTCACACAGTTATATATCAAAAAGGGCAAATGGACAGCGTTAGCTATTTCACTGAATGGGAACAGCATGTAAAAACCCAGTTAACTCTCGTCTGTTAATAAACTAAGATTGTAATGAAACGAGCATTTATTAACACGCACATTTCATTCATCTCAAGCGCCGAAATGTTCCTATAATGTAAAGTGCACGCGCGTGTAACTTCAAGACAGTCGCAAAGCAATCAATACTAGTCCTTGAGTTAATTAGCAATCGAGCTAAGCTATCCAAGGAAAGTAACACTGAGATGACTCTCAAAATGGTTTAATTATCCGAGTGCTAAAGCCAAGTTAAATAGGAAAGTGTAACAATTTAAGGAGAGTCTGAAGATGCAATGTACCTGGATAGAGAGTATATCTCTTGATTGTGAGTCTGGAGAGAGAACCCAAAGCTCGTAAGCCGGCCATGTTCGGAGGTCAATGTGTGTAATGACAGCAGGCGGAAGACTGGAGGAGGAAGAGACCATTATTTCAGTGCACTCACTGCTGGGGTAGGGACCTGCTCATCAAAAACACTTTTCCTTTTCCTGTTCCTTTGAAATGGTCCATTTCAGAAAAGCAACTAAATACAGAAATAACCATATCATTTCGTAATAGTTCTATATATGTTATTGAACAAATATAAATATCCTTTTTGTTTAAAAAAAAAAATAAAAAAAAAAATGACAGAATTATTTTAATTACAAAATAGTAACATTACTTATGTTTGGGGTCCATCTGACACTCAGATATCATTGTTTTTTTTTTTTTGTTGTTGTTGTTGTTGTTTTTTTGTTTTTTTTTAAGTAATGCAAAAGTGCTTTTTATCTACACACTAACCAGGCAAACTAACTATGTGCAAATGTACAGTATATACACATAGCCTGGGCAACAGGACAGCCAAATGTAAATTTCATGCAAATTTCAAGGGCAAGTTTCAGAAATAAAAATGAAATTTAAAAATTTCAATTTAAAAATATTTGTAATGAAATAACTTTTCATTACACAAAATAATAATTAAAACAAAAAGGTATATAGAAAGATCTTCCAGGCAACAGGGCAGCCAGACACAGCCTCTGTTCCCTAGTGCTAGTGAAAAAATAACAGGCACACATTACTGTTACCGAAGATAAACACACAACTTTTTTTCTAGCTATTTCCAAAAGCTAGATAACTGATGTGCTCTCTGTAATAGATTTTGCCAATACAATACAGTGCATCTGGAAAGTATTCACAGAACTTCACTTTTTCCACATTTTGTTATGTTTCAGCCTTTGAAATCTTTGCAAATGTATTAAAAATAAAAAACGAAAAAAATCACATGTACTTAAGTATTCACAGCCTTTGCCATAACACTCAAAATTGAGCTCAGGTGCATCCTGTTTCCACTGATCATCCTTGGGATGTTTCTACAACTTGATTGGAGTCCACCTGTGGTAAATTCAGTTGATTGGACATGATTTGGAAAGGCACACACCTGTCTATATAAGGTCCCACAGTTAACAGTGCATGTCAGAGCACAAACCAAGCCATGAAGTCCAAGGAATTGTCTGTGGACCTCCGAGACAGGATTGTATTGAGGCACAGATCTGGGGAAGGGTACAGAAACATTTCTGCAGCATTGAAGGTCCCAATGAGCACAGTGGCCTCCATCATCTGTAAATGGAAGAAGTTTGAAACCACCAGGACTCTTCCTAGAGCTGGCCGCCCAGCCAGACTGAATGATCGGGGGAGAAGGGCCTTAGTCAGGGAGGTGACCAAGAACCCGATGGTCACTCTGACAGAGCTCCAGCGTTTCTCTGTGGGGAGAGGAGAACCTTCCAGAACAACAACCATCTCTGCAGCACTCCACCAATCAGGCCTGTATGGTAGAGTGTCCAGACGGAAGATGATACTCAGTAAAAGGCGCATGACAGCCCGACTGGAGTTTGCCAAAAGGCACCTGAAGGACTCTCAGACCATGAGAAACAAAATTCTCTGGTCTGATGAAACCAAGATTGAACTCTTTGCCCTGAATGGCAAGCATCATGTCTGGCACCACTCATCACCTGGCCAATACCATCCCTACAGTGAAGCATGATGGTGGCAGCATCATGCTGTGGGGATGTTTTTCAGCGGCAGTAACTGGGAGACTAGTCAGGATCAAGGGAAAGATGAATGCAGAAATGTACAGAGACATCCTTGATGAAAACCTGCTCCAGAGTGCTATGGACCTCAGACTGGGGCGAAGGTTCATCTTCCAACAGGACAACGACCCCAAGCACACAGCCAAGATAACAAAGGAGTGGCTACGGGACAACTCTGTGAATGTTCTTGAGTGGCCCAGCCAGAGCCCAGACTTGAACCCGATTGAACATCTCTGGAGAGATCTGATAATGGTTGCGCACCTATACTCCCCATTCAACCTGATGGAGCTTCAGAGGACCTGCAAAGAAGAATGGGAGAAACTGCCCATAAATAGGTGTGCCAAGCTTGTAGCATCATACTCAAAAAGATTTGAGGCTTTAATTGGTGCCAAAGGTGCTTCAACAAAGTATTGAGCAAAGGCTGTGAATACTTATGTTCATGTGATTTTTTTTTTTTAATACGTTTGCAAAGATTTCAAACAAACGTTGTCATTATGGGGCATTGTTTGTAGAATTGAGGAAAATAATGAATTTAATCAGTTTTGAAATACGGCTATAACATAACAAAATGTGAAACCAGTGAAGCACTGTGAATACGTTCCAGATGCACTGTATGTCTTTAAATGTATGGCCAAACACTTTTCTCCTAAAACCCTGTCACACCACAAAATTATGATACTGTATTATGCTAATGGTGAAAACAAAAAAGACTAACTTCAGATGCAAGAGGAACAGATCATTTGTGTGTGATACAAATACTTGTGACATTTCAGACATATTTTATTAGACTTTGAATAATTTGTTTCTGGACCAGACCTGGCATCATCCACGTTTTCCAGCAGCTACTGTAGAAGTGATTAATTCAGGCCGACTTTGACTCTCCCTCACAGTGGATGCAGCAAAAAATGACATAGGAAGGCTCTCTCTCCTGTCAGTGTGATGCCTCACCAAGGCATATCTTAGCTGCTCCAAGAATATTCTCCTCCGTTTCATTTTGCCACCACACCACTCATTGTTGATGGCACAACATATCACAAAGGCATTGTATTTGTATGCACTGATATCCAGGATGTTGGAAAATATTACCTAGGGCCAACAAGCGGTCTTTCATTGACAGCTGTATGGCAACAACTTTGTCCAGGTTGTCTACCCCTTTGTGTTATTGCAATCTAACACCTTGTCTGTTTTTTTGTTATCTCTGGTGCTCAAAGATGTTCTCTGTGCAATGTGCTCATCAGGAGGACATTTACATTTTTGGGGGGGCAGTAGGAGACAAATGTAGTAGTGTCAGTGAATGTAAAGATGGATGATGTTGTCTCCCTTCCTTTAGTCTGAACAAGCTCTTTTGGAAGCTGTGGCTTGTTTATTCTTCTTGTGCCCAACATTGTAAGCTTTCTTTTCAGCAGTTCTTCTCCTAGTGCATATGAAGTAAAAAAGTTGTCACATGTCACATTATGGCCAGATAGCCTGTAAGGCAGGGTGCCAATGTGTTTGCATTCAAAGGCAAAGAGCAAATGTATGATCTTTGAGAAAATCAACAAACTAACTTTCTCGCAATTAGCAACTCTCCCTGTGGCACCACACCCCACTGAGCGAAGACTGCAAATTCACACCTCATTGTTGCCCTTCCACATCTGTCCCATTCTCTCCTCTCTCCCCCATCCAGCTCAGAATCACCTAAGATCTGTATGTAACAAAAGTCTATATCTGATGTATACAAATAATGTAACTAGTGTAACATGTTTGGAATCATTTAAAATGTCTCAGTGCGTCTGGTATAGTGCTCTTATTCCCAGGTTTGTAAACTTAATGACAGCAAAGTTATAAGGTCTTTGCCAAATGCTTTATAATTCTGTAGGTCTGTCCCATCCCTGCCTGTATGTTAATGAAGTATGTCCCCAGGACTTCCAAACCTAACCACTCCCCAAATTCCCTTGTTCATGGTTTGGGTATTTAAGGAAACGTGACACATTGTGCAGGGCTCTCTGTAATCAGACGATCCCAAACAGTTTACTGTTTGTAATTTATTTCAGGTCATAGCAATTTGAATTTCTTATGTTTTGATCAAATGTCTAACTTTGACTTATCACTGTCTAATTGGAATTGATTATGTTACCTGGTCAATAAATTGTCAACATTTGATTTATTCTGACTGACTCTGAAATTGCTTTTCCCAAACGGATTGAATGATTCGTATGTTACCGCAAGTCTGCGTCAGATTAGTGATGACTAATATTTGGCATTGATTCAAGTGTACTTGGTTTGCAAAGACAAAAAGGGAATTTCCGTTTAGAACAGCAAACGCTGCTTGACCAATCTAAATCTGGGTGTGTCTTACCTCTGTTTTAATTTGATGTTTCTCCAGATAAGTGTCCATGGGAAACCACGCATGGCCAATCCAAAGCTATTATAAGAGAAGTTATGTTGGTCAACTTACATCTGTAATAGTGGCCGTGACCTCTACTGAAGAAAACGTCAAGTTACATTCAAGTGTATGCAATTCCATGGGGCTATACTGAAGTATCTTTGATTGTGTGAACGTGAACGTGACCGATCTCAGGTATATAGCAATTACCGTTTGATGATCCAATACTGGCCGCTTGTGATCGTGAGACCCGCGGTGTAGAGAAAACACGCGAGGACCTCAAAGCGACATAGTTTCTTAATCTAAACGGGTAAAGTATAATTAAAGAGTTAAAGGAATAATCAAACATTCGCTCACTTTTAATGATAGGTTTTTAATGATATCTGAGTAGACCTTTTTCATTTATGGAGTCAGATGAAATAACGAGATAATACATAAGAGAAAATGTATTTCATTTAATATTGTTGTGTTGCGTACAAGAAAGACAGTAATGCGTAGAGACCTTCACCCGTATTATTGGAGACCGACATTGGACCGATAAACGGGCTTACAAAGTGGTGACAGCCCTTCCGTGATCTCGCAACCAGACGAGCAACGTCTTTCCAGCGCAACATTCAACTTGATCCCTGCCCGGGACATGAGGTTTGATCTTCTCACCTATCTCCAGCTGCTGTGGTAAGTCAATCTTATTTGCCTTTTAGAAGTGTTGAGGGGAAGATTGTTTGCACCTCACATCTATTAAGACCGGAAACCGAAAACTCCGGTGGGCATAAGAATTAGACGGGAAACATGTCTTTCCAGGGAAAGCACAGCAGCGATATAGACGAGGAAATTATGGAGATTCTAAGCGTGCAATTAAAAAACCTCCTTGTTCGGTTAAGCGACAAGGGACTAAATTGAAAGTGGAGTAACAACAAAATAATATCCTGGTATTCTGCTGAGGAAGCATTGATGTTACAGGCCACGGTGTACAAATGAGAAATTAGAGACGTTTGGCAAATAGCTCTCTTCACAATTCCTGAGGAGCTCAGACCAAAAATAACCACAGAGATGAAATCTGGCAACATTATGAACCGAGACAATAACGAAACCGACGAGATTATCTACGAGCGTCTAAAACAGGCATTATTAGACATGAGGGGGCCGACACATGCAGATTGGAGAAAAATATTTGAAATCAAACAAGCCAGTAATGAGTCATTTGAAACGTACGCTGAACGGTTATGGGTAACATACAAAGAACACTCAGGCCTAGAAAATGCAAACCGTGACCATGACGCATTACTACAGCTTGTTAAGAACAATGCCGGCATCCCAGTTCAAAAGGCTTTATCCAATGGTGTCGACCCCGCCGAAAACACGTTCAGATCAATAGTTGACTGGGGTTCAAGAATTGAAAGCAGGTGGAGCTCAAAACCCCGTAGTGTTGCGTCCGCAAAATGGTTAACAGAAGGGAACAGCCCAGATAAATTTAACCAAAGATCTCAAAGCAAAATGCAATGCCATTATTGCAAAAAGTTCAACCATCTCATAAGAGATTGCCAAAAAAGAGAAAGAGATTGGAGAAAACAAGCAAAGCATTGCCAAAAAACGCCCTACAGCGACCTGTTGAAACTATTCACAAATTCTTTCACAGAGTTTAAAAAACAAAACTGCCAAAAGGGCGTGGCCCACAATGCGAACAGAATAATGGAAAATACCATCACCAATAGGGATATGTGGCCTCCATCCCCATAGGGAGATGAATGGCAGCCTGACAGGCTGATTGTTCCTGCTGTGAGTGCGGTTCAGACTATTCCTATTAACTTAAAACAGTACCAACAAGAACTGTGGAGCTCTGATGGAGAGCTGACACTGCACCTGCAGCAGGACCAACTAGTCAAGGTCACTGAATGCATGATTTATGACGATAAATACATCGTTCCAGAAGCCCTCCAGAAACCAGTGATAAAATCAGTTTAATTTATACTATTTTAATATAATATAGTTGTATTATAATCACATTGTAATATGCATTATATTATAATGGCCATGCATGGCCACAGATGGGGAAAGGTTATGCATGGCATTGCAGATGTATATTAGACATGTATATTTGTAGTGACACTGCAAACCAAACAACCTTACCGGCCCTGAAAATTCTTGTGATTTGAATTTCATTGGTTCTCTTATCAGTGCCAAGAGGGAGGAGTATACGTTCGTTGTTTGCTGTGCCAGAGTAACAATGTTCACAGTTAGGGAAAAGGAGGAAGCGGGAGACGGAAAATCCAACTCAAACTGTATATTTTATTTCTTTGAATCTCAATATTTATTGAGAAAACACTCAGATAAATACTAAGACTGTAAAGAACACTTGTGAGCTGACTGTAATAAATAAAACTGTTTAAAGTGTGTAATAAAGAGAATAAAATGCAACTGTGGACTCCGGAAACATGCATTTTATTACAATCTACAAGAGTAAGGCAGAAAAGCAGTGTTCAGCAAGGTAATACTGTGTTCAGCAAGGTAATACTATAGTATTACCTTGCTGAACACTGCTTTTCTGCCATTTGAATAGAAACTTAACCATGGATATGTTTTATTCTACAGTACTAAATAAATGTTTTAACAGTGTAATGAAAATTAAACAGAGTCTGGAAACATGCATTTTATTTAGTATGATTGTCTTTAAAACTACACTGAGTGCTGATATGCAACACTGGTGGCATTTGGCAACCATGACTGCACTGAGCAGATTAGACATATATTGAAAAATGACCCATACAGTTGGGTGCAAAAGTCTGAAATCACATAAAAACAAAAATCTCTCCATTTGAACCAATACAAGGAAAGCTTTGAAACTTTATGACATACAGTGAAGAAATAATGTAGGACTCTGCACTATATCTGTCACTAAGTGCATATGATATGTAATAAGCATTCAGTAACATCACAATCTGCTCTTCAGAACACTACAATCATGCTGGATAACATGGATCATCAGGTTTTGCATAAACTTGCTGTCACTAAATTTAAACAAAGTAGTAAATAAATTCTGTTACAGTAATCTAATTATTTCTAAGCAAATATAAAGTAGTGCCACACATTATATTTTTAAATTCTTCAGTACTGTAATCAGATTACATTTACTGACTTTCAATGTAATTAATTTTAAGCACATTACTAGGGTTACAAATATTTAAAAAATAAAGTAACTTAAAAGTAAAATAATTAGTAATGTGATTACTTTTTTAATCAAACCATAAAGTGATCGGATTATAATTTATAGAAGTTAGTAATTTGTAGTGGATTAATTTTTTTAGTAATTAACCCAATACAGCCCCACTGTACAACTTGGTAAAAAGTGGAACTAAGAGGAATTACCTCAAAATAATAACAAAGCGTCTCACTGCTGAAGAGTGGCAAAGAGCAGAATCACAATCACCTCTCCTTCAAGAACAATTAAATATTGCTCAACACAGAGTGGTCTGATTAATGCTCTACACTGCCAAGTTCAAACCACCCTATTATTTATCTACACTCAGCATCTCATCTTTGAAATCTTGTTTCAATACGAGAAACAATACCAAGTCACCCTGCCTGGTGTGGCCAACTCTATTATTTGCTTTATCAGTTATTGTTAATCATGACTGCAATCTCCCTACACACTGCAGATATTTAAGCAGAGCATGAATAATAAACTACTGCAGTCACTAGGTGGCGATACAGAAATAGATTAGACAGAGCCTGAATATAGCCCCATTACAAATACTTCAACTAACTAAAACCCAAACTATACTGCATGCACTATTTTTTAAGGAAAGAAATACATTATACTTGAAATATATCCATTTCTTGTGAGAACACTTCATTATGGCGTTTTAAGAATTAAAAGAAGGCCAAAGAAGAATGAGATCTAGAAAGAGAGAGTACAAATGAGGACACAATCTTCACATATAAAAGCATGATTCTTATTTAAAATGAAGCATACCACTTTCAGAATAATAAACTACAAATGAAAACAAAGCAACACTCCGCCATTCTGTTCTCACATATTTGGTCATTCAAGGTTCTTCTGACTGAGAGCACTCAGACAGCAAGCGTTCACTCCTCTCGCATTTAGCCATGTAGATAAGCAGGTCAATGGCTGTCACAACCCCAAAAACCATCTGCCTCATCTTGGGGGCTCCATCTCTCATGCCTGTAACACAGAAACTGTAACTGAAACTGCTGTCACCAGACACTGCAATGACAACATGGCCAACATTGTACTGAACATTATCTGCTTGGTATTTCTTTAAAGGGAGTTTTCAAATCAAATACAGCTTTTTTTGTGTATTTTGTGTATATGTGATTTGACGGCAAGATTTTCAGTGAATGACAATTTCGATCTGTTCCTCACAAAAAGATATATCACTTCAGAAGAGTTGGAGTCTTATAGACTACTTTTATGGTGCTTTAATAGTGTTTTTGTACTTACTAAAGCTAGACAGATGTGGTCACTACAAAGTGTCATGAGGAAAGAGCTTTGTGAATTATCTTATCATTGTGTTCCATGGGAAGAAAAAAGTATAATAATATACATATATATATAATTTTAACTTTTAGGTAAACTATCCATTTAAGTAATTGGCTATTTATAAAGATACACAGAAAATCAAGATGTTTTCCCAAAGAAAAACAAACAAACAAACAAAAAAACTCATATCTTAACTAAAGACTTTACATGCTTGGGAAAGTTATGCAATCATTCTTTTAAAAGCCTAAAATGTGCAGGAGCTAGCAACAAAACATAAGGCAATAGCAGAGATGTTTGTTAAGCTTAGTTTGAAAAAGCAAATTTCAGTATGGTGTGATACTAACTCTTGGTAGAGTATGCCACGGTCAGTATAAATGTCTTAAAACAAGAACACCATGAGCGACATTTGGCCATAAAGAGGGCATAATGATCTGGAATCCAGGAAAACAAGTGTGCCATGTCAGGACTCTGTTCCATCTTAGAATAAGATCCAGTTTGTGTAGAAAGACTCAAAACATTGTTTACCTGTTTATTAGTATGCTATGTGCTATGTACATTACTCAACAGCCGGAGATTTTAACAACAGAGCAACATTTTGTAAACAGATTGATTTTATACGCTCAGAGGTAACTAGTGGCTAGCAATTCTATTTTAAATCTTTTATTATAATTTTATCAAACAATCTTTGCAGCATGATTAACAAGTAGGACCGACAAGTTAAGACTGAAAATTACAAATAAAATTATGAGGCCTATTAATCAGAAAAGAAATGACTGGAAATAGGACATAAGCAGATTAGTAAGAGGGAAGATGTGGAACAGAGTTGAGGCAATTTATTACTTACACTGTTCATGCACAACAAGGGCAAAATTGTCCGTCTCAAGGATACGAGAGAGTTTGCCCAAGTTATCTGTTAGATGCACCTAAGAGGAGAGAAACAAATGTGACTATTGAGTGATCTGATCATCTTTGTCAGCACTAGTTACTACAAAGCATTCATTAATGCTGTAAGCACATGATACAAAACATTATTTGGCATTATTAGCTTTTCCAAGACTAAGTGACCAAAACAGCTGAAGAATATTCTAGAAAGTGTATTTCAGATCCAACGGTCATTTACAGCCGGACCAAAAAAAAAGGGGGTGAGCACTGCATTGAAAGAGTTGAGAATAGACCAAATGGAAATTGCGTAATGATGGTGAGCAGAGAGAAAGAGGACAGCTGGGTGGAAGAGTAAAGAAGACACAGAAGAGGCTCAAATGATCCGATAGTTCCTCTAATTTATTATATTATTAATCGTGGTCTCTTTGAAACACAAAAAGTGTTCGGCCTAATGTGAGCAGATCTACAGAGACTTCAATCTCAACAAAAAAGTAGAGGGAGAAATGCAATTCCTCTGCATGCCAGTCGGTCAATGTCCACAATTACTGTACTATCTGTGCTTATAGTGCTGCCTTAGGTCTTGTAAGATTATATTTGCAGAATAATTCCACAAACATGATTTGAAATGAGAGAAAAAACAGCCTTTCAGTTTGGAATGTTTCACCGTCGTAAATCACCGGCCTTCACAAGAACCCCCATCCAGTTACACCAGGCAGTTTCTGTGTAAGGACCAACAGATTTGCACAACTTTAAAACATATCATCTTAATCTAGCCTTACTAGATAATGCTGAAAATCACTTTGAACTGTGGTAACGTTTGTATCTGACAAATTAATGATTATACACTGATGGAACTCTTTCAAATGTGTGTAGCGATGTTTATAAATATAATCTTTAATTCAATATGATTCATCTCATTCTACTAAGAATGGTAACTATAAGGCTTAACTTGATTAAATGCAATGATGTGTAAAACCAATATGATTTTGTAACCAGGGATTTTCATGTTTTGTTACCTACACATATTACATCCATAAAAAAAATGTCATGTTTAGTATGTAAGTATCACGAACGCCGGTGAAGGCGCCTCCTCAATCGGCCACCGGAGATCTGACTCACCTGAGTATTGACTTTAAGACTACATTTCCCATAAGCCCGCATACCTGGTCCGATTACACCACAGCTGTTCCCTATAACCTCCACTCTATTTAAACCATGCCTGTTTGTTCACTCATTGCGAAGTCTTGTTTGCCCCGGCTACATTTCTGAGCGTTATCATTGTTACTGCTACCGATCTCCTGTGTATTGACCTTGCCCTGTATTCTCGACTACGTTTGTCTTCCACCTGCCCTTGTTGTGTTAACGCCTGTCTCTCTGATTCTGCTGTCTGCCCTGATCTTCTGCCTGTCTGACCACGAATACTGTTACCTCTGATATTCCTGTTTGCTCATTCCTCAATCCTCACCTGTATTAACCTGAGTCTGTTTTCCAAATAAACCGCATATGGATCCCAACCAGCCTGAGTCTGAGTTACAGTAAGCTTTTGCTGGCGTATGCAGAGAAAGCTGATGACAACGAATATCATGCCTCTTGTACCATTCTCAAGATATAAAAGCTCATGATTAAATATGCACTATTTTTCAGTGGGACATTTTTAAGAGTCTGAAACAAAGGACCATTACTCATCTGTTGGAAAAGACAGCTCAGTTGACCATGTGACTCTGAAAAGTCACTTCTGATTGGCGCAGGACACCTTTGGGGGATGCGGCCAATCTCAGTTCAAATAGTTCCAAACAGGAAGAACTCGCTCTCTTGCTTTCTTCGCTCTCTTCGCTCTTCTTCTCTTGCCTCTGGCGTCTCGTCTTTTCATCCTCTTGAGGCTCTTCGCTCTTCTGCCGGCAAGCGCCATGTGAGGTCCAAGGGAGCTCGGGACTCGATGTCCCGAGAAACCTCATCACTCTCTAGGGTTCACAAACCCATGAGAAGGCCTCGCTTCACAGCTAACATCATTCATACAATAAATTCGGTCACACAGAGATCAAACCTTCGACAGAACGAACTTTCGACCAAGAATCAAGCCACACAAAGAATGCAAGGAAACACCACAAAGACAAGCAAGTACATCTCCAATATTGTGCTCAAAGTGCTGGTGTATTAATTAAATAATATGGGTAATCCGATTGCAAATTGATGTAGATTCAAAGAAGGATGAAATGGTTCATACATTTTGTCAACAGACTCCATAAAGTTCATTTTCACTGTATTGATCATTTATTTCACATTCTGTCACTCTTCTCACCAACCTGTTGTATGTATATATGTGTTAGATTAGATTTATGTTTAGAATAGCAATAAGGTTTGTCTGTATTCAAAGATGAATGACTGTGGTATATTTTGATAAATAATCTCATCCCTGTTTCTGAAAGATTTTGCTTCAAAGCTGTACCTAAATAGATGTGATATTATTTCCAATAAGCCATGAGAATAATATCACTCCAATAAGTTAATTAATCATAATTCACTTATTAAATCTAATGCCGTACAGTATAAATTGTGAGCGGATACAACGAGACATTGTATTACGATATTAATGGTGGAGAATTTATTCAGACAAATAATTTAGTTATTTGTCATTTATCTAATTCATAATGGTTGTCGAACGTGACTAATTCCATTATACATTTCATTATCTAATAAGGTACGATAAGGACAGTTTAATTTAGTTCATCGCTCACATATTTCAAGACCCTAAATTCCCTCCTAAATTTAGCATGTGTGCAAATTACCCTACATATAATGGTTGTAAAATGCGTGCAAAATATAAATTTTAACTGACCCCATCCACATCTCTAAATTATATATGTAATATCCTACAGTCTATACAATTTAGCAAGACAGTTATTTTTTTGTTTGGTTGTTGTTGTTTATTGCAGTAAACTTCATCATCCTTCCAGAGGAAGAGCAGGAACATTTCATGAAATTGAGACATTTCATGAAAACAGATGGAAAAAGGGCTTTATAGCGGATGTTTATGATAAATGTGTTATTTCAATCATAGAATTGTGTGTTTATAGCTGAAAATGTTAAGAATTCAACAGAGAACACATCTATAGTTTTGATGTTAGTATTTAGTTTTAATAAATGCATTATCAGGAAAGAATATGCTGCTTCATATTGATGAGGGCTTCAGTGAAATTGGATTGTTCAGCAAACTTGAGAGTTTCGTTGGCTATGTAAATTGTTTTGAGAGCACTGATAATAGTTTGGAGAAATTTATAAAATCGACTGAGAAAAACTGTAACATGTTGTGTGAATACTTTTTTATGCTCCTGCTTCGTCTACAGTATGACAGTAAGTTATGCGTGTGTGCCCACCTGTTTAAACTGTTTGTACAGAACTTTGCTTATAGGATCAGATGGCCTGACATTCCCAGCCAGAACAGAAGAGAGCATGTTCCCCAACGTGACCATACCAAGAATCTGCCTACAGAGACAAAACAATAACATTTATATTTATTCATTTAGCAGATGATTTTATCCAAAGTGACTTACAAAAGAGGAATACAAAAATTATTTATATTTTGAGCTGTCAGGATGGTTTTGGCATGAAATGGCAGGCTTATTTCATTAATACTTGTGTCTTTAAGTCTCCAGGTGGAGAAGCTACGCTGTTCAGTAAGTCACAGTTCAGGACAGCAGCGTCATACAGCAGTCAGATGAATGTTTATCTGTTAAACTGTTTGGCAAAGTTTTTTACTTGCTATATTGCTTGGATATGTTTTCTGGTAGAGTAATTGAAGCTTATATTGCATGTCATGCTTTATGAATTGAACAATACTTGTGTGTTAACCGATTGCAATGTTTTATACATTTCTTTATTATTTTCAGTGCAGTAATTGTAGCATCTTTACTAAACACTGCCTGACCAAAAAAAAGTTGCATACTCTAATATTTTGTTGGACCAACTTTAGCTTTGATTATGGCGCTCATTCGTCATGGTTTTGTTTCGACACACTTATGCAATGTCACAACATTTATTTCCATCCAGATTTGCATTCATTTTTGGCCGAGATCTTGTATTGATGACGGGAGAGTCGAACCACTCTGTAAAACCACTCTGTCTTCTCCAGCACCTCCCAAAGACTTTCAATGTGGTTAAGGTCAGAACTCTATGGGGCCAATTCATGTGTGAAAATGATTCCTCATGCTCCCTGAACCACTCTTTCACAATTTGAGCCCAATTCATTTTGGAATATTCATCCTGGAATATGACGAGCCATCAGGGAAGAAAAAAATCCATTGATGGGATAACCTGGTCATTCAGTACATTCAGGTCTTCAGCTGTGTGTACATTGGGCGCTATGCATGATGGGTTCATCACTTTATGCACTTCCCTTCTTACCCTGATGCACCCATCACTTAAGAAAAGGGTAAATCTGAACTCATCAGACCACATTATAGTTTTCATTACTCCACAGTCCAATCTTTGTGCTCTCTACCAAAGTGAAGTCATTTTTCAGATTAGCCTCACTAACAAGTGGGTTTCTTGTGGCTACACAGCTGTTTAGTTCCAATCCTGTAAGTTCTCGTCGCATTGTGCATGTAGAAATGCTTTTACTTTCACTATTAAACATAGCCGTGAGTTCTACGGTCATGATGTGACTTCACAAAGCGTTTTAGTGATCTCCAATCACGATCATTAAATTTTTTTCTTCTGACCACATTTCTTCCATGAAGCTGACGGTTCAACACTATCATTCCAGAATGTAATAATTTGTTGGACATTTCTTAACCCAATTGCAGTGATTTCAGCTTTGATCTCCCAAGTTGTTTTATTTGCTTGATGCAGGCCAATAATTTGCCCCTTCTGAAACAACTTATTTTCCACCACGACGGGATATATTTTCCAACATGGTTGTTCAAGAAATGAGAAGCTGCACACTGCATCAGTTGGGGTTAAAAGAACTGTTGCCAGCTGAAACATTAATAACTACAATAATGATCCAATCATAGGCTCTTAAGTATCTGCTTATTTAAATCCAAACGGCGACTTTTGTTTGGGCAGGCAGTGTATTATTGGTTGTAGTTTTGAGGTTCCCAATGACTTTGTGTGTCGGGTTTAATCATTTATTTTACCCCAGTTGCAGAAATGCACAAGTTATCACTTTATATTGTCTTTTTAGCAGATTGTCTGTTTAAAAGCAACTATAGCTATGTAACAGATTCGAGGAATGAGGAAGCGGGAGACGGCGAATCCAACTCAAAGGTAAATTTATTTACACACACAAACATGTTCGCTTTTCTGCGTAACGGTGAAGCTTTAAATATAAAAAGTCAAATGGGAATGGCTGCACCAACACAACTGGGGCTGTGGGCCTGGCGCTTTTTATTTCCCTGTCTCTCACTGTGAACAAAGAAACAGCAATTGCCAGCAATTCATCTCAGATGAAAACCTTTACCGCTTCCTCTCTCCCCAGATAATCTCTCGGCCACGACCCTCGCCTCCACAAGCTACAAGTGACAACAAGGAAGTTCAACATGAAATGTATTATCTCTTGTTGTTTATCATGTACCAATGTCATAGCACAGTAATAAAATATTTGTTTAGCATGTAACCATCTTTCTATTATAAATTTACAGCCAAGGAAATAATTAAGGAAATCATTGTAATTGTTATATTGCAAATTTCTGCATATTATTTTCATGTTTAATAATGTATATCCCCATCATTATTGAATCCTTGTTATATGTTTTTAGTTTATGGTGTTTTGGTGTTATAATGTTTGCAGCACATATAGGTACTATTGTAGTATTATGGTTTACTTCCATTAAAAGTCTTCCATTGAACTCGTAGAAGCTCACCAGTTCCACTTCTTAAATTAAAAAGTGTAGTACAATACAAATATTAATAGTAGATCAAACACTTGAATAGGAGAGTCCCCTGTTCTCTATATAAATGTGCTTTGAGTGCAGTGTCAGAATAGCGCCAAGTGTAAAATTAATTAAAAATAATGTAAATAAGAGTGTTGTTTATCTTCCTCAAAGCAAGAAATATTTTGGTTTTAAATATTTTATCGAAAAACATATTATCATCATGAAAATAGCACATTATGAGTCTAAATACCTTTGAGTCATGATCACAGGTGATGTCCAGGTGACCTCAAATAATGAGATTCATCCGTCCAGAAGAGCAGAGCCGAAACACAACTCACGTAAAGTGTTCTTCCGCAAGTTGCTTGCAATTTTAACTTTCAACCACAGATGTCGCTAGAGAGCACTTTATACAGACAATGGCTTATTCTATAATGGCCAAGAAGTGCACAACACAACCAAATAAAACATGAAAACAACAGAAAGTAGCAGAAAAACTACAACACAATGGAAGTAAGCCACAACACAAATAAGCTACAACAACAACATGGGGCAGTCTGACTCAATGCATGAGCGATCATGAGCTGCTCGGAGGATACAAAGAGGTGCTCGTCCCACTGGAAGTCACTATATGATTTCTCCGGACAACACGTCAAAGGATAGCGTTAACCAAAGTGTTTCCCGCTTGAGCACATTGGTATCCGAGCGGGGGCTTCAGCCAGCATACAGCCCATTTTCACAGGACCAGGACACCTTTTAAGAGCTGCTGGTAAGCAAGAATAGCTGCAGGTTCTGTGACATCATTTTTGCATCATTGCATAGTACGGATTCCAGCAAATGTTGATGAAGTTATGTGCATTTAGTGTTCTGGTAGAAACCCAGCCAGATGTTGGCCAGAGCATTAAGTACATGTACAAGTACATGGACAAATAAGTAGTGTTTCTATAACACTGTACTTCTATAAAAGCCAGATGTTGTATTTTATTAATTTTGTTGTGTTGTGGCTTAATTCTGTTGTGTTTTCAGCTTTTATTTGCTTGCTAATTTGGTTGTGATGTGCATTCTTCGGACACCGTATAATTCAACTCTTCTATGATGAACATGTCTTAAATTTCTGAATAAAATATTGTTTTTGTCAAAAAAGAGATTGTAATAAAGAGTCACTTTAAAAGGCTGAAAATCTTTCAAATGTAAAATGATAATCTTGATAATCATGATTCAAAAACATCTTCTACCTTGAGGTGTAAAAACATTTAGTAATTTTTAAGTCATTAAATCAAACTTTTTGTTGAAATGGTGTAAAGGTTTTCCAAAAATGTATGAAACCAACATGTACTACAAAGATTACATTTCTAAGGACTTAAAACATTGACCCTTGATCCCATGCATTGCATTCATATTTCTGTCAAAACAACCTTATGTGGCAATAAATACACATTGTGACATTACATTAATTTAAGTAATCAGTATGCATGTTTGATCTCTTCATGGCCAGATGACTAAAATATTAAAAGGCTTGACAAGCTTGACAAACTGGTCATGTTCATGATTAACCAGTTTTTGGATGAATAACTTACCCGGCCTCGTCCACCACAGGTGCTTGGTTAAAAGCTTTCTCTTTCAGAATCTGAATGGTCTTCTTAATGGACACAGAAGGGAGCACAGTGAGAGGGGCGGAGAGCCGAAGTTCCTGCAGAGTCAAGTTCCACCACCTACAGAGAAGGTGGCAGGGGGAAGAGAGTCCACGGTAAGAAGAGACATAAATATTAATGTAAGAGCTTGGTATCCTGCCTCTACCTTTAGAAGCTTAACAATAACAGTACTGCATCCTAGTGTGATAATAACAGACTCAGACTTTAGATATAGAGGAAATCATAAATAGGAAGGTGCTTCCAAAGAGAACATGTCTACGTGCATACGTGTACGTGCTCACCATGGCTTGTTGACAACAAGGTCCTCCTCTCTCAGGAAACCCTTTTCACGCATCCACTTGTCGCTAAGAAATTTTGACCTTTTTGGGGGTTATGGACAAGGAATGTTTGAATCTTTAGTTTTATGCAAGAGACTTTGTGTTATCTCAGAAATAAATACGTGATGGCAGAATATTCATTTTTGGGTAACTTATCCCTTTATAAGAAATGCATCAGATGTTACAAATAACAAACCACATTTCTTAACCTCACAGTTTCAGCTGTATTTGTCACTTTCAATGCCCCAAGTTCTCATTAACCCTGGTGCTCAGTGGACATATTGCATTCAAAGTGGGTGTATTATAGTAGTACACCTTTTCTTTGATACCGGCAGTCTAGGTGGAAGTCTATAAAATCACAGTAGCATTGTGGTTGCTTAATCTACCAGACAACACAAAACACACATTCATGGCACAGCTAAGCACATTAGAACGCTGGGAACACTGAACCGTACATGTAGTTGCGGATGGAGTCAGGCAGGATCACCACACAGCGCTGGCCTTCCTTAAGCTCTTTGGCTATGTGCACTGCTGCAGACATTGCTGTGCCTGAACTGCCACCTACATAGTGAATGATAACAGAGCTTAGCTACACACTTAACATTTCAAAACATTAAAGACACTACATGTAAATGTAAGTACAAGTCACATACCACAGAGAAGCCCCTCATCTCTGATGAGCATTCGAGACATGGCAAAAGACTCATCGTCATTAGACTTGTACCAACTATCGACCACCTGAGACAAAGCAAAAGATCATACAATATAATTGTAGCGCATCGTAATTGACACTTTCCCTAAGCTCCACCACCCTTGGTTACTGTTGATCATTCAGACAAGCAATACAGAACAACCCATTAGAATGATTGAGAGATTGCAGTAAACGTTGTGATTTCAGTCAAATGTGCTTGTAAAGTGGAAATTACTGGGCTAAAATAAAGTTTTACATTGCAAATAATCTTTCATTAGCCTCTATTCAAAGTAATTGTTAAATTAAACTGCAACATGTTTCTGAACACTGCAAATCAGAACAAGAGACAATTAGAAGAACACAAGCTTGTCTAACAATATGGCGGATAGCTACATTTGCTAAGGTAGGATTGATCAGTAATGTTTTATGATGGAGCTTAAGTGAAGTGTCAGTTGCCATCAGCAAACACCAAACAGTCAAACATTTGTTGTATAAATACACACTCACAGATCGGTCAAGGACAGTGGGGATGAAGTCAAAACCGATGCCCTCCACCTCATACTGAGTTTTATCAGTCTTATTAAGCTCCTCCGGCTCAGCAAGAATAGAGCCCTCAGGGTCAACTCCAACAATCTGGGGCACAATGACACTTATAACACATTCTTTACAGAGAGAAGTTTTGGCAAAGCAAGTGCATTTATTCTTATTATTATCCAAGATCAAGCCGGGTCGTGATTCTACACACACGGTCCCTTATCAGGCTAATCAAGCCTCCGAGAGGGATAAAGGCCGACTGCGGAGGATTGTGCGAGAGAGAGAGATCGTTTAACGAACATGTCCGTCATGTGTGTGGGTTTGTCTTTTGTTTAAGTTTTATATTAAACTATTATTTATATTATCAATCCGGTTCTGGCCTCCTCCTTTCCATTGAACTACGTTACACTGGTGCCGAAACCTGGGAGGAATAGCGGAGAGAGACAGGGGGGTTTGAAGGGGCAGACAAGGGAAAGGGTCCTCTGGACTGGGGTCGGGGTCTGGGCGGGCCTCCCCACCTCCGAGGAGCCGGGTGAGAGTGAGGGGAACGGGGGGAAGGGGTGGGAACCCCGGAGGCTTGATTAGGCTGATAAGGGACCGTGTGTGTAGAATCACGACCCGGCCCCACTATCCACCCTGCCACAGCGTTGTATGCAGATAAACCTAATTACTACAGGGAAATTCCTCTTGTTGTCTATGAAATGCGGGTTAGTTCATTCAGGGGAAAATGCATGTAGATGAACCAGAGGCTTGGAAATCCTGCTGCTGAACAACAAAGCTTTACTCTAAGCTGTTTATGTGTTGATCAATGACAAGAGATGATGGAAAGGAGAAATCTTTTACAATTCTAGTTTAAAACAGACGTGTAAATTTCTTAATGTAATTCGATATTAAATGTTTCATACCCTTTATGTTTATTCTAGTGCTGTCAGTCGATAAAAATGAAATTAAACAAAGTCTAAGTGGGAGTTTGACTTATTGAAAGAACTCGCACCCACATATGTTTAATTTTCATTGTAATGGGCATTAAATATCTTAATCTCTCATCCTCCACAATATAAATCAGCCTGTAGCTATCTGCTTTGCTACAACAATCGTGAAGCTTCATTCATGATTTGCATCAGGCCACCAGTGCCAGCAAATCAATACAAAAAGCGATTGCAGACAAAATGGTCTCAATCTGCATTCTGTGATAGTCAAGACTTGACATGCATCTGTGGTAATTAAAATGTGCCTTACAAGTTCCAACTAGGCTTGTTTTGTACAACAAACAGCATTACGAGCTCCTTTCCTCATCACTTTATCACTGACACTGAATCACTGCTGTGTGTTTGTGTTGCACGTGTCAGTGTAATGACTCCGTGCGGATACATGGCAAAGGTTCTGCCCTTCCAAAAAGAGTTTATACATCTCAATCATTACGTTTTCAAACATATATTTTTCCAGGATAAAAAATTTTATTAAAAAAATGTCTTCCAAATATCCTCAAGTTTTCATGGGTTTTATTCCTTTTGACAAAAGGGTCAAAATATCTGACCCTTTTTTGTGGATTCTTTGTGGATTTTTTGGTCACATAACCACATAATGGCTTTCTGCGTGTGGGTTACACAACACTTTTGAATGACAGACAGGAGCGTATTAATTATATTTTTTTCTTAGTCTTTTTAATATGATTTATTTCTTTAATGAAACTTTGTCATAGAATATGCATTTTAAAATCATTGTATGAATTGCATTTTTTGTATATCACTGATTACATTTAAATGCACGATCTTACAGCAATCACGCTTAACAAGCCTACAATGTGTAAGGTCATGTGAACACCTTAAATGTGTTCTTTAATTGGTCATAAACATAGAAAGTCATTAACTGTAAGCAATAACTGATCAACACTGGTAGATGTTTGCCCATTACCCCAATTTCACTTTGCATGTAAGCAACTTTATCAGCATTCTTCCTGCTTATCCAATGTGTGCAAGTGTTGTCCATGACTGTTTAAATATTAATGTGTCAAAACAAGAGAAGACCCAATGATTTCAAACATCACGTAAACAGTTTTCTTGTACGGTCAATGCCCCTTTGTTCATTAAGTGATATTCAGAGTTTGTAAATAGATCTGAGGCTCACCTTGATATTAGGGCATTTCTCTTTTAGCTTGCGGGCGATGCCAGTGATGGTGCCACCAGTGCCGACTCCAGCCACCAGCATGTCTATTTTACCTAATAGGGCAGACACAACACTTGGTGTCTACCTAAAATGTGTAACTGGAGCAGTCATTCATCTGGAACCAATCGAGCCCAATAACTCAAGGACGACACAGGTGTATATTTTTGACAAAGCACTAACAGGCACAACTTTGCGGCAGCACAAATATTGTAGTTACCATCACACTGCTCCAGAATCTCTTCTGCAGTGGTGTCAAAGTGAGCCAGAGGGTTGCTAGGATTGCGGTTCTGGTCCAGAATGTGAGAATTAGGAATCTCATTCTTCAAACGCCAAGCCACACCCACATGAGACTCAGGAGAATCAAAGCGGGCTGAGGTAGGGGTTCGAACAATCTCGGCACCAAGAGCTCGGAGCACGTCCACCTGAGAGCAAGAAAGGAATTGTAATTGCGTTGACCTCGCCCAACAGGATGTTGAATTGGAATTTCAATTGGAATGAAAAGATGTGGAATTTAGCGAAATGAAATTCAAAGCATATACACAACAGATAATTCATAGTCCAACACTGCATCCTGTTTGATACTTCAATTCAAATTTAGGAAATTAATTGGAATTTAAAAGGCATTCTCAATTCTAAATGGCACAAAATGCCATATATATATATATATATATATATATATATATATATACACACACACACACACACACACACACACACACACACACACACACACACACACACACACACACACCAATTACATCTGCAAACCCAGGGCTGAAGGATCAGTGAATATTCTTGCTTCAGTGATTTTGCATTGAAAATGTAATTATTTTAAAACAAAAAACTTAAATCAAATTAATTTCTAAATTCAAATTGCACTCCAAATGAAACAAAAAAGAAAATAAATAAATAATAAAGTGATAAAATAATTATATATTATAGAATAATTATATAAAGAATTTACATCATCGTCTGTCGGCAAATCCTGAATGTGCATTTCTCTCTATAAATTAACAAAAGGTTCAGACAGTCTTTTGCTGGTTTTTATGACACATTCAGAATTATTACCACTTTTGCTGGTGTCGCTGCGGCTCGCTCGTGCGTGCGCTTCTAAAATTTATATTTTAAAGGCTCATTATTACGATTTGATATTTCTCTGTAATGTACAACAGTGTTAGCAATGTTACTTATAACATTCTTTCTCAGCCCTGGAACTCAAACCATTTTCTGATGCCCACCAACATATAAGTAATTAAATTAATATAATAAACTAGTCGACTAATGGCTTAAATTACCGCCTACAAGTCAACTAGGAAAATCTTTGGTCGGGGGCAGCTCTATAACAATCTCACCTTTTCCATACTCATCTTCTCAGGCATGACAATGATGCAGCGATAACCTTTGACAGCAGCAGCCAGGGCAAGACCAATACCTGACCACACACACACACACACACGATGGCAAGTCAGTTTTTACCAACGTCTGAGATCAAAATAATATATTTTACATACTGTATAATTAGTAAATGTTAGATATAGTGAATAACACTGTGCAAACTTTATTTTTGTATTTCTTTGACTGGTTTAACTGGTACTATTCCAGTGTCTGAACTACACAATTAAAATGAAGTAGAGGCAGCATTTCAGCATGGTACAGTTGAATAGTCAGTAGTAGCTTTAAAAGGTCAATAATACAATTACACAATGAGAATAAACACAACAAGAAAGCCCAAATGGTGGCACACACACACACACACACACACACACACACACACACACCTGTGTTTCCTGATGTGGGCTCAATGATGGTGTCCCCAGGTTTAAGTATACCATCTCTCTCAGCATCCTCTACCATGCGCAGACTGATTCGGTCTTTTATGCTGCCGCCAGCATTAAAAAACTCGCATTTAGCCACTGAAATTACATGCAGAAGACATTGATTTAAAAACTTTTTGTAAACCACCTTGTATTTGTGTTAATAGAGCTGTAATGTTGTCTGAAATCATCTTTTTAGCAGTGGGACAACTGTTTTAAGTGTATGAACTTCTGGTTATGTGCTAGTGACATGCAAATATGTACCTTCTCAGAAGCTATTAGTCAGCTATTTTCATGTCCCCAATTCTAACTCAACTGGCCAAAGAGTAATCTGTTTCACATGAAATCTCTGTGCTTGTCGAAACATGCATGAAGTTAATTTAAACCAGAGTTTTTTTCAGCTTCTATCCTTCCAATGTTTTTGTTCCAAACCAAAGCAAAAATACACATGATGCAACAACCTGGCCATATGCAAAGAAACCCTTTAAAAAGATCAGATGCACTTTATGTTTGGGTTAAGACACATATTCCAGAAATAGTCATTCCTCCAATCAAATGAAACTCTGTTCCTCTGTTCGTAAGAATGCGCAAGTCATTTTTCAAAATAATGATTTATGCTTTGAAATGCCTGTCTGAACCTTTCATTTTGCATAGGGTGTGAAATTAATACCCACAATTAGCTAAATGAGGGTACTATTTGTGCAGTGGTAGGTAATATTGCCTACCTACTAGAAGCAGCAAATGTGCCAGGTGATCTGTAAGACATCTTGTCTATAATAATATAATAACATGGCCATTGGGATTAGCTCCCCTTCAGAGACAAGAGCATCAGTGAGCTCAGGCAATGCTGTTGTGGGATGGGGTCTGGTTCACAGTCAGTGTTCAATTTATCCCAAAGGTCTTCAGTGGGGTTCAGGTTTGGGATTTGCCAGTTAATTACTTGATTTGAGAGCTCAAACTAGTGTGAAGAGACTCTGCTTCTGCACCTACGTATAGTAAACAGATACTCACAGAGCTCACACTTGATGCCAAAAGCTTTGGGAATCTTGTTCATGCGAACCAGTGGGGTCTCTCCAATCCTACTCAGAATGTTGGGAAGTATACTGGGGGTATTTTGGTTTCACACATATATACACTCACTGAGCACTTTATTAGGAACACCTGTACACCTAAGTATTCATGCGACTGTGTAAGAAGTAAATTGTGTGGCAGCAGTGTAATGCATAAAATCATGCAGATACAGGTCAGGGGCTTCAATCAATGTTCACATTAACCATCAGAATAGTGTTCATAATAAAGTGCTCAGTGAGTGTATGTTACCAAACACACATTAAGGGAAATGTTAACCATCGCCAACCACAAGTTAGTAGACTGGAATTGATTAAATGGCTGAAATCAATATGAATCTGCAGACTGTAGCATTGGTTTACACCAGAGGTGGCCAACTCCGGTCCTGGAGAGCCACTGTCCAGCAGTATTTAGCTCCAACCCTAATCATACACGCCTGCCCTTAATTTTTTTTAAGTTATCCTGGAGACCTTGATTAGTTTGAAGCATGCTAGATTAGGGTTGGAGCTAAAATCTTCAGGACAGTGGCTCTCCAGGACTGGAGTTGACCATCCCTGTTTACACCAACAGTGGATTACCACACCATCTTTCTCTATTACTCTCAAATCACTTTATTTCCCTTTTTAAAGTATGTGGCTGCATTCTTGCTTGACGTAATCAATCTGGTGTGAATTAATATAGACGCCTCGTGTACAGTATACTCACACATTTTCTATTGCACTATTCTACAAAATGACATGGCAAGAAACAGCAACTTTAATATTGCACAACTCAGGTACAGTGTAAAATAGTGTAATGGCCTTTATGGTGCCACTAGCTTACCGTTGAAAGTGGTTGTGGAGTGACCCTGTGTTTGGGTCACCAAGATTCCAGGTGCATCTGCTGGGCAAATCTGGGCGAATCCATTTTCTCTCCATTATGACCTCAGATCCATTCTCCATTTGCTCTTCATTCAAGCTGTTTACATGGTGACCATGTGTTTCATTCATATGGGAGCCATTCATACTCGACTTGTGTCCAGCCTTAAAGTTCAAGATTTCTTCTCCTTTCAGCTTGGCTTCGCCTGTGATAACAGGTTCTTCATTGGTAGACTCCCCATTCTTGAGAACCTTGGCAGCATGTGGGCAGACAGACCCACTCCCTGCTGTCTCTGAACTAGAGGGTACTGATTGCATGGCTTGCCTGAAAGAGAAAAAATGAGAATAGTCAGAAACCAGGGTTTCCTTTATACCTACTGTTTTAAAGTTATCCTACTACCCAAATGACTGTCAAAAATATTATTAGGAGGCCCTACGCAACCTAAACCCCTCCCCCATTTATGTGGGTGCATCACAGCAGATTTTCAACTCCAATTTTGGTATTGGTTTAGTATTCATATCATCCAAGCTCATACGTAACATCGATGGATCCCAACATGCCACAAAGACAGCCAAACATGCACCAGTGCGATGAAGGTCTCAAATACCTTTCACACAAAATGTACTTGCTCATATCGCTCAAATTCAACTTCAAATGCTTTACAAGAGAGGTGTGATTTATGTGAAGAAACTGTACTAGCCAAAAGACATTAACCAAATGATGTAACTGTTAAAGTTTCATTTAAATGCTTTTGATAGTTTTAGATTCATTATTAAAAAAAAAACAGCTTAAACCAACAAAAGCTGGTTTGCTGGTATCCCAACCTGGCCAGGCTCATCTGGTTTGTTAGTTTTATAGGGGTTTGGGGCACTTGTCAGTTGCCATCTGAACACCATTTTGCCCAGACTGGTAAAACAGCTTGACCACAAACCATTTTAGGCTGGTGAAATATACCAGAATATAATATTACACAATCTGGGCATTTTTTTATCCATTTGTGGAAGATATACATGCCAGATTGCTAAAGACCTGAGGCATATAGGCTAATACTGTTTGCTGAAACATCAATGCATTAAGATGGTTTAAGATAACTTTTTTCCAGCAGGGTGTAAATATCCCTCTAATATAAATCATAAACATATACTCAATTGAACTTTTCGACAAGCACAGACATCAAACAATGATCTCAATGTATGATGATACTCCTTATCAAAGACAAAGAGAGGAAGAAAACAACCCTGTATCATTCAGAATGTGTACAAAATACAATATTAATCTATTAGATTAGAACCATCTTTTTCTCTAATCTCAAATGCCAACAATAACGAAGACTGGAAAACAAACACCTATTACTTCAATCTGTATCCACAGTATGGATAAGCACAGGTTGTTCCCTAATAAAAATCTATTACCATTGATGAACACATCAAATAGAACACCCTTTGGAGAACTATTGCGTAACGTACTATAAAACTGTCAACGTTATCTCTATGAAAAACATCTTTCAGAACAAAACACATCCAGTTGGAGCTGGAGATGACAGAACCTCCCTTGAGAATCAAACGGCTGTGCTCGATCAAGTTTATATCTCACGTGTTGGTAGGTTTGCCAGGAAGCACCTCTTATGCAATAAACGGTGAGCTGAAACACAACAGCATATAAGCAGTTCAGCCAAAAGTAAACCTTAGGACTGACCGAGCTTCCCTGAGAGGAAAAACCCATTCTGCATTGTGCTTAATTTATAGGACTAACATTTTGTAATGTTTACCATTGTCAAACAGTATGATAGCCATGAAGAAAATGGAACTCACACAACTGAGTTCATGACTGGCAAAAAAACCCTCTTCTGCTGATAAGATACAGTATAAACTGAAAGCATCGCAAGTAACAATCATGCCAACATGACACACACTCTAAAATCACAACACTTCTGCTTTCCACAGTCACCCTTCAGTGAACTCGTAAGGTGGAGTGAATTTCCAGAAACTCAGGGGTTGACAGTGCTCTAGCAACACTTCTTTTGACATTTTGGGGAAGTTGAGGAGCACTCCAAATTTGTCATTCACCTCTCCCAAGATCTGAAATCTCTCATCAAGTGAAGAGAGGGCTGTATCCACTACCACATAAAAAAAAATTTGGTTTCCATTTTTGAAGTGCATCACCAATAGGCTCATCTGGAGCCTCATAACCAAAGTGCCTTTTTGTGGTTCTTAACCGCTGTGTGTGACATGTTTCAGGATGATATCCCATCTATGGGTGGAGGCTGAGAAGAGTTTGAATAATTTCGCTAAATATCCGAAGTAACCAATGGCAACTTGCGAGCTCTTAGTAACATCAGCTTCCAACAGTGGGACAAAAAAACCTCTTGAATTCAATTGAAGCATCCTAGCCTGAACACCTTTATTCTTTCCCTTCATGTTGGCGCCGTTGTCATAGGACTGTCCTCTGGAGTCCTCAAAGGGGATGTTCAGCTCCTCCAGCCTTTTTAGTATGAGAGATGACAAACTTTCCCCTATTGACTCCTCTGCCACAAGAAAGCCCATGAATTGTTCTTTAATTTGTGGTTTGTCTTCCAGTGACACAATCCTGACAATGACAGAGAGCTGTTCCTTATGACTCAGATCAGGGATGCACAATCTCTTAAACTATTTTATCCAGTATTTCTGCACTGATGGAGCCCATCAGTTAATATTGTATTCTTTTGCCCAGGTAATGTGTGTGACTGCCAGCTCCACTTTCCACCCTACCAACATGCTGCTTCATTACTGGATACAATTTTCCATAAGCTCCACCTCTTTGAGAAAATTGCCTTTGTCTAGTTTGTTTAATTGTGTCTGTGGATCCCCTTAGAGCCATGATTCTTTCAGCTAAGGACTGAATTATTGCCACCAATCTAGAGATGTAACGGTATGAACATTTCATACCATGATTATCGTGACCAATGTAGCGAATCAGCTCTATGAAATATTAATAATCAATCATAACTTGTTATAATCAATTATGAATATTTGGATCAGTTAATCGGGTTAACTTGATGTAGCTACATTAACATTACAACCAAATACTCGGTTCATCCCGTGAACACTCAATATTGGTTATTAATTAATTAATTAATAGAAATGTACATTTCCGGGGCAAGGGAAATGCCTTTCTTACTAAGTATTAAGAGCAAGTAGTCAAAATCTATGATTAGTGACTTTAGATATGAGCTTGAGACACAGACAACTTTACGTGTGATATGAACAAGACTTTATTAACTAGACTAAACATTTAAACTACTCTAACATACATATACATACATGCATACAGTTTACCAAGGGAAAGAGGGCTGAAGCAGAATACAGGAAGGCAAGAAGTTATAGCATTGTTTGAAGTTCAGCAGATCAACAGCCTGAGCAAACCATCATATTAGTTCTGAAACGCCCTTTTTAGAAAGGGGTAAGGATACTTAATGTATCAAATAATGAGACTAAGTTTGATACTTGCATGTCCCATTTGAATTAAACTGTCCTGATGCAATTTGTTGAGGCTCCAGTTGATCTTTGATGATGTTGTCTTGATGAGAGAGAGAACCAGTGGGAGTCAGAGGATCTTTGGTGAATGGAAAGACAAGGCCGTAGCCTGGCGCACGCTTGGGAGTCCTTGGGGGCCTTCTAGTTCAGCATCATCTTCATTAGGACTTCTCAGGAAGGACCAAGAGAGTAAGAGAGCACAAGGCTCAGAGGACCAGGAAGCAAGAGGGCCAGGAAGCAAGAGAGAGAACCAAGAGAGAGAGGAGCAATTTATAACCTTACAAAACATGTCCCACCTCTCATTGGCTCGACCAATAAGAAGGGTGGAAGTTCCAGGCGGGAATTTGGTTTATTGCCCTTTGTTCTCAGGTTGCTCATTGCATGTGCACCCTGGAGGGGTGGTAGCTGATGAAGAAACTAGAAAATATTCTTGTAATACTAATATGTTGTTGTTATCGACATATCATGTACACAGTCATTTCAATCTTCAAAATACCAAGTTATAGAGACCAAACATGACACACATATGATTTCGGTTAACCATAGTATGCAAAGTCTGAAACATTAACCCATTAGAGTTTGCAAGAAAACATAGACCACACAACATTTAAGGGAAATCGTGAGATGGCACATTAGATACATGTCAATACATTTATCCCATGGATAGAATATATAGGATTAAAAGGGTTCATTTCTCCTTCTCAGTAAGACAGTACGAGGCTCAGCACTCTCTGAACATTCCTTTGGAGGTCGTAAAAGTCTACTTTATTTGGGCATGAGAGAGTTCCTTTGTCCTGTCAAGGCTCATTTGCATCCTTTATGACTCGGGGTCAGGACTTTGGTTTGAATAACTCAAAAGATGGTAATACCTAGCAGAACACCATTCTAAGGTAATCTTATATTTATATTCAGCTAGGACAAGTCGTAAGGTTTAATTTGATACCAAGGAACGTGTATTTAGTACACTTAGAAAGGGGATATACACTCATATATGCATGTATGAGAAGCATCTATGAGGCTATTAAATATACGGCCTCCGAGTTTTACTACACAACTAAACAGTCTTACTAGTTTGATCTAACATCAGAAAAATACACAGGGATTAAAACATATTTCATTAGACATACATTTCTAAGTTTAAAACTGAAAAACACACACACACACACACACACACACACACACAGTTTTACGTTCAAGATCTCACATGGTAAAACATGCGGTGTGAGGCGAGTCGTATGGGAAAGGGGGGCTTAGCAGGCACGAGGATTTCCTGTCAATAGTTCATTGTCTCTTTGTCAATAGCGCATTGTGCTGTGGAGACTAGTCGGCGCTATTGCAGTAATTAGGGGAGTTTTAACAGTGGGTTCTTTATTGTTCGGCACCGGCTGAGTTAATGATTATCCTTCACTGATTCCTCCAGATGCTACAGTCCCCCTTTTCGCCAGGTGATGTCCCTGTTGGAGACATCATCGGGCGACAATCATCACAATGGCGGATGGCAGGTGAATCATGAGGGTTTTGTAGCAGGTGGTTGTTCCACGGTGGGTGATGTAGACAGTAGCCAAATCCAGGTCTCTGCAGCAGGTGCAGAGGCAGCAGGTGCCTTGACAGTGTGTCACCTGTCATTATAAAGTCAGTTCGTTTGAGGCAGGTGCTTGTTTGTGGCTGCAGGGAGTGGTTATGGGCATTGTGTAGTGTGGAGAGTTTCAGACTGACCTAGTACTGGTAGCAAAAGGGCAGCAGGTGGCCGTTCGCCCTTGGTTCGGCACCCAGTCACCAGGTGTCTGAAGTCTGCAGTGTTACTCTGCTCTGGCAGCAGTGCTGACTTGAGCTTGCCTGAGTGGTGTTGGGCAAGAGTCAGAGGTTTGTTCTTCCCAGTACTCCTCAGGGGAGTTCTGTTCCAGGAGCTCTTTTGCTAGTGCTAGCAGCTCTTGTAACTCAGAAACAGGCGTTTCTAGCTGTCTTTGTGCAGCCTCTGTTTGGCACCTGTTTGAAAGGTGTACAGGAGGATGTTGTTGTAGACTGCTGTGGGACGTCCTGTGGTGTTTGCTGGGTGAGGATGTTCTTTTCCATGGCTTCTCCCAGCGGTTGGTCTTGTGTCTAGATCTATGGCCATGGTGACGGTTCTGCCCTCTGCTGGCTAGTAGGGTTTCGTTGAAGGCTCTTGCATTGTGGCAATGTTGGGTGCCTTCTGGTACCAGCTTTGGATTCTGGATTTTGCAGTTCAAAATCACTGGGGTCTTACAAACTCTTTTTGAGGAGGCCTTGTGTTTGTTAAAGGCCTTCTGTGTCAGGTCACACAGTTGTTGGATAGGCATTGTGTGGGGGCAGGCCATAATGCCTAAATGGTGACTTACCATAGGATGGAGGTTTCGGAGGAAAAGGCTCTTGAAGCTGGTGTCCTCCTCCATCCCAGGTTTGTTGCGAGCTCCGAAGTAAGCTTGTCTGAGTCTGTGGTAGTAAACATAGGGAGTTTCATGCCGACCCTGTTTGGTGTCTAAGGCAGCGATCAGTCCGTTTTTAGACTCTGAGAATTCCCTTATGATGGCTTGTTTCAGCTGCTGGTAGTTAGACTGGATGTTTTCTGGCTGTCGAGCCAGAAAGCGTCGCAACTCTGGGCTGGATGTGATCCAGATCAGATGAAGTCTATCTTGATGGTTCACACTCATCAAAGACTGCAGGTGAAAGTCAATGTCTCGCAGGTAAGCGTGGACGTCGTGGTCTCCTGCAAGCTCTGGTGTAAATGCAGGGATATGTCTGGCCATTCGGTTGAGGTCTTTGAGTGTTGCTACACGTGTCGTTTCAAGATTCGTCTGAATCAATCCTTTTCCTTCCGCAGCTGCAGAAGCTTTAAGGAAACTGTCCGATGACGTGTTAAGCAGAGGGGTTTGTCTCCCCCCTTTGTAACTCTGTGCTTGGCTGGGGGAGGTTTCTCTGCTGAGGTCTCAGTTCTCGTTGGACCATGTCAAGTTCATCTTTGGTGTTGTCCAGCTGCTGGGTCAGCGCTTTAACTCCAGGTCTGGACACATTCAGTTGACCTTCACAGGCCATGATTCTGGCATCATTGTCCAAGAGTTCAGAATTTGCTGTTTTTAACAGTGAATCTTTGTGAAAGAGTACCTTTTCCAGGTGCTCTCTGGCTGTCTTTTCCAACTGCTCTTGTTGTTTAGCAGCTGTCAGAGCCGTTTGAAGTCTGTGGATTACCTCCTGTGACTCCCTTCTGCCAGGGTCCTTGTGTCTGTCCTGAGCCTCCATCTCTAGCTGATCTATGCGGTTTTTAGCATGTGTCAGCTCCGTTTGGGACTCAGTGATCTGGCGTTTGAGGTTGTTTACCTCCTGTTTCAAACCTGTGAGGTTGTGGGCCAGGACGATAACCTCAGTCAGATATTTGTGCTCATACCTCTGGTTTGAGTCGTCTGTCATTAGTTCTTTTCCCTCGTTTTCCAGTTGCTTTTTGTTCTGTTGCTGAAGGTCGTCAGCAGCCATGGATAAAAGGGTGTTCCTCAAAACACCTAGCCAGTCCTTTTGGCCTGCCATCTGGGCAGTTAGGCTGAGCATCTGCAACATTTTGGCACACTTCTGGTGAGAGTAAGGGCAAGAGACTAATGCAAGATCAAACAGAATTTGGAGCTAAAGGCAAAGTGAGACAGCAACGTATATAATGTACAGCTAGGTTTTGCTAGGTGTGGTTAACAAGTGAAATGTGTTCCTGATTATTACTATCTTAGCTGCAAATAGCAGGATGCTCAGATTTGTGTGGATCTGAGTGGCTTTGCTAAAAGAGCGTAAGCCTAGATTTAATAAATGACTTAAGATGTTTCTTTGGGTCAAATTATTTATCAGCACTTACTGATAGCATACAACAGGCTTGATCTTTGAACACATGAAGAAGAGAAAGAAAGAGGAAGAAAAGAGCTTTCCTATTAGATTGTGTCTATTAGTGGTGCTCAAAATTATGCCATAGAAATCGTCTAGATTACTTGTGTAGCTGGCTCATAAAATGTAAGCAACTGTTGAAAATAAACACAGAATCGAGAAGAAAAGTATGTCTAGTTACTTTTGCAGTTTTATGGTGAAATAAAACCACACTAGACCAAGAGGGTTAAATGGGAAAATTAATAGCTGAATTCTATTATTAGTAAAAATAATAAAAAGACTTGAAGAAGTGATTAAAATAGCAGAATAACCTTGTATTGGGAATAATCAATAGCACTTATGATCAACAATTAGATTTGCTTTGGACATCATTCTATAGTTGGTCACAGCTGTTGCGTGTTCCAGACCACATAATTTGTTTGTCCCTCTATAAAGTTTAGTCAACGTGCCATTGAAAGTTCCCAATAACTATAAAAAATTGTTCTCTATCTAAACAGTTTACATATAATTAAGTTTTTAGATTTAATTAACAAAGTAACTGCAAATTTAGCTGAACAGGGTAGATGCACCTGAAAAGTGCAGGTGAAGTTAGATGAGAAGAATTAGAGTTAAGGAAAGAGAAAGTGAGAATTCAGAAACCAGAAATGGGGTTAAAGGAAAATGGTTTAGATCACTTCACTCTGCATACACACAAGCTGTAGATAAAGGCTTCATGTAAATTGTGCTAGCAGCTAACTGTTGAAGCTATTCGTTAGCTTAGCCTAAGCTGAGGGGCTGCTAAGTTGGGTTAGCTTAGCCACCTAGGCTGGTTTGTTTACAAAATGGCGTCGGAAGGTAACACGTGCTATCTGGAGTGAGCACATCCTGTGACAAGTCGTTGTCATGGGAACCAATGCACTTCAGAGTTTCAGTGAGTGAAACACAGTTTTGATCACCAGGAAGCTAAGCCTTTTAGATGCACGGATAAAGTTTAGATGAAGGACATCAGTCTAACTATAATTTGTAAGGCCTTTATACTGTGAAAAGGGGAGCATCGCCCAAATCTACATTTATATAACACTGTACTGAGATTTCTTCATCAGAAACAGGTTAAGCAATCAATTCTGGTACAGTTTACATGCCGCTGAGCTGAGATTCCTTCGTCAAAACAGACTTACACTTTAATACTGAAATTAGGGTTTCTTCGCTAAAATCATATTACTCGTACACTGATACCTTTTGAAAATATGCTTAAATGTGTTAAGACTCTTTCAATTACAGTAGAGATGTCAATTCAAGCCATCACTTTATCCGCATCCAAACAAGCCAGCAACTAGTGAAGCAAATGCCGTTTCGCATGTCGTGTCCTATTCTGACCGGAATTATTCAATGCACACTTTTAGGTTGACAGTGGTTCAAGCTCATAACCTTTGTTTAATCATGCCCATGCATTCTCCACCATTATGTAGCGAATCAGCTCTATGAAATATTAATAATCAATCATAACTTGTTATAATCGATTATGAATATTTGGATCAGTTAATCGGGTTAACTTGATGTAGCTACATTAATATTACAACCAAATACTCGGTTCATCCCGTGAACACTCAATATTGGTTATTAATTAATTAATTAATAGAAATGTACATTTCCGGGGCAAGGGAAATGTCTTTCTTAATAAGTATTAAGAGCAAGTAGACAAAATCTATGATTAGTGACTTTAGATATGAGCTTGAGACACAGACAACTTTACGTGTGACATGAACACGTGTGACATGAAAGACTTTATTAACTAGACTAAACATTTAAACTACTCTAACATACATATACATACATGCATACAGTTTACCAAGGGAAAGAGGGCTGAAGCAGAATACAGGAAGGCAAGAAGTTATAGCATTGTTTGAAGTTCAGCAGATCAACAGCCTGAGCAAACCATCATATTAGTTCTGAAACGCCCTTTTTAGAAAGGGGTAAGGATACTTAATGTATCAAATAATGAGACTAAGTTTGATACTTGCATGTCCCATTTGAATTAAACTGTCCTGATGCAATTTGTTGAGGCTCCAGTTGATCTTTGATGATGTTGTCTTGATGAGAGAGAGAACCAGTGGGAGTCAGAGGATCTTTGGTGAATGGAAAGACAAGGCCGTAGCCTGGCGCACGCTTGGGAGTCCTTGGGGGCCTTCTAGTTCAGCATCATCTTCATTAGGACTTCTCAGGAAGGACCAAGAGAGTAAGAGAGCACAAGGCTCAGAGGACCAGGAAGCAAGAGGGCCAGGAAGCAAGAGGACAGGAAGCAAGAGAGAGAACCAAGAGAGAGAGGAGCAATTTATAACCTTACAAAACATGTCCCACCTCTCATTGGCTCGACCAATAAGAAGGGTGGAAGTTCCAGGCGGGAATTTGGTTTATTGCCCTTTGTTCTCAGGTTGCTCATTGCATGTGCTCCCTGGAGGGGTGGTAGCTGATGAAGAAACTAGAAAATATTCTTGTAATACTAATATGTTGTTGTTATCGACATATCATGTACACAGTCATTTCAATCTTCAAAATACCAAGTTATAGAGACCAAACATGACACACATATGATTTCAGTTAACCATAGTATGCAAAGTCTGAAACATTAACCCATTAGAGTTTGCAAGAAAACATAGACCACACAACATTTAAGGGAAATCGTGAGATGGCACATTAGATACATGTCAATACATTTATCCCATGGATAGAATATATAAGATTAAAAGGGTTCATTTCTCCTTCCCAGTAAGAGAGCACAAGGCTCAGTACTCTCTGAACATTCCTTTGGAGGTCGTAAAAGTCTACTTTATTTGGGCATGAGAGAGTTCCTTTGTCCTGTCAAGGCTCATTTGCATCCTTTATGACTCGGGGTCAGGACTTTGGTTTGAATAACTCAAAAGATGGTAATACCTAGCAGAACACCATTCTAAGGTAATCTTATATTTATATTCAGCTAGGACAAGTCATAAGGTTTAATTTGATACCAAGGAACGTGTATTTAGTACACTTAGAAAGGGGATATACACTCATATATGCATATATGAGAAGCATATATGAGGCTATTAAATATACTGCCTCCGAGTTTTATACACAACTAAACAGTCTTACTAGTTTGATCTAACATCAGACAAATACACAGGGATTAAAACATATTTCATTAGACATACATTTCTAAGTTTAAAACTGAAAAACACACACACACACACACACACACACACACACACACACACACAGTTTTACGTTCAAGATCTCACATGGTAAAACATGCGGTGTGAGGCGAGTCGTATGGGAAAGGGGGGCTTAGCAGGCACGAGGATTTCCTGTCAATAGTTCATTGTCTCTTTGTCAATAGTGCATTGTGCTGTGGAGACTAGACGGCGCTATTGCAGTAATTAGGGGAGTTTTAACAGTGGGTTCTTTATTGTTCGGGACCGGCTGAGTTAATGATTATCCTTCACTGATTCCTCCAGACGCTACACCAAAATTATCACGGTTAGCAGTAATATCATATAAAATGTGTTGAAAATGGCCATGCGAGAAGCTGACTAGTGAGAGTTCGCTCTGCGCACTTTGCCTATTTTTTTTAATAATTTTCATGCCATAATCTGGTGAAATTTGATACACCCAGTGATACATTTGCTCTTTGAGCTAAACATGGCCAAGAAGTCAAAATCCTCGGGCCCTGGAGACATTAAAAGACACTTAAATTTTCAAGATGAGAGCGCTGATGGGCTTGTGGTCCTGGGACTCGAGATGGATGGCGTAGCCGGAGAAATCCAGCATCAACTGTCCAACATGTTTATGATGCTGACGAAGGTTGTTGCTGACTTGGAGGATCTCGCTGTAATACGTCGATCGATTATGGCCATGGAAACAAAATTCTCTGAGTTAGTTACAAGAGTGGCAGATGTTGAAAAACAAATCGATTATCTGGAGTCATCGGAGAGGGAATTGTCCTTTAATCCACCTGCGACCAAAGTTGATTTGGAATATACTCTTAAAAAGCTTGAGAAAGATTTTGAGAATCAGAGCCGCAGGAGTAACATCAGATTTGTTGGAATTCCTGAGCATAGGGAGGGCAGAGATATGGTGAAATGACAAAAGGAAATCTTTCTGGGAAGAATCACAATATTTTCTTGTTCCCAGACTTTGCGAATTCGGCAAGAGAGAAATGCGTTCGGGGAATGTAAGAAACTCCTGCATCAACGGAAGATTGTTTAGGCACTGATGTTTCCTGCCAAACTGAGCATAGACACCAAGGATGGTCGCAAGGTATTTTTGTGCCCAAAACAAGCATCGTCCTTAATAAAAAACAATGGATGAGTAACCACTGGGTGTTTCCCTATGTGAGTGGATCTCTGTTCATTGACTTGTTGAATTGTCGGAGGAAGCTAGGCATCATTTTTGTTCCTGTTTGTGTCGTTTCGCCTAGCGGTTGGAAATTGCTTTGTGGAATGACACTCCAAGGGTCTTGTGCTTTTACACTGAACTTTTCAGCTAGATTGAGATTGGACACTATGGATGACTGCAAAATTTCGACATTCCTACACAAAGGATGTCTTTTATAAAGTTGACGGACTAAGTCATGGTGTATTTTTTTATGCGGCCTCCTATTGAACTTGACTCACTCAATACACTCTTGACCATCCGAGAAACTGGGATGCATGTTTTGTTTCTTTTTGTGCTGGTTCCGCCTAGCGGCTGGGGCTTGTTTTGTGGAATTACACAGCTCTAGGACTGATGTAGATGGATCTGTTTGTTCCTTGTGTTTGTGCCTCCTGCTGGCAGGAGTATTTCTGGGGTTCTTCGGAATGATTATGTCATCTGCTACACTCATGGACAGCTGGCTCACTGAACATTCGTTTGTCTGTCTGAGGACAATGAATGGCTTTATATCGGCTGGAATTTGTTTTGTGGAGGAACACACTTTCGAGACAGTTCTGTAAATTAATCTACACATTATTTGTGTTTACTCTGCCTATTGGCTGGGTTTGAATTACAAGGTATTTTCTGTTATGTCAATTTGCCTTACAAATTTGTGAGGCAAAATTGTGTAATCCGACAGTTTAGTTGTCACGGGGGTTCTCATAGGCGTACATGGACCTTTTGAGTTTAAAGGGTTGGCGCTGTCTTGAGTGGGGTTAATGTGCACATTTTTCTTTTTTCTGTTTTCAGGGTTTGATTGTTGCACTGATGCTGAAATGTGGTCTTTATAATTTAGTTTTTGACACACAATTTATTTTGTCTATTAAATCAAAATGTCAAATGTTAATATGAGTGAGTTATCTCTCTCCACATGGCATGTGAATGAGTTGGGGCACCCCATAAAAAGAAGGAAGGCTATTTCTTAAATGTAAGAAATAAAATAAGCTGGAAAATTTGGGAAGATATGGGGTGGACATGTTTTCTTTAGTGTTTGCTTTTCCCTCAAGTAAAAGCAAGGGAGTCATTATATTGATAAATAAACCTCTACAATTCAAATTTCTCAAACAGATTAATGATAAATTTGGGAGAGTCTAGAGTTTGTTTTGGCTAAAATCCAAGGGTAAAGGCTGATTTTGGATAGCCTTCCTCCTGGTCCGCATCGACTAAAACTTGCCTGTGCATAATCAAACGCATCAAGGGAGACTGATGCTGAGGCAATTGTCATTAGATTTTGTGTCTTTGCCTCGGACAGACAATTTCTCGTGGCAGTTTTAATTTGGTTCTGGAGGCTGAACCCAGCATCAAGTGTGCCGCGGCAAAGTGCTTGGGAAACACTGCCCTAGAGCATCATTGACACTTCACAGAATGTGTAAAAATCTTGATCTTACAGATATTTGGTTACTTCTGAACCCATCTGGTAGGGACTATAAAAAAATAAATAATCAGTCCATAAGATTTATTCTAGAATAGATCATTCCCCTTCTGTTGCTCTCTCCACGTTGTGTCGGAGAAGCGACACTAGGGGTCTCTCTTGGGCGCCGATATCCACCTCTGATCTATGAAAAAAGGCCAATGAGAGTTGGCAGCCGGTATTTGCATGTACCGCCCCCGGACATACAGGTATTTAAGCGGGGCAAATACGGGAGTTCATTCAGAAAATCGCGTTCGCAGTCGCGGCTTGCTTTCAACAGAAAGCAAGCCACCCCAGCTGCACCCCGCATTGCTCCTCCTTCCCACGGGATTGAGGACGATGCGGTTGGCGCTGGGGGCGATTTGGGGGTGGCAGCGGGTGCAGTTTTGCCGGGTAGCCCCCCGCGAACCTCCCGTTCCCCGACACGCTCGCTGGTCCCTGTCCATGCTCGCGGCGATAGCGGCTCGCCTCACGGCTTGGCTGTCTATCCTCAAGAGCCCGAAGCAGATGAGCTCGCCGCTGCATCGGAGAGTGTGATGTCTGATGCCGAGGACTCCCCTGGACTGCCGCCTTCGGGCCAGCAGGCCCAGGCTGAGGCCGACGCTCAGATGTCTGACATGCTTTCCCGGGCCGCCGTGAGCGTGGGGTTGGATTGGAACCCTCCATCCTCCCCACAGCCTTCACGGTTGGATGACTGGTTCCTGGGGGCAGCACGCCGTTCGTGGCCTCGCATCCCCCCGGTCCTGTTTTTCCCGGAGGTGCATGACGAGCAGACGTCTACGTGGAGAGCCCCGCTCTCCGCCCGTCTAGGTGCCACCAGCTCCACTCTCACCACCCTCGACGGCGGAGAGTGCTACGGATACGGGGCGATTCCCCAGGTCGATAGGGCAGTTGCGTACCATCTATGTCCCGGTAGTCCTACCTCCTGGCGTGGCCGCCCCGTACTCCCATCCAAGCCCTGTAGGACAACATCCTCGCTCAACGCGAAGGCCTACAGTGCGGCTGGACGAGCTGCCTCCGCCCTGCATGCGATGGCCCTCCTGCAAGTCCACCAGGCCAAAGCACTCAGAAACATGCACAGGGGTGGACCTGATCCTGATGTGCTGCAGGAACTGCGCTCAGCGGCCGACCTCGCCCTGAGAGTGACGAAGGCCACAGCGCAGGCACTCGGACAGGAGATGGCCACAATAGAGGTCCAGGAATGCCATCTCTGGCTCAATCTGGTCGAGATGCGTGAGGCCGACAAGAACCGCTTCCTGGACGCACCTGTCTCTCAGATTGGCCTTTTCGGCGACACCGTCGAGGACTTCGCCCAACAGTTCTCCGCGGTGAAAAAGCAGACACAGGCCATCTCTCACATCATGCCCCGGCGCACACCTGCCGCTACAGGCCCTGCCCCGTCTGCTCGCCGAGGGCGTCCCCTTGCGGCGAAGAAACCAGCTCCTGCTCTGCCTCAACCCGGGCCCAGCTCTCAGCCCCAGCGTCGAGCACCCCACAGGCGGCGCACGCCCCCTGTCTCACGAACCCCCTCTAGGACCCGGAAGGCTCCCAAGTGTTCCTGAGACAGCCGACCCAGAGCCGAAGACGTTAGCTCCGGAGGTGGTAAGACCGCTCCGTCCCCCGGTGGAGGGCCGGGAGGAGAATCCTTTGTTTTTAATTTGCCACACCCCTGACGGGGGCTGTGGTACCCACATTCTCAATAAAAGAGCTATTTCCTTTGCCTCTGAGTCACCTGGCCCGCAAATGCCGTTCTCACGGCAATCTGCTTTCAGATTACGACAGTCCCGGTACACCGGACGCGGCGATCCCACCTGCCGCCTGCCCACGACTGTCCCCCGGCCGGCCGGTTCAGACGAGTCCAGAGGACGCCAGCATCAGACCTCCTCCTCAGTCATGAACCCGCCCCCTGCCGGGTGCGCGGAGCAAGGTAAGTGCTTTGAGTCTATTCTCAGCACCTCAGCCTCAGGCCGCAACGAAGCCGCCCGATGCTGCACTACCTGTTCCGCCCCGCTGCGAGGCCCCGCCGGGAACGTCCAAAATACTCGTCCCTTTGGTGCCCCTAGCGCAGAGCTGGGAAGCGTGGCTTTCGCTTCCCAACGCATCACGCTGGCTGCACCGGACCATTCGACTCGGTTACGCAATTCAGTTTGCCCGGCTCCCGCCCCCCTTCAGGGGCGTCTGCTTTTCCGCAGTACACGGCGAGCGTGCCAGTTCCCTGCGCACGGAAATCGCGACCCTCTTAGCCAAGGGCGCGGTGGAACCTGTCCCTCCAACCGAAATGAGGAAGGGTTTCTACAGCCCTTACTTCATTGTACCCAAGAAAGGTGGCGGCTTACGACCAATCCTGGACCTGCAAGTTTTCAATCGGGCCTTGTTAAAACTCCCGTTCAAAATGCTCACGCAGAGATATATTCTGGCTGGTGTTCAGCATCTAGATTGGTTCGCAGCGGTAGACCTGAAGGACGCGTACTTCCACGTCTCAATTCTGCCACGACACCGACCCTTCTTACGGTTCGCGTTCGACGGCGAGGTGTTTCAGTACAAAGTCCTCGCGTCTTCCTTGCCCCGCTACGAGTAGCCGGCATCCGCATTCTCAACTACCTCGACGACTGGCTCATCCTAGCACACTCTCGAGAGTTACTATGCACACACAGAGACCAGGTGCTCCGGCACCTCAGCCGTTTGGGGCTTCAGGTCAACTGGGAAAAGAGCAAGCTCACTCCGGTTCAGAGCATCTCTTTTCTCGTGTTGGAGTTAGACTCAGTCTCAATGACAGCACGTCTTACGAGCGAGCGTGCTCAGTCGGTGCTGGACTGCCTCGCTTCCTTCAAGCCAGGCACAGTGGTCCCTCTAAAACTTTTCCAGAGGCTCCTGGGGCATATGGCGTCCTCCGCGGCATTCGCCCGCTGGGGTTGATATATATGAGACCACTCCAGCCCTGGCTCCAGACTCGAGTCCCGAGACAAGCATGGCACCACGGCACGCATCGGGTAAGGATCACCCCCGCCTGCCTCAAAACACTCAGTCCCTGGACAGACCTCTGCCTCTGACTCAAGTCGCTGCGTGCCACTCACATCCCCGGCAAGCTCAACGTCGTAGCGGACACGCTATCACGACAACGCCTGCCCGGCGGGGAGTGGAGGCTTCACCCCCAGTCGGTCCAGCTGATTTGGGAACGGTTTGGCAAGGCCCAGGTAGACCTGTTTGCCTCCCAGGAAACCTCCCACTGCCCGCTCTGGTACGCCCTAACAGAGGCTCCCTCGGGACAGACACGCTGGCATACACCTGGCCCTCGGGGCTGCGCAAGTACGCATTTCCCCCAGTGAGCCTTCTTGCACCGGTGCTGTGCAAGGTCAGGGAGGACGAGAAGCAAGTCACGTTAGTGGCCCCCTACTGGCATACACGGACTTGGTTCTCGGAACTCAGACTTCTCGCGACAGCTCCTCCCTGGCAAATTCCCCTGAGAAAGGACCTCCTCTCTCAGGGACGGGGCACGCTCTGGCACCCGCGCCTAGACCTCTGGAACCTCCACGTCTGGTCCCTGGATGGGATGCGGAAGAGCTAGCCGGCTTACCGGTGACCGTTGTGAATACAATCAACCAAGCCAGAGCCCCCTCTACCAGGCACCTTTACGCCCTGAAGTGGCGCTTGTTCGCAGATTGGTGTTCTTCCCGAACTGAAGACCCGCAGAGATGCACGATCAAGTCAGTGCTCCTGTTCCTACAGGAGAGGCTGGACAGGAGGCTGTCCCCATCCACCCTCAAGGTGTATGTTGCCGCCATTGCCGCCCACCACGATCCTGTAGACGGCAAGTCTTTGGGTAAGCACGACCTGATCCTCAGGTTCCTGAGAGGCGCCCGGAGGTTGAATCCCTCCCGGCCAGGCCTAGTTCCCTCCTGGGATCTCTCGGTATTCTTGGCAGGACTCCAGAGACCTCCCTTCGAGCCGCTTGAATCAATTGGACTCAGGGCCCTCTCTCTTAAGATGGCCCTGCTGATCGCGCTCGCCTCTATCAAGAGGGTCGGGGACCTGCAAGCGTTCTCTGTCAGCGACCGTGACCAGGCTACGTGCCCAAGGTTCCTACCACACCCTTCCGAGATCAGGTAGTGAACCTGCAAGCGCTGCCCCGGGAGGAGGCAGACCCAGCCCTTTTGTTGCTATGTCCAGTGCGCGCCCTGCGCATTTATCTGGACCGCACACAGAGCACCAGACGCTCTGAACAGCTCTTTGTCTGCTTTGGGGGACAGCAGAAAGGGAATGCCGTCTCCAAACAGAGGCTCGCCCACTGGGTTGTCTACGCCATCACACTGGCTTATCACACCCAGGCCGTGCCCCTACCCTTGCGGGTCCGAGCTCACTCAACAAGGGGTGTTGCGTCCTCGTGGGCACTGGCCAAGGGCACCTCCCTAGCAGATAGCTGTAGAGCCGCGAGTTGGGCAACACCCAACACCTTCGCGAAATTTTACAACCTCCGCGTTGAGTCGGTTGCGTCTCGTGTTTTGTCAGGTCCGAGCCGTAGAACTCGGTAACACGTAGACCGACCGGCCGGTTAGATCGCTATGCGCCAGCCCTTTTCCTGACGTCAAGGTAAAGTAGTGCGCCTTCTTCCCAGGGCGCTCTACTCCGAGTCGGGACCCTGGTCGATTCCTCCTCAGCCCTCCGGGTCCGCGGTTCAGCGGAGGAACTCGCCGACCAAGCCACCGCGGGTACCCTGATGGCTACCCTGTACTGGTATAGGTGCTCCACAGGTAAGGCCTCCTGCTCGGACTCCCCTGTGTGTAATTCCACGGTTCTGTCCCCTTACGAGCGGACTCCGTGTCTCCCTTAGGCAGTTACAGCTGCCCGGTCGCCGTGCTGTAGCAACTCCCCGCTCGAGGCTGGATCTACCACCGCACCATACTTTCCACACGAGCCCTAAGACGGCCGTGTGACGTGTCTACCACTTTTCCTCCCCAAGAAAAAGGGCAGGTGTGGTCTCCGCGAGGGTCTGGGTAAGACCCCTTCCCTATATGCGTAAGGGCCCCAGCCGTGATTGCTCTATGCGAGAAACATAGAGAGAAAAGAGGCCCAGCCAGGCTGGCCCGTTCCCATGTTGGCAAACATCGCCTTGTTCCCCTCCCAGGGTAACTAGAAGGATTCCGATGTTCTTATGGGGCATTGGGGAAGGGTACGTGCAGCCAGGTACAGACGATGCGCGGCACTAGATGAAATCCCTGCCCGCCTATGTATCTGCGGTTCACGTACACGGTTCAGCACATGGCAAGATTGGAATGGGTCCCCTAGTGTCGCTTCTCTGACACAACGTGGAGAGAGCGACAGAAGGGGAACGTTTGGTTACGTATGTAACCTCCGTTCCCTGAGGGAGGGAACGACACGTTGTGTCTTTCCTCCGCCATGTCGCTGAACCGAGCCACTGTTGTGGCCGGACCATTTCTGGCTCCTCAGAAAAATCCTGAATGAACTTCCGTATTTGCACCGCTTAAATACCCGTATGTCCGGGGGCGGGACATGCAAATACCGGCTGCCAACTCTAATTGGCCTTTTTTCATAGATCAGAGGTGGATATCGGCGCTCAAGAGAGACCCCTAGTTTCACTTCTCCGACACAACGTGTCGTTCCCTCCCTCGGGGAACGGAGGTTACATACGTAACCAAATGTTTTTTTATATCTAAGTCCCTCATTTCATCTGTTGTGAATTGCTCAGTTGGAAACATTTAGTCTCAAATCACACCCTGGACAGTTTAGAGGTGTTGCCAAATATGGAGAAAAAGAAATCATATAGTTGGCACTTTAATGTATCCCTTTTGCAAAAACCTGATTTCCAACAAATGTTAAAGACTGAAATCAATGTTTATATGGAGACCAACTGGTCCTCAGTATCCCCTGTGGCATGGCTTGGGAGGCACTTAAGGCGGTTCTTAGGGGTCGGATCATACAGTATGCCTCATTCATCAAAAAATCCAAAGCACAAGAACTCATGGAGTTGGAAGGGAATATTAAAAGTGCCGAAGCAGAGCTGAAGCACCGAAAGTCGCCTGATGGCCTCCGAAAATTGACTCGATTGAAATACAGATATAATACTATTTTGTCTTGGAAGGTGCAGTTTTGGTTATTCAGGGCAAGACAGTCAAACTTTGAGTTGGGGAAGCAGGGAAGCAAGGAAGCAGGGAAGCTTTTGGCTAGATATATAAAATAGAGAGTCTTTTTCTGCCATTACCTCAGTGAAATCTGCTGGTGGTGAAATTTTTACCTCAGCCACTGATATTAATAATGCTTTTAAAGAATTCTATCTTGATCTTTATAGTTACACGTGTTCATCAACTGATGAAGATATTAGAAACTTTGTGGAACCATTAGAACTCACTAAACTGACGATGGAGCAAAACAATTATCTTGATTCTGAGATAACATTGGAGGAGCTTGATGATGCAATTAAAGCCTTGCCTGCAGGCAAGTCTCTGGGGCCAGATGGCTTTGCCACTGAGTTTTTCAAATCTTATGCTACAGAATTGGCTCCACTTTTGTTAGAAGTTGATACGGAATATTAAAGAATGGAAAGCTTCCGCCAACCATGACACAGGCCTGGATCAGTCTTAAAAAAGAATCTTAAAAAAGACAAAGATCCAAGTATGTAAGAGTTACCGTAAAATTTCCCTGATCCAGTTAGATGTAAGAATGTTGTCAAAAATTCTGGCTAACAGATTAAGTTATGACATCTCTTATACATACAGATCATGTGGGGTTTTTTCGAGGCCGTAGCTCTTCTGATAACATTAGGCGTCTCATCAATATCATGTGGTCAGTGGCGAATGATCAGACTTCGGTCGCTGCCATCTCACTTGACGCCGAAAAGGCATTTGATATGGTAGAATGGGATTATCTATTTTAAATTTTGGAAATGTATGGGTTCGGGAATACTTTTATTGTTTGGATTAAGTTACTTTATAGACACCCAAATTGATTAATTGATTACATTTCAGATTGATTAATTTCAGATTATTTACTGCTACAGATTACTTCTTATGGAAAAGGTCATGAGGCATCAGTGTATTACTCCCTGATAATCCAGTGTCTGGGGTATGGAGCGTTAAATTTCCTCAAAACATTATGGGTGGAAGATTTAAATTTGTATTTGGAGGGGGGAGGGTGGGCTAGGATTCTTAAAAACGTCAAGTCTGCATCTAGAGATGCAAGGGTGCGCCTTATGCAATTTAAGATTCTACATAGAATTTATTGGACCCCTTCTAAATTGCATAGGCTTGGTCTTAAGGACACACCCACCTGCTGGCGATGCCATTCAGAAGATGAAGACACCGCCCATGTTTTTTGGGGATTTCGTAAGATACAGGAGTTCTGGTTGAGGGTCCCGAATTTTATGGGCGATGTACTGGGTACTAGATTTTGCGTCTTTGCCTCGGACAGACGACTTCTCGTGGCAGTCTACCTTAAACATCTTTTGACTAAAGATAATTATAGAAAAATATAGAAATATAAAAAATATATATATTGTAGAATATCTGCCATCTGTGTTACAGAACAATCACAAGAAGACATCAACCTATGTATCCACTACAAATCAGCAATGGTCGATGTCCAGGACTGTCTGTAGAGCCTCAGATTAAACTTTTAAATAAACAATCTTCCAAAGATTTCAATGTGAAACTGACAATATTTCATGCAATAAATCATAATAACAAGGAAAGTTGACAAACTGGCCAACAGCAAATATGTCTGTGAACAAATAGGCCTACTTCTGTAATATTAGCAACATACACACCCACTACAGTTAGTGAATACCAATTTAAGAATTAAAGTTAGTAAATATGGTCTTGGTTAGCGAATATCCAGCTTAGTTAGCCAAAAGTCGGCTGCAGTCATTGAATATGCGTTTGCAATGTGAAACAAAGGTTCTCGTTGCCGTTAATAATTTGAATCCTCCAACTTGCCGTAGATCCCTCAAACGTGATAGAGGAGGAGTTATGTACATGAGCAAATGCATGGGCTAATCAAGTTTTGTTAGGTGCTAAAATAACACACGTTAACTTAATGTCTAACGCAGTTTACTTAATGCCTTACGCAGTTTAGAAAACGTTGTTTCAAAGCTTAATACGTTGATACAAAACATGTGAATTTTGATCCTTATGGCTTTCCAGAAATACGGCGATAGAAAACATGTGAATTTTGATCCTTATGGCTTTCCAGAAATACGGTGATACAAAACACGTGAATTTTGACCCGTATGGCTTTACATATACTCCGTCGCGTGCATGCGCACAGTACCACCATGCTTCCACTAGATGGCAGTAAAAAAAGTGGGAATTTCGTCTTCACCCAACATTTTACACACGGTCTGAAGGGAAACGCGCTCCCTTGCGTCCCCATTGGCGGAATCACCATGCAAGACTCTGGAGTCACATGCTCAGTGTGAGAAAATAAATAGCCATTTAATTGGCATTGTAGTAATGCACATGCCTATGACATTACAAGCAAATTAATTAAAATTACTCCCAAGGTGTGCACAGATTAGTAATTATGTAGATTATCTTCACCTAAAAATGTATGGTAATGTCAGCAATGATTTAAAAAATGCAAAGAGGTGCGTGAGCACAGGGCAGATGCATTTTTCCCGGACTGCAACATGCCGTGCAGACCATTATAAACAGCGCTTGTGTCAAGCGTGGTAATGATAATTAACCACATTTGAATTCTAATGCAAAACTTCAAATGTATCATTGATTAAAGTACAGTACCTTTAAACCATGTTAAACAGCCCAGCCATTATAAACAGCAAGGACAGAGAAATCATAAAAAATAAAAATAAAAAATAAAAAACAGAGCACACATGAATCAGAATAATTTTCACTCCACATAGGCTACACATCATATACCTTACAGCTAAAATGGGCCACTATATAAAAACAAATAGATGTTTTATGTTTTCTCTCATTGAAACAAAATTCAAGTTTGAATGTGTTATTTTAGTACTGTATGAATACAGTATCCATAAATGTACTCAAATACACACACACACACCCGCCTAACATGCACACTCACAGACACTCAAACAACTGTTATGAGAAAAAAATATTTACACATAACATTACAATTATAAAGAAAAGACAATTACATTATTACAATTATCAAGACTGCTTATCACCCATGCTGATTCTATAAGTCTTTACAGAACAATACAGTATTGTAGTCACAGTCTGTCTGTCTCATGTTCTTCAAGGACTCTTATTTTGAAGTTTTCCTCTGGACTACATCTCCCATAGTGCACTGCCCTTATCACTTCCACCTGCCCCTCATCCTCACCTGTATTCCATTCCTTCATTTAGTACCTTGTGTGTGTGTGTGTGTGTGTGTGTGTGTGTATATATATATATATATATATATATATATCTCATCTAGTTTTGTTAATTCAATTGCCAGTCCTTGAAGTGTAACTAGTTTGAGGTTTAGCTTTATTGTTTGTTCCACTCCAGCGTTTGTTATTAAAAGATTGAAAGTACTTCTGTGTATCCTCCCTTCCTCTTCCACTCCAAGTACTCAATGTTACAATTCTATAACAGAAGTTACACACACACACACACACACACACACACACACACACACACACACATGTTGTGTTTCCATGTTTTATGGGGACTTTCCATAGACATAATGGTTTTTATACTGTACAAACTTTATATTCTATCCCCTAAACCTAACCCTACCCCTAAACCTAACCCTCACAGAAAACTTTCTGCATTTTTACATTTTCAAAAAACATAATTTAGTATGATTTATAAGCTGTTTTCCTCATGGGGACCGACAAAATGTCCCCACAAGGTCAAACATTTCGGGTTTTACTATCCTTATGGGGACATTTGGTCCCCACAAAGTGATAAATACACGCTCACACACACACACACACACACACACACACACACACACACAGAGAGAGAGAGAATGGTAACAATAAGCTGAGTGAGTTTTGGTATGGGAAGTTGTCTTTTAAAATTAGACCCTTTCTCTATTAATATTGTTCTTATTCTAACACTTACAAATTTAACTAAAATTATTTCTCTCAATGCAACCTCCTCCACTACTGTACACACATTGTAACGTATTTATTTCTAATGATATAATACGTTTGTTGTAATGCAATATTATGAATTAAATTATAAATAATTGTAAATAAATTAAGAGCACATTTCTTTGTTCTCTGTTCACTTGTTTTGCTATTATTATTATGCATGGGAGATTTTAATTATGTAGTGCACAATAATGCAAAATTATGATATTTTTGGGTTCATTTTCCTATACTTTCAGAATAAACCAAACTTTGCTTGTTTTAATAAATAACTACTTAAAATGAGCATGTTTTGGTACAGGATGCAGGGTCACTGAGAAATTAAGCAAACATGTTAAGTGGTCAGCAGGGGACAAATTAAATTGTGTTTCAACTGTACATGCAGCATAAAAAACATGGTAGCAAATTCTCATTCTAGAGTTTTGTTCGATTTTTTTTTGGTCTGAAAGACAAATAAATAAACAAATTAATGGTAGAAAGCCAAAAATACAAACAGACAGACATATGATAGATAGCCAGACAGACAGACAGGCAGACAGATAGACAGACAGACATATTTAATTTTGTTTTTAGTACTGCTGTACTTTTAACTGTATCATTTATGTGAAGTACTTGGTACAACATTCTTTGCCTCCATGTATGAGCATCTTGCAGAGCAAACGCAACATGTGATATCTAATTGGGAATACTTGACACACAAATCTCAGTAATGGTGACAATCAACAAACATCATTAAGTAAAAAGATGAGCTCTGAAAATCACCACACAACCACTAACTAACAGTTGTGACAAAAACAACAACAAAAGCACAGATCAAATCTGCAAACAGCTAAAAATAAGCTTTAAAATAAATATATTCATGTCACAATGCTGGGAGAAGATCAGCACCATTGTTTAATATGAAACTTTAAGTAAAAACAACTACATTGGGACAACATTTAGGGGGATATTTATTGTCTAACGTGTTTATATTCAAAGTAATTTATTCTCCTTAGTCTCAAAGATTTTGCAATAAATAATGCCATGTAACCTGCCACCGAATTCAACATATGTTTTTGAGTTAAGGTGAAATATATGTGTGTTAATTCAACTTGATACAATGTCATGACTTTGTTAATTGTGTCAACTCAAACAAGCACTTTAATATAATATCAAAAATTGTGTTTACATTGGCAACAGACTAAAACAAAATTGATTAAATTGAATGAACTTAAAAATACCAGTAGAATGAGAGAAATCATTAAATTTACTTGGGTGAAAACAACTTCAGGGATAACAGTGTGGATGGATGGGTGGATGAATGGATGGGTGGATGAATGGGTGGATGAATGGATGGATGGATGGGTGGATTGGCGGATGAATGGATTGGCGGATGAATGGATGGGTGGATGAATGGATGGAGGCTGTAGGCCTAATATCTTATTTAGCACATTATAAATGAGTATTAAAACTATCCCGGAGGAGTGTTACAACAGTATCCAGACCAGCACGAGGGCAGTTATAACATATATGCTCCTTGTCTTCACACACTAATTGTGGAAAATAGGAACTACATGTATGTATGTTTTGTATATTTATTTTGTTGGTAGACAGAATGCATCTCATGTAAAAAAAAAAAAAAAAAATGGCATGTTTATTCTGGTCAGTATTTGTGCAGTATAGCAAAAAGTGTTACAACCTAATTCTAATATGTAAAATTTTCATAGAGGACGTTTAAAGTCTTTACCCACAAACAGAACATTACGTTGCATTAAAAGTCATAAACTGTTTAACTATAATCCATGACTGTGTTTTATTATATGCTACTAATTTTGAATTACTAAATCAACGCTAATAGTATCACTGAATCACTGCAACCGATTCAGAATGCGTCACCATCTCACGCCAGGAAAAAGATGATAGTGTCTACCTATCAGTAGCCCTGCGCGCGTGTGAGCGCACTTGCTCTCTCTATTGTCTGTGACGGAGCAGGGTGTGTACTGACAGAGCAGATGCGCGATGCTCGCTTGCTGTGGAGCTCAATGCATGGAGCTGCATGTAATGATGGAGCTTTATCTCTACCTTGGGCGTTGGACCAAGATGTTTTGCGCTAAGGACGTTTTCATGTGACGGATTTGCATTCGCTTCATTCAGAAGGGTCTTTTTATCCTGCATGTCAATGTGCGTATCTTATGGCTAATCACTGCGTTTTCACGTTTCCCATCGTCCATATGTGACACAACAGAACATTTAAGACGCAAAGGCTTTGTAAATTATTTTCACAAAGATGATGAAGAGACAGATGAACAGCCCGTTGCGACCACGCTCTATGTCGATTGGCAAAAAATCAGAGGCGGTCAAAGTGGTGGTGCGGTGCCGCCCGTTAAACAAGAAAGAAGAAGCGATGAATCACGGCAGAATTGTTGAAGTTGACGTCAGACTGGGACAGGTGAGCGTGCGTAATCCAAAATCATCCGGAAACCTCATGAAAATATTCACGTTTGATGCGGTCTATGACATGGGTTCAAAACAAAACGAGTTGTACGATTATGCATGCAAACCCCTTATTGAATCGGTTTTGCTTGGTTTCAATGGAACTATATTTGCATATGGCCAAACTGGCACTGGCAAAACATATACAATGGAAGGTGTGTCCACCAACCCGGAGACAAGGGGAGTCATCCCAAATTCATTTCAGCACATTTTCACTCAAATATCCCGATCTCAGAACCAACAGTATCTTGTGAGAGTGTCCTATCTTGAGATATATCAAGAAGAGATACGAGATCTCCTGTGCAAGGACAACAACAAAAAACTGGAGCTCAAGGAAAATCCAGAGTTAGGTGTCTATGTAAGAGATCTCTCATCTGTGGTGACCAAAAATATAAAGGAAATTGAACATGTCATGAACTTGGGGAACCAGTCAAGATCTGTTGGATTCACCAAGATGAATGAGCGGAGTTCAAGATCACATGCGATTTTTGTGATAACCGTTGAATGCAGTGAAATGGGCATTGATGGTGAGGAGCACATTCGTGTTGGAAAGTTAAACATGGTGGATCTGGCTGGCAGTGAGCGCCAAAGCAAGACAGGTGTAGAGGGACAGAGGTTTAAGGAGGCTGCCAAAATAAACCTGTCTCTTTCTGCCCTTGGAAACGTTATCTCAGCCTTGGTGGATGGGAAGAGTACCCACGTTCCCTACCGGGATTCCAAACTCACCCGCCTGTTACAGGACTCCCTTGGAGGCAATGCCAAAACTGTTATGGTGGCCACAATTGGACCAGCTTCGTGCCACTATGATGAGACTCTTACCACACTGAGGTATGCTAACAGAGCGAAGAACATCAAGAACAAGCCAAAAATCAACGAGGACCCCAAAGACGCACTGCTTCGTGAGTTCCAAGAGGAAATAGCTCGTCTGAAGTCGCAGCTTGAGGAACGAGGGATGCTGGCCAAAGCAAGGAGGAGACATAGGAGAAATAGTATGCAGATGAAGAGGAGTATGAGTAGTGGAGAGGTGGAAACTCCCAGAGAGGGACAGTTGGGGATCACTAAGACAGTACATGAGGAGAGCGTAGAGGAATATTGGTGGAGGCAGCAGATGGCACAGACCTATGCCAATTACAAGTCAGATTTCCATAGGAAACTTGGCACATTAGATGAGAAGGTCAAGACTGTGGAAGATTTGATGAAGGAGCAACAATCAATGGAAATCTTGATTGAAAAGTACAAGGTTGGTTTTCTCCACTCAGCTATTCTTTTCAAGCAAAGTTCTAGATCATATTAATCATAACTTACATATTCTATTGTGTGCCATGATTGTTTGTAGGCTATGGAAAGTAAACTTTTGGTTGGAGGAAAAAACATCATTGACCATACCAATGAACAGCAGAGAATGTTGGAACTGAAGAGGCAGGAGATTGCTGAGCAGGTAAGTGTAGTGAAGAAATTACCATAGCATACCTGTTATACAGTATCTACAGTATGTATTTCAAGGATCAGTATATGACACATGTGTGTAATAAACACTGCTAGGAGAGAATAGAACTGGAGATGCAACAGCTGATGTTTGAACAAGATGAAGAGACAATTGAACTGAAAGAGACGTTCTCCACCCTACAGCAAGAGGTGGAATTTAAGACCAAGAAGCTTAGAAAGGTGTGTAATGCCACAACTCACACACGGTACTCGCTGTATTACGTACTGACATATAAAATGGGCAAATTATTAAGTATTGATATTTAGGACCTTATTGTATCAAATATCATGGTATATGTTTTATGTGGCCGTTTCAGACATGACAAAGTACTTCCTTTAGTTAGTCTATTCAATGAGCCTGTGTTCAGTCAATAAAATCTTTGTTCTTCTTTGTCAGGTTGCAGTTTTGTAAATATTACTTTAGTTTTTGTTTTTAACATGCCAATATTTGATGCTTATAATTATCAAGAAGAACTTCAGACAGGATTTAAGACAGAAACAGAAAAACTATCTGTTTTTGTTTACATTTTTAGTGCTTTTTCATTGTAAAAGGGATAGTTTACCCAAAAGTCATCATTTACTCTCTCCTGCTATCCCAGATCCATCTTTCTTCTACAGAACATAAACAAAGATTTCTAGAAATATATTTCAGCTCTGTAGGTCCTTTCAATGCAAGTGAATGGCGACCAGACCTTTCAAGCTCTAAAAGCCACATAAAAGCAGCATAAAAGTAATCCATAAGACTCCAGTGGTTAAATCGATGTCTTAAGAAGCAATATGATAAGTGTGACTGTGAAACAGATCAATATTTAAGTTTTTTGTACTATAAGTCTCCACTTAGTGAAAGTTAAAGTGGAGATTTATAGTAAAAGGATTTAAATATTGATCTATTTCACATCCAAAGTGATTGCATAGCTTCAGAAGACATATATTAAACCACTGAAGTCATATGGATTACTTTTTTGATGCCTTTGTGTGATTTTTGGAGCTACAAAGTTCTAGCCACCATTCACTTGCATTGAGAGGACTGAAATATTATTTTGTGTTCAGCAGAACAGAAAGAAAGTCATACACATCTACGATGGCATGAGTGTGAGTAAATGATGTGAGAATTTTCAGTTTTGGGTGAATTAACCCTTTAATATAATGCCTTACACCCAAGCCAACATTGCATTGGTTGTTCATCTCACAGTTTTACAGTAAGCTGCAGTTTGTGAGGTCTGAGATTGGAGATATCATCAATGAACATGTCACAATGAGACAAGAACTGGAGCAGACAATGAATGAGCTGACAAGAGAGATGAAATTCAAGTATGTCCAACACCTGGCCTCATACTCTCAGAATTACTCAGAAAAATACTACAAAAACATACAATCCTTGTGCATGCATAGACATATGGAATGGTATTTGTGCCAAAAGCACTTCAGTTGTAGTACTTAAAATTGAATATGCTTTTTGAACTTGGATTACATTAATCTGAAATTTTGTAACCTGAATAAAACTTTTAACTGGAATTTGTGCCACATACAGTACATAGGAATTTCACATTTAATGTAATCCAAGTTAAAAATACATATTCAGTTTTAAGTAAACATTCAAATTAAAGTCCTTGTGGCACATATATCATACCAATAAAAAATGCATATTCAAAAATCAATGCCTAAAATTCTAAATCAGGTAGTGTTAGAAATCTAATTCCATATTTATGTTTATGTTGTTGTCTAAACACATCTTGTTCTTATTGCTTGTCCTTTTCTCCAGAAATCTTATAATCGAGAACTTCATTCCTCCTGAGGAAAAGAATAAGATTATAAATCGCCTTCATTTTGACAGTGAGGAAGACCAGTGGAGAGTCTTACCAATTCTCCCTTCAGAGACGTGTGTGAAAGAATAACACTGTCCCAAAAATTACAAGACATTTACGATGAATTGCTTCTCTTACAATGTTTAATTTTCTCCATTTTTCCAGTAACTCACCTCTTGTCAGGCAAAGGCCAACTTCAGTAGTGGGATACAAAAGACCACTTAGTCAGTATGCCGTGGCAACCGGATCTCCCTCAAGATACAGGGTTGGTATTGTGTAGAGAGAAGGAAATAAATTATATGTTGAGTGTTTTTGGAATAGTGTGCAACAATAATGATAATTTTTTTTAATGGATTATCTAGTAATAATTTTGTAACTTTTAAACTTTTTGTTTAAAAGTTTATCAGTTAGCAAAAAAAATAAAAATAAATTAAATAAAACAAGTCCACCTGTAATGGTAAAAATGGTAAAACACCTATCTGCTATTACTTTAAGGAATTATGGACACAGATGAACCCTTCATTCAATATTTGCTAAAAAGCATTGTTCCCCCCTCTTTCTTTTTGGCACAGGCTGAGAACATCATGCTTCTGGAACTTGACATGTCTCCACCTACCATGGTTCCTCTTGACCTTCAGAGGTCAGACATAAGGACCCAAGACTTGATCCGTGACTTTGGCCATTATAGAAAGAGGACGACCGCATCACGTGTCATGAAAGCCAGATCATGGTGAATAACTTGCAAGTTTCTCATCCACTATTGACAGTATTCATCTGCTACCCTTAATGCAAAAATTGTCAGCATTTAACCCTTATTTTTACCTTCCTCCTCCAGGTGCCAAGGACCAAGTCAATCTGCTTCTTCTTCAACAAGCTCTGGGGCACAATGTCCAGCCTCTACAATGGGGGCTTGTGCAGCATCCCAACAACCATGAGCATTAATCATGCAAGGAATATAAGCATAGAAAGCACTTTTAATTATTCTTTGCTCTTTTTAATGAGCTTTAAGCTAGTTTGTCTTTTGCATCACTCTGATTTAGCTTTGGATTTGCGCACGGATTTTAAGCACAATTGTCTCCTGTATACTTGAAAATGCTAGTGTATCCTGTTTAAGCTTGTCGTTTTTAAGTGATGCCATTCTTGAACAGAAATGCAAACAATAAATGTATCATGAATAAATAATCTCTCAATATGTGTATAAACTTTTACCTGCTCTATATACCACATATAAAGTTTAAGTATAGATTAAAATTAGAAGAAGTTTATAATTGACAAACAAATAAAGTAAGAATGTATGTTTTGTACATATTCAGGTTTGTACAGGAGATCAGCAGTTACAGAAATACTCAAACCAGCCCATCTGGCACCAACAATCATGCCATGGTCAAAATCACTGAGATACATTTTTCCCCATTCTGATGGTTGATGTGAACATTAACTGAAGCGCATGATTCATATCTGCATGATTTTATGCATTAAATTAATTGCTCTGATTAAATAATCGCATGAATATGTAGCTGTACCTAATAAAGTGGCCGGTGAGTGTATATATAAATGTATACATATAGTGGCCCCAACAGTTATTTGGAAACTCAAGCCACACTTAAAAGTTTAAGAATGTAATTGCATTAGATAACAAAATATCAAACCATCATTTGCAATCAAATGATGCGCTAAATTTTCTCAGATCTTCACTTTACTAAGCCATTTTTTAAATTACTTTTAACCAGCTGGTCCAAATGTCATATAAAAGGGTAGTTTACCCCAAAATTTTAATTCATCATTTACTCACCATCATTCCTTCCCAGATGTGTATGACTTTCTTTCTTCTGCTGAACACAAACAAAGATTTCTAGAAAAATATCTCAGCTCTGTTGGTCCATCCAATGCGTAATGAGTAAATGATGAGATAATATTTATTTATGGGTGAACTACCCCTTTAAGTGGAGGCATAAAGTCAGTTTCCCTCAAGTTCTCACTTTCCAAGCAGTGTAACCACAGGTGTAGCTCATAAGATTAACTTTGGACGAGTTAATTAATGTATGGACATGTTAATGTATAATTTTAAACCTAACAAACTTCTTTAAATAAACCCGTTTTGAATGTCAATATTTTGATATGCAATGTCATTCATACATTTTTAAGTGTTCCTTAAGTGCCCAAGTACTTAACGTAATTTTTTCCAATATTATGAGTATTTATTAATATTCAAGAATGCATGGTCGCCATATTGACCACGTTAATCTAACACTGAAACTATAGCTAAGATTAGAGCGACTTCTAAATGCCTTTAATACAGATGTATACTGTATACTATATATAGCTACTATGTACACGCTTGTGTAACTAATTGTACATGTTTATACAAATCAAAACAATGGCCTGAGGTTAGGTGGTTTCCCCTGGAGTCTGGACTGTCATTGTACAGTAGATGACGTTTCCCAGAAGGTCACGTGATAGGTGTCTTACAGTAAAACCCAATATGGCAGCAATGGTCGGTCTTGCACGGTAACTAAAGCCCCAACAACACTTTCTACAGCACCCTGTGAATATCGGGTCGATTTTGCGCAGACATGAGGGAAAGGCAGAAGAAGAAAAAGGGGAGGACGTGGGCAGAGGCCGCCAAAACGGTAAAACGAAAGACTTCTTGAGCGTTTGTTTGGCTTGTTTTCGCCCTGTGCTCACACTTGTACAACTGTGTTTATGAGTTCATGACCCGCTGGTGTAGGCGAAGTGTTGCGCATGTATTTTGGGGCCTGGTTTCGGCTGAAGCCACAAAAGTGCATTTAGATCAGCATACGTTAAAGAACGGCATGACGCGCTCATTGCGCGTTTTTCTGGATAATTACGTTCCATTTTGGAACTTTTTCATCCGGGTCGTGATTTGATGGAACTGTTTATTGACGTTCGTGCTGTCTGCTGCTAACGCAGCGCACTCATGTAGATTACTGACACTTCGCTGCTTAGTCTGTTAGCTTAGCTCACCTAAACCCAAACAACACAGTATTTTGTATTTAACCTAGCGAGGACACTTTAATATGATTTTTACTGTGAATTCGACCGTGTTTTCTGCCGTAAACTGTCACAATCAGCGACCGTTTAAGCTGGTCGTGTCGGCATAGTACAATGTTTGCTAGGCTTGTGTACTTTAGTCATAATTCATGTTGAATCAAGTCAAACTTCCCGCATAGCTCTTTCATAACTTCATGTAAACAATGTATTTGTTCTACGATATCCCTTCAAGATTCAACCGAAGCTCAAAATAACTTAACAGCTTCACGTTATGCATGTGTACCATGGTAATAAACTATAGGCTAATCAATAAGAACAATTAGAAGACGTCACATTTTTCATTCAAAGTTCATTGAAGCTCCTTTATTTGAATGAAAGATAGCACAAGCACATTTAAAGCAAAATAAGTTACAGTTGTACATGATAAAACAGTATGTGTAGGCCTACAGTGTTTGGTCTCTTTCTGGTGGTCAAACTCACCTTGATATCACATGTACGTCACCTAGAGGTCTGTTTGATGTGTGTGTTTTCATCTGGAGGACATTTGTTTTTTTTTTTGTTTTTTTTTAGAGCGTTTGCTCATCTGCAATAGGCCTATAAGTCTTTTCCTTGCCAATGTTAAAACGACATTCAGCAGATGTCTTGGAGACATTAATGAAGTAGAATGTTTATTAGATGTGATGCTTTCCAGATGAAACGCTCGATATGTACATGTGCTATCTAGGTTAGTAATTTATGTCCATTTTAAAATGAGTAAAGTATAGCATAATATGTTTGCAGATGCCAGTTGGTTTGATATTTTCTTGCAAATGAAAAAAATACTTTTTGTGGGAACTGTACAGCAGATGCATCACAATACACTGAGTTTCATACAAGCTGGATAAATGTGCTTTATTGATCCCTGAAGAAGAAAAATCCAGGCTGAATGAAATTAATGCTGGATGTTAGATCATGTCATCACCGAGACACGGCAGGGAAGAAACTGCTCTTGGGCCTTGATCCAGCCACTGACTTCATGCGTGGCTTAAAGCCACAGATCTCTGGAATGTCTGGAGTTTGTCTGCATTTCCAAAACTCCTAACACACAACAATGCAAACAGAACGTCTCATTGCATGTTCATCATGCAAGTGCAACCGCAGATATTTGCTTTTTCGTGCTGCACATTGCATACTTAGAAACTTGAGAATCTCCGGATGCAAGAATATTATCGCGAGTAATAATAACTACACTCTCGGAGACACCTTGAGTGACTTTAGAGAGTAGTGGGTATCTCACCCAAACTAACACGTTTTTTTTTTTTCTAACTAAGTAGTGGTTTCTAGTCAGAAGTAATGGTGGGCCTATGTATTGGGCGATAACTGCCCGATTGTCCAGCTAACAGAAGTGGTCATGTGGCCTAGTATAAGTTCAAAAATGTAATTACATTTTTGTCAATAGATCGTGCAGATGTTTTGTTTTAAATTATTTTTCTGTTGGAGTTTTGTGCAAATACGGTTTACAAAGTAAATAAATAAAATTCTGCTACTAAAATGTATGTAATTCTAATGGTAAAACAATGTAAAAATGCTCGAGTAAAAAATATGTTAATTGGTTAATGGGTAGATACCTTATACAGTGAAAATTATAATATATTTAACATGATAAAAATTGTAATAATGATATATTTAAGAAAATACATGTCATGTTTTATGGTAAAATATTGTAAATTTTTAGTTTAGATGTTAAAAGTATGATTTTACTGTATAATTTTATGGTAAACCTTTGTTAAATCTGTGGTGAAAAACAATAATTTGCCGTTCCCAGAAGTCCCTGCGTGAGCTATCACATTTCATTATATTTTATGGGAATAGTTATGTTTCCTCTTATTTTTAGTATCAGAATGTATATTGGTGTGTTCTGTGTCATACTTAATGTAGTATAGTTTAATGTATATTGCACTATTTTTGTGTCACATGTGTTACCCTGATGGTGTTTTGTGTTTGTGTGAGTAACACTGTGCACTTTCTGTACAAGTGTATTTGTCATAGCTTCTGGAAGGGCCACTGTTGATGAATTTTTAATTAGGGATGTTCACAAGTGGCCCATTACATTATATTTATGGGAATAGTTATTATTCTTATTTTTAATATCAGTTATGTACTTTTGGGTGTTCTGTGTTATATTTGATGTAGTTTAGTTAATGTTTATTGTATGATATTCATTTCACATGTGTTACCCTGATGGTGTTTGTGTGAGTGCAACATGTGTCTCTACATGTATATTGGTCATTGCTCCAGGAAGTGCCTCTATTGATGAACTTGGCATCATCATGCACCTTCTGTAATTACTACAGTGATTAATAATGCATTATAATGTGAAAAGCAGATGTTTACATCCTGTAAAGCCTGAAAAGTGTTTACCATATTTTTATGGTGAATTTCTGGCAACCACAGCTGCCAGTTATTTACTGTAAATTTAACAGGATTTTTTTTTTTTTTACAGTGTATTGATTATGACGACTTGGAAAATGTTTTTTTTTTTTTTTTTTAATCTAGATCTTGTTTTTATAAGTAGTGCTCAGTTTTTAATGATTAAAACAGGTTAAAAATTTGAATGTTGATTTTGAAAGCTGCCATGTTTCATGTAGAGTACTTGATTACAAAATTACTTGAAATGCCCATCCTTACTTTTAATCATCATTCATGTGGCATTTTGAAGTTACTATCAGGGACCGAAAATGGAACGAAAACGGAAACTGTGATTTCTTTTTTTTTTTGCAGAACGTAGCCAAAAAAGGAACTTAATTTTTAAATGTTGATATCCGCTTAATTTAATTTTTTGGAATTGCATAACTTCCTGTTGCCCCCCAAAATTAGGCTTTTCTATTTAGATTCTGAAGAAAACCGCTACATCACCATTTCTTTACCTTAATGCATGTTGCGGATGTAGACTTCTGTGACATGCTGAAGACCTTTTAGACTATATATAATTAACTTTATATAATTACGTCATATACATGCATGATTAATCAAGATACAAGTAAAAATATTGAGGTAAAAAGTAAACTTCTTAGTTCTTTTCAAGTCTTCACAGAATTATTGTTAGATTAGATGCATTGATGTTAGGGCTGGGATAAACGATTATTTTTTAAACGAGTAATCTAGCGATTATTTTTTCAATGCATCGGTTAATCTAACGATTCATTTTTCCAGTCCGATTCGATTTCGATTCGATTAATCGACTTGTGACAACACCTGTAATACCGGTTTCATCGGGGGTGGGGGTGTATAAAATGTAAAAAAAAAAATTGCGGGAGTTTGATTGACTGGCGATCTGATCAATCAATCATAATACGCCAATTTTGTCCGACAAAGTAGTCAGGAGAGAGAAGATTAACGTCGGTGGATTTGATTTTGAATAATGGATTGTAGGCTACTGTACTGACATCTTTCCGCGGTTAAAACAACAGTGCTTCTGATGTAGGCTACATTCATGTTTAGCCTATTTGATGCTATAAATTAACCAAGGAAAAGATGATCGGTTCACGAGCAACTTTAACTGAGGCAATCTGTCACGACGCATTAAAGAGCCACAAAATAGTAGGCCTATTTATGGTTTAATTTTCTTTGAATGACCAAATTTGAAAGTTGAGACTTTATTAAATGTTACCTGCTTGGTCCTGTCTGTCAGCGCGTTGTCAGTGTCCTCTATGAATTTTTCACGACATTCATAGTTATAAGCGCATTATTAATAGCTATAAGCGAAAACTTTAGGTGTTGACAACGTATTATAGCCTACTCCAACATCGAGTGCAAAGTGGGGAGTTGAAAAAAACTTACGGTGCTCTGTCATCTGCAGCTGCAACCGGTGGCGCCTCTTCAGATGCTGGTGCATTGCCGTGGTGCTAGAATGGAAGGCCATCTCCATTTTGCAAAGACGACATATCACGGAATTGTTTCCTTTTAAATTAAAGAATTCCCATACTTTAGAGGAACGAGTGCATGCCGCCTTGCACTTCTGATAGTCTGAGGAGCCACTCATGTTGCTACTAGTCGCCGGCGCCGCCATCTTTGTTTTGGGTCCGACGAATCGACGCGCATATTTTGCGTCGACGTATTTTTTGATGACGTCGACGCGTTGTGCCAGCCCTAATTGATATAGATTTGATGCTGCTGGGTTTTGACTGAGAAGCAGATCTGTAATTACAACAAATAATTAAAATAAAATAATAATTAAATAACTATTACATTCTTAAACTAAATTAATTCAGCTTGCATAAGATGATGTTTAGTCCAAACACGACCAAGCAGTTTGTGTGTGTGTGTGTGTGTGTGTGTGTGTGTGTGTGTGTGTGTGTGTGTGGCGTGTATTTATCACTTTGTGGGGACCAAATGTCCCCATAAGGATATTAAACCCCGAAATTTTTGACCTTGTGGGGACATTTTGTCGGTCCCCATGAGGAAAACAGCTTATAAATCATACTAAATTATGTTTTTTGAAAATGTAAAAATGCAGAAAGTTTTCTGTGAGGGTTAGGTTTAGGGGTAGGGTTAGGTTTAGGGGATAGAATATAAAGTTTGTACAGTATAAAAACCATTATGTCTGTGGAAAGTCCCCATAAAACATGGAAACACAACGTGTGTGTGTGTGTGTGTGTGTGTGTGTGTGTGTGTGTGTGTGTGTGTGTGTGTGTGTGTGTGTGCAGGAGAGAGAGAGATTTTGGCTAATAATTGATTTTAGATGACCAGATGTTTTTTTTTTTTGAGCATGTTTTTCCAGACCAGGTCCCTTTTTTTTTCTTGAGAGATCTGGTAACACTGTGATGGGTACATCACCCACCCTTGGCACAGAGTACTGGCATTTAAAAAAAAAAAGAAAAAAAAGAACACTGTTAACCATTCTTCAATTTCATTCTAACCGGTTACCAATTGGAAAGGAGTCAGCGGAGAGCTGGAACCGGAATTAAAAACATTAGTTTTTTTAGTCCCTGGTTTCTATGGTGATTAACAATACATTTGAATGTGAAAAGCAGACTTTTATAGTTTCAGAAGGTTAGTACTGTATCAAGTTTATATAATTTAATAATATAAACGGTAGTAAACTGTAAAATATACAAGCATCAAAATAACATCCCGTAAACCCTGAAAGATGGACACCGTATTTTTTTTTTCTGTAAATTTCTGGCAAAAACTGCTGCCAGTATTTTATTGTAAATTTAACAGATTTTTTTTACAGTGATAGATCTTCATAATATCGGCCACCGGCCTCTCTAATCTCCAGAGATATCTGTATTGGCATCAACTATTCAAAAACAACAAAAAAAATCAGTGCTAAACCATCGAAGTCTTTTTAAAAAGAGGGTTGTCTGCTACATTGAGGTCAACAAAATAATTTAAAGGCCTTGATATCTAACCAAATCACTTTTGAACAGACCATCAGATTCTACTTCATTGTTTGTTTGTGGTTGCTGCTAAAGTTTGAGTAAATACTGAGTTGTTTACTTGTTCCCGTAATACTCACAGGTTCTGGAGAAGTACCCGAACACACCGATGAGTCATAAAGAGATCCTGCAAGTTATTCAGAGAGAACGACTCAAGGAGATAAGGTGAGGCCATTTTCCAGATGTTTGTCCACATGTACAGATTCGTTATCAAATAATTAGTTTCTTTATTAAATACACTTTATTTATTCCAGTTCAGGTTATGTACCACATATACTTTTTTATTTTATTGTCTCAATATATTTTTACAAAGCCAATTTATTGCACCCTCATATCTAATTATCACATTTCTTTTTTGTTTAATTTCTCTGTTGTCTTCCAGAAGGTAAGCTTATACAGTAGTATAACCCCCCCACCCCTCCCAAACTTACTAAAATTCACTAGCCAATCCCTGTGTATGTTATTAACCTGTCCTCAGTTGACACAGCATGCAAGGGATTCTTTAAACCACAAGAGCGAGGACCTATGGCCATGACTTTTACCATAGTGCACGTCCTCTAAAATAGCTAGCGGCTAGTTTTGCTGTTGCCAGTTTTGCTTCCAATTGAAGATTCTCCAGAATATCTCCTGTACTGAATGTGTGACCCCTATTTATGCTTCTTAAAGAAAAAGTTAGCCCAGAGATAAAAATTCTGGCATTATTTACTCACCTTAATGGTGTTCAAAACCCAAATTACTTTATATCTTACACAGAACAGAAAAGGTGTTTTAATGAATACACCTGAATTCAATGGCAGTGAATAGTGCCTAACTTTGCTAGAAACAATGCAAGTTATCAAGTGAACATGAGCCACCGTGAACAAGCTTCTGTTATAGCACCTGTGAATATGCAACGAATGTCAAAATTGTCACTGAAAAATAACTTAAATGTTGAGTTGTTTTTCATATGCCTTCAGAAGACTTGTAAAATGATGCACGAGCAGCATGAATACTTTTAGGATACTTTAAAGCTTAAAACTTTACTTTAAATCTGCAGACTTTTAAGATTTAAAATGAGGCACTATCCACTTCTATTGTATTGAAAAACTGCTGGCAATATTCATTAAAACATTTCTTTTTGTGTTCCACGTAAAAAGGCATATGGGTTTGGAACGGCATGAAGATGTGTAAATTATGACAGAATTTTCATATTGGGTGAATTATTTTTTAAGCCCATTTTATTATCAGTTTGATTCTTGATTCAATATTAGTAAGATCAATAATGGAAAAGCTATTATAATTATCAGGGAAAACTAATTCACATGCAAATTATAATAAACATTTTATATCCTTAAATTTAATTTTAAACTAATTTATTTTGCATACAATTTCATAAATTAATGCAAATTTACTATGTCAACTATTACTTATCAGTTGGTAGCAAAAGATATATAAAATTCAGGCAGTAGGGTAACTGAATGCATGCTATTAAGAAAAAAAAAAAAAAACACGTACGGCACTTTTGCATGCAATATTGTTATTTTTGTTATAACGTTGATTTTGCCAGATCAAAATCCAAACCAAATATTTTAAAAACTTTAGACCACATTCAGTCAGATCTTTAGTAATGTAGCATGTTTACAATATGCTCTATATATTTATATGTATTCTCATGAAATTTTGTGAAATATGATCATTTGTTGCTGTTTCTCAGTTGTGTGAAAGTGGTGACAGTGATTAAACTTGCTGATTTTTCATTATTCAGTGGGACTTCCCCTCTTGCCTGTCTCAATGCCATGCTTCATTCAAACTCACGTGGAAGGGAAGGAATCTTCTATAAAGTCCCTGGTCGAATGGGAGTCTATACACTGAAGGTTGGTAAATAGTTCACACAAAAATCTTAGCAAATAACGACTTGTGAATAATGCCATAGCTCCAGCCAAAGTTTTTAACAGGTGCTAAGCCTGAGCACACGTTTTCCATTGCTTTGTTTAATTTCTAAAGTCTAGAGGGTTATGTTGTATAACACATTGGAAGTTTCTTGTGCTGATTATTGTACTAATTTATTTATTTATAAAAAAATGTCCCCTTTTCTCCCCAATTTGGAATGCCCAATTCCCAATGCGCTCCAAGTCCTCGTGGTGGCCTAGTGACTTAGTCCGGGTGGCGGAGGACGAACCTCAATTGCCTCCGCGTCTGACACTGTCAATCCACGCATCTTATCACGTGGCTTGTTGAGCGCGTTACCGCGGAGACCTAGCGCGTGTGGAGGCTTTACGTTATTCTCCACGGCATCCATGCACAACTCACCACGCACCCCACTGAGAGTGAGAACCACACATTATAGTGGCCACGAGGAGGTTACCCTATGTGACTCTGCCCTCCCTAGCAACCGGGTCAATTTAGTTGCTTAGGAGACCTGGCTGGAGTCACTCAGCACGCCCTGGATTCGAACTCTTGACTCCAGGAGTGTATTGCTCAAATTTATGATTGATTACATAATGTTATCATAATAGACCACACTTAATGAGATGATTTAAATATGCTAAATATGCATTGTATGGTCCAATTTATCTATACTATTTATTAATTAACATACCAACAGCAGAAGGACATTGCAGATGTGGTGAAGGAGCTGTCAGAAGAGGCCTCAGAGGACAGCAGTGATAACATGTCTGATACCCAATGCACAGAAAATAACAGCACCACCACCAACAGCAAAGATGGATGCAGAGGAAGGTGGAAAAGGAGAGGTAGCACATTTTCTTATGTCAGTACTGGCAAATCAAGAACTCTAAAGATATAATTTACCCAAAAATGAAATTCTGTCATCATTTACTCACCCTCATGACTTTCTTTCTTCTGTGGAACATAAAAGATGTTATGCAGAATGATAGTCTCATTCTATATGAATAAAGATGCAATGAGCAATGTGATTTCAACAGCTGGAAACGTAATTAAAATGTCATGGAACAACTTCTAGTTGTGCTGAGCTCTAAAATATTTAATCTGCTAACTACTGTTCTCATGTATTATTTTGTAAGTGAATTGGTCAAACTGGTTTGCAAATCATTCTGAATCAGTCTTGAATCAGAAATAATTTTTTGAATCCTTATCCAGTAATCTTAAACAACTGGAAAGGCCATGGAGAAGTCATGGGAATAAATCCAAAAGTGTGTGAATATTTACAAATGACTAAAAAGCTCTACAGTCAACAGTAAACTGGATGAGTTGGCTAGATCAGAAATCCTCACTAAATAATTAATGTCCATTATGATAGACTAGGATATTTGCATGATTTACAAGTATTTGTGTTTGTAATACCTTATCAAGTAGGCTACGAGATTTGTTTTACATTTTAAATTTAATTAGTGGTCGACTGATATGGCCGGTACCAATATCTACAGAGCAGGGTGGCCGATATATAGTACAGCCATGGCCAAAATTATTGGCAGCGACATACATTTTGTGTTTTGCAAAGTTTGCTGCTTCAGTAAGATTCAGCTGCTTTGTAGATAATTTTTTTCACATGTTTCTATGGTATATTGGAAAACAATGAAAACCATTTCATAAGTTTTAAAGGCTTTTATTGGCAAAAACATTCAATATATGCAAAGAGTCAATATTTACAGTGTTGACCCTTGTTCATAACCTCTGCAATTCACTCTGGCATGCTGGATATCAGCTTCTGGGCCAAATCCTGACTAATGGCGATCCATTCTTGCCTTATTAGTGCTCAGAGTTAATCACAATTTGTGGGCTTCTGCTTGTCCGCTCGCCTTTTGAGGATTGACCACAGGTTCTCAATGGGATTAAGATCCGGGGAGTTGCTTGGCCACGGAACCAAAATTTCAATGTAATGATCTCCGAGCCACTTCATTATCACTCTTGCCTTTTGACACGGTGCTCCATCATGCTGGAAAATACACGGATCATCATCAAATTGTTCCTGGATCTTTGAGAGAAGTTGCTCTTGCAGGACGTTTTGATACCATTCTTTATTTATGGCAGAGTTTTTGTGCAGAATTGTGAGAGAGCCCACTCCCTTAGATGAAAAGCAACCCCACACATGGATGGTCTCAGAATGCTTCACTGTTGGCACGACACAGGACTCATGGTAGCGTTCACCTTTTCGTCTCTGGATTATCAATTTTCCAGATGTCCCAAACAGTCGGAAGGGGGCTTCATCAGAGAAAATTACTTTGCACCAGTCTTCTGCTGTCCAATCCTTGTACTTCCTGCAGAATTTCAGTCTGTCCTTGATGTTTTTCTTGGAGAGAAGTGGCTTCTTTGCTGCCCTTCTTGACACCAGGCCATTGCCCAAAATTCTTTGCCTCACTGTGCAGGCAGATGCACTCACACCAACCTGCTGCCAATATTGAGCAAGCTCTGCACTGGTGGTGACATGATTCCATAGCTGACTCCTCAGGAGGAGACGGTCCTGGTGCTTGCTGGACATTCTGGGATGTCCTGAAGCCTTCACTGCAATTGAACCTCTCTCGTTGAAGTTCTTGGTGATCCTGTAAATGGTTCTTTCAGGTGCAATATTCTTTGCAGCAATTTTCTTGCATGTGAGGCCATTTTGATGCAAAGCGATGATGGCTGCATGTCTTTCTTTAGAGGTAACCATTGCTCACAAGAACACATTGATTGGAAGCACTTCTTCCCTCCTTTTATAGCCATCAGTCTGCTCTTATAATCCAATCAGAATGATAGATTGATTTCACCTGACTAGTACTCGTTCACACTTTCCCATGTGCTGCTGATATGATTAGTGAAATGATGTTAGCTGGTCATTTTGTGCCAAAAAACAGTGAAATTTGGGTTTTTGTGATAAAGTTCATTTTTTTGGCCAGTGAAGCTTTTTGCAATTATTTAAAATGCATGTGATCACTCTGCACAATAATCTCGAAACAATGTGAATCAACACCACAACAACTGAAGCAGAAAACTTTGCAAAACACAAAATGGATGTCACTGCAAATACTTTTGACCATGGCTGTACATAATGCAATTTTTTGTAGACAAAATTATCTGCAGATTTTGTAACGGACACTAGGTGGAATTACCCCTTCTGTTAATGTGCTTATTCCACACAGCAATTAGCACATGCCGATCATCTCAAAATGGCCAAATATCGGCTGATAAATCGGCCTGGCCAATATATCAGTTTGAAAGGTACAAGGAATATACATTTCAGTTAAATTTTGCAGTATGTAAATTTGATCAACTGATCAGTGTTAAAATTCATGACTCAAATCATTCACTGCTGGGCATAGAGTAATTTGTTGGCTCTTATACAGTATGCGACCTCACTTTTTAGGTGAGTTGTGCCCATATTATTCTTTGAATGCAAAACATCCTTTAAACAGGAAATTGTTCTTTTTTTCTTTTTTTGAGATTGATACCACTTCCTCATATATGTGAGAGCAGTGTGAAGCTAGCCAAACGCAGGCTTTACTCCAAGCCATCTTGCTGAATCTTTTAAAATACACTTTTGAGAATAATGCTCTCTAACGGAGTGAATTCATGCAGAAACAAGTACTGTAAGTACTTTTATCTTGATGTAGTGTTGGAAACGTGAGGATTGTTTTGTCATAGAGGAAGAAATAAACTCTGTAAAGACCAGGAAATAATCATCGCAGAGGCATCATATAATTCATGATAGCTATTTAGTTGGTTAGTTTGATCAAGTTATTCTCTTTGTGAAAATACTTCTATATATAAAACCTATATAGAAAATACTACATTAACTTTTTACAAACATGCTTTGATTACTGTATTTTTATGCTACTGTGAAATACTTTGTGGCTACATTGTTAATGGTTCTGACTCAATACAGTTTTGTTTTTAGCGCAACATATTGAAGAATTCAGTATACAGCGTGCAACCTATTATTAAAAAATCATGATTAGTCATGATCGAGTTAAATTAAAAGTAAAAGGATGTTTATAGATGTGCACATTTGTGTATGCAAACATGTTTGGCATGTGTATTTATGGGCTCTGATATGCAAAAATGGACATAATGTATTATTCTGATATGATTCTCAGTACCGGCGAAACTGCAGTCTCAGCCGTCCTCACCACAATCACGTTGTTCGTCTCCATCAGTTTCCAGCAGCAAACTTATCTCTCCATCACAGAAACACAGCAAGAGGGCCCTCAAACAGGTGTAGCATTCAAATCTCTTATAATTGTTCAAGTCAGTATCAGGGTATAAATAACAATTACTGTACAGCATTTGTGGCATAATGTTGATTACGACAAAAAATTATTTCTACTCGTCCCTTGTTTATTTTAACATTTATTTTGTGGTTACACTAATACATCAGATTGGAAGTGAATGTGGCCAGTTCATAATTATTACAGTTCACACTTTTTAAAGGTATAGCCACATCTGGGTAATGCTATATCCAATATTACAAATTTGTTGTCATGCTAACGGCACAGAGTAAACACTGTAATCTTGTAAAACACCATAATGCCAGTAAATTCTTGATTTTTTTCAGATATAATCATGTTAACACATATAATATTACGTCTTGTGGCTATACTTTGAATCACTTTTGTGTATTTTAATGTTTATGGACTGATCCCACCATTTGTATACTACTATAAATGCTATATATATATATATATATATATATATATATATATATATATATATATATATATATATATACTGGTGGCCAAAAGTTTGAAATAATGTACAGATTTTGCTGTTTCGGAAGGAAATTAGTATTGTAATTCACCAAAGCGGCATTCAAATGAACACAAAGTATAGTCAGGACATTACTGGTGTCAAGAACAGCACCATCACTATTTGAAAAAAGTCATTTTTGATCAAATCTAGACCCATTTCCAGCAGATATCACACCAACACCTTATCCTTGAGTAATCATGCTAAATTGCTAATTTGGTACTAGAACATCACTTGCCATTATATCAAACACAGTTGAAAACTATTTGATTCATTAAATGAATCTTAACATTGATTTTGTGTTTGTTTTTGAGTTGCTACATTATGCAATAGACTGGCATGTCTTAAGGTCATTATTAGGTCAAAAATGGCAAAAAAGAAACAACTTTCTCTAGAACTCGTCAGTCAATCATTGATTTGAAGAATGAAGGATATACAATGGATTGAAATTGCCAAAAAACTGAAGATTTCATACAAAGGTGTACACTACAGTCTTCAAAAACAAAAGACAACTGACTCTAACATGGTCAGAAAGAGATGTGGAAGGCCAGATGTACAACTAAACAAGAGGATAAGTACATCAGAGTCTCTAGTTTGAGAAATAGACGCCTCACATGTCCTCAGCTGACAGCTTCATTGAATTCTACCCGCTCAACACCAGTTTCATTTACATCAGTAAAGAGAAGACTCAGGAGGCCTTATGGGAAGAATTGCAAAGAAAAAAACACTTTTGAAACAGAAAAACAAAAAGAAAATGTTAGAGAGAGCAAAGAAACACAGACATTGGACAACAGATACTTGGAAAAGAGTGTTATGGATCTTAACCCCTTTGAGATTTTGTGGTATCAGCTAGACTGTAAGGTGTGTGAGAAGTTCCCGACAAGACAGCCACATGTTTTTTTTTTTTTGTTTACAAAATAATTTTCTATGGTAATCAACATTATGCCACAAATGGCATTTTTTGGCCCAGTTTGCTGGTTCCATCATTGAGCAAGTAGTCTTCCTCCAAGTTGGTGACATAACAGTATTCTATGGTATGTAATTGGTGGATGTATGGAAACTCTTCTAGGCACTGAAACAGCAGCAGCAGAGGAATCATCGGAGACAGTGTGGAATCCCCACAACCTCCAGCCCAAGGCTGCTCCTCAAGACTGTCAAAGACATGACTCATGATTCATCCTCCTCCAAATCATGTACATGCAGTATTTTGATGCTATTTTTACTGTTTGACCATGCACCCTTAGATCACATGACCACACATATAAATAATAGCTGCAATATACAATACCAGTCAGAAATTTGGACACACCTACCCTTTATTATTATAATTTCCACATTCAAAATAATCAAGTCACCAAAACTATTAAATAACACACATGGATTTTTATAAAAGGACAAGCCCTTCAAAGCCATGTTTTCATTATCGGGTCAAATAAGGGTGTGCTAGTGGCTGCCAGGGCCACTGTCACTTCCGGGGCTTCGTTATGCCTCCTTAGGGCTTTCTCTGGGCCAACGGCCAAGCCCCTGAGGCCCGCCGATTACCCTTGGGCAAAAGACCTTGACCTTGAGGTGGGGACAATGTCAAAGGTGGAGTTTCGCTGAGTTAGGTCAGAGGTTTCAGCACCAAGATACTCATTTCCCAATTTATCATATCTAGCTACCAGCTTACCTCAACAGATCAACGGAGAATGGAGAATAGTCAGTACTGTCAGTAGGTGAAATCAGGGCTCTTCTGAATATTTGGGCTGATGAAAATATGCAACATCAGATTGACGTGTCTGATGAAACAAACACTTGATTAAGTTTATTATTGCAGAACTTGCCAAGTTATGTATTCAATGAAAGACAATACAGTTTGGGGGAAATAACAATGTGGACACCGTACAAATCCATGTTAATTTCGAGGGCTAGTTAGTCTTTTGAGTCTGATACCTCAGCTTGAGTTTCCCTCGTGCTTGTGAAATGGGTACAGTGTGTGATATTGGCATCAGGATGTCCAGGGTTCCCACTTGTCTTTGAAAACCTTGAATTTTGCTATGCAGTTTTCTAGTCATGGATAATAAGAAAAATATATAAAATAAGTATAATAAAGCTGTTTGACTTTGTGGCTAACATGTTTGTTTTACATGTAAAAAAACATGATAACGATAGGGAGTCGGGATAGGTGTCAAATACACAATTTGTATAGTTTTGCAACTGACGGCAGCTGCACATTGTGGTACAATGTCAACGTTTGACTGTCATGAACAAAGCCCTGTCATGTACATTCTCTGCTCATCTGCTGTCATCTCTGCTTTGCTCTGACTAAATAGTTATAATATTGCTGTTGCGTTAACTACAAAAACATTTCAGTTGTAAAGTAAACCACAGACAACTGTCGATGGTCAGACTGCTGATTTTTTAAATATTTTTTTTCAAATTAGTTCAGAACTCAAGGTAGTATTGTGGTAATACGGACTTGTGCTTCGATACGAGTGGCAACCCTGGCTTTGAATTAAGGGCAGATTTTAGGGCAATGCTGTGGGGCCATTGGCCTGATGGTATGAGACTTTTGGCCCTGGCTGTCAAGTTGATAGCCCTGGTTCGCACTGACCCGATAGTGGAAAAGCAGCTAATGTCTCACCCCAACTTCCTCAACATATTTGTCTGCAAACTTTATTTTTTCACATTTAAGAATGTGTCTTTACAGTTCAAAAGGTCTGTAAGATCATGAGAAAAATTTAAAATCAATTGTGTCCATTTGACTGTTACTGTATATTTATATACATGCAGTACAAGTATAATATAAATCTGTCTATTGTAGCCTGGGAACCGAAACAGACAGAGCGCTGCCCTGCCAGTCCACATAACTCTACCTCCAGCTCATCCTCATCTGTCAAAGCAGATGTGTGCCACACGGCTGGAGCCCGGAAAGTGTCTCAGCACTCCAGTCGGCTTAGTGCCAGTGAGTACTTATATTTACTGATCGATGTCATTTATGTCAGTGCATGAGATGACGTAACTGATCCCAGCACCCTTGATTTGCAGGACAACTGAGGCGTACAAAGTGTGAGATAGATGTTGAGACCCCAGACTCCATCCTTGTCAACACCAACTTGCGAGCACTAATCAACAAACACACTTTCTCATTGTTGCCTACAGAATGTCAGCAGAAACTGTTGACAATGCTGCCAGAGGTTGATCAGCAGGTATAGAAATGCAGAAGAACTCTGCTCTGTGACATATATGACTTTGTTGATCATTCAACTATTAATTGTCATTGATGAATTGAATTATGATATCGATTGCTCACTCTTTGTTGCAGGCTAGTATGGATGGGGCATTGAAGGTGACCAGTTCTGCTTTGAACAATGAGTTCTTCACATCAGCAGCACAATCTTGGAAGGAGCGGCTGGCAGAGGGTATGATGTTGTCCTCCTCATGGTTAAAAAGTAGTTAAATTAACTTAAAGGTGCATTAAGTAATGTTTTATTTGGCTCTCTGACTGATATGACCATGGTGTTGTACTTTATACTGACACCTATTGGTGTGGATGCAACATCATGCAAAATCAAAAGTTTTTGGTTACCAATGCTATTGTAGATATACGGTATTCGGTGGGTCATGTGATCTCAACATTGAGTGGCCTGCACAATGTAAAATAATCAACTTTTTCTAGCCAATTGTATGACTACAGTCTTCTCATGTGTGTGTACATCACTTTAAAGAACTATACATTTATATACCAAACTACACAAAATTAGTTTAGATTTCTTTAGTGGTAAAACTTTTTTTCACCTATAAGAAGTAGATTTAATACATTTTCTGTGTGACTTATGCATGACTGCTTTGTGATCTCAGGTGACTTCACCCCTGAGCTGAGACTGAGAATGCGACAGGAAATTGAGAAAGAAAAGAAGGTGGAGCATTGGAAAGAGCATTTCTTTGAGAGCTACTATGGCGAACAGTAAGCCAGACACCTCACCTTATGGAAATTACTGAGAACAAAGCAGAAAGTAAATGGTCTAGGTAAAGCAAGCTGCCCATTAACCAACATGAATAATGATTATGGATTTTACAACTACTTACTTATGGGGCTATCACACTATAAGAACTATTAAAGGAATATTCCAAGTTCAATACAAGTTAAGCTCAATCGACAGCATTTGTGGCATAATGTTCATTACCACAAAATATTATTACTACTTGTAACTGCTTTTCTTAAAAAAAAAGAAGCAACAATTGTAGTTACAGTGAGGCACTTACAATGGAAGTGATTGGGTGCCCATTTTTGCCCATTCTTCTGTCAAAACTCATGTATTATTTGAGCAGTGAAGTTGTTTAAATCGTAATTTTTACAGTCATTTTAGGGTTTGTTGACATTACATTGTCATGGCAATGAAGTTATATAACTGGCTTTAACTTTACACAGAAAAAGTTGAAAAGTTTGGACCAGACTACAGTTACACCAGTGCAATGTACTCCTCTCTGGAGCTCATTGATCACTTCCAAGGACACAAGAGCACGTCCATAAAAGCCAATGTAAAATTCCATCGTATTCAATGTTCCCAGAGGCCATACAGAAAGTTCGTAGGGCCATTCACATTCTTTTGTTTTTCAAACACATATGTAAATTAAGCTAAAGGCGCCTTCTCACAAAGGTGAATTTTCATCGCGATTAACAGTTTGAAAAGAAAAAACGGATTCCCGTGGCACCTTTCACACCGGGAGAGAAAATTCATGCGGTGAATTATTTAATTTTTTTACGTGAGTGTGTTGATTTGTTTTCCTCTTCCGGCGATGAAATACCCCGACCAATAAAATATTAGATTCTGTTTACACATCAGACATGAAACGCTAAAGTAACTCTGGAAGAAGTCCGAAACCGGCAGTGATCTCTTAACATGTAAATTACATTGCTGCATCTCTGCCTTGCTTCACTTGTTAAAAAAAACATTCTGATCTAATGTGGATTGTCTTCATAATGAATACGATATTGCTGCATTTTTTCCTTTGAATCCCATCTAATCTTTCGTGAGATCTCATCACAATACTCCGATCAGCCACAACATTAAAACCACCTGCCTAACATTGTGTAGGTCAGTGTTTCCCAACCACTGTGCTAGTGTGCCGTGAAAGATTGTCACGTGTGCCGTGGAAAATTATAAAATTCCACAAAATAAATAATTGCTTGAAAAAAATATATAATTTCTGGGATCCAAATCCTCACCTTACTGAGAAATTCTCAATTTTGAAACCATAATCGGTCACTTTTGTGATTGTTCAGAGCAATGATTCATGTGTAAATGTGTCTGATATTTATACGCGTTAAGGATCTTTCACATGTCTCACGTCAGCGCTGCAGAATACATTGAAGACTATGAAGTGACTTTACACCAAGGTGTTTTTCACACACGTATTTGCTTCACCAGTAATGTCTTTGAGAGACATGAAATATTTAAAAACTGTTCAAATTAGTGGAGAGACATTGAATGTCTCATAATTTCTTTTAATTAAATATGACCTTATCGTTTAGGAATATCAGAGACCCCAGTTATTGAAATAATTTAAATTCACCAAGAAAACGCTTAGACCTGAACATAAACAAGTCTTTTTATTGCTTTCTGCTATCAAAGCATCTGCAAGCTTTTTTTCTCTCTTCCAAATACATATTTTCAGTGTTTATTGTACACACCTCCCCCTTTTTTTTACGACCCTGTCCATCAAAATGACGGACGATGAGAAAGTCTAACGCAAGCATTGTATGTGATTTATTTAAAAACAAAAAGTTTTTGCATAGTCGAATTTCAAACATTACAAGTAAACACACTACTAAGACGGATAGAAAATATGGACAAGTTCTTGAAAAGGAAAAAAAAGGACGATGGTTAGCCTATGTGGGATAGTGGTGTGCCGTACAATTTTTTTAGTCATAAAAAGTATACATTGGCAGAATAATGGTTGGGAAACACTGTTGTAGGTCCAAATAGCATTCTGAGATGATTTTCTTCTCATCACAATTTTACAGAGTGGCTATCCGAGTTACCGTTGACTTTGTCAGTCTCTCTTATCAACAAGACATTTCCAACCACAGAACTGCTGCTCACTGGATGTTTTTTGTTTTTCGCACCATTCTGAGTAAACTCTAGACACTGTTGTGTGTGAAAATCCAAGGAGATCAGCAGGTACAGAAATACTCTGTGGACAGAAACGCCTTGTTGATGAGAGAGGTTAATAGAGAATGGGCAGACCGGTTTGAACTGACAAAGTCTATGGTAACTCAGATAACCACTCTGTAAAATTGTGGTGAGAAGAATATCTGGGTTGGTGCTGTTTTGGCAGCACGAGGGGGACCTACACAATATTAGGCAGATGGTTGTAATGTTGTGGCTAATTGGTGTATGATGTATATTGCAGCATCTATGCATTTGTATCACTTTTATAAACAACTTTATGGATTTAACTTGGCTTTTTGTTCACCAAATAAAAACGATTAGCGCACTATATACTTGCATAGTTGTCTTTGTATCAAAATGCCTTTGTATGCCAAAGATGTGGCGATTTGTTCACAAAATTATGAATAGTTATTGCTGTGCTATCATCAGTCATTCACAGGTGTGCTGTCATTAACAGTTTTAAAATATCTTTTATTTCTTGCATAATACTTGTCTTGACGTGTTTAGATGTCGTCAAGTTTAGTTCGTTACTGAACATTTAAAACATCCAGTGATATTAAACTAATCTAAATACAACAAGTAGATGTGCATGGCAGAAACATATTGACAACATTAGTTTTAATTAGAGGTGTAAAAAATTATTGTTGTATGATACATAAACACATTATAGTGTAATTATAACCAAGCAGCATAACACTGAGAGCTGCAAAACAGTCTCCTCTGCGGTGAGGGGGTGCTGAGCGCTCAAAGGAAAAGCAGAGTAACGTCTACAGTACATCAGTACAGAATTATGGCAAACGGCAAGTAGATTGTAGCGTTACAGCTTGTCGAATTTGCCAAACAATGCAATGTCATGTCCCGACACTAAAGTGCAGTAAACATGTTGTTTTTTACGCTCACATCACCATGGAAATCGGTGGATTTGTGAGGCAGAAACAGCAGCAGCAAAGTTGCATTTAACATCCAGCCTCTCCCAGACGACACTGAGCATGCCACTGAGCAAGACACTCGCAAGTAACAAAATCAAGCTTATTCAAAAATCGGACAACCTAAGAAACCCGCGATTTCATGACACTTATTATTCTCTGCTTTTGACATTTGAAATGTTAAAGGGTATGAGCACAACACTTGCGCACATTATGTGCCGGTAATAACGGCAGTAATGTTTATGATTCAAAAGACATTTATGTTGAATCCTTGAATGATTTTGAGCAAAACATTTGTGGGCACTGTTTTTGTTTTTTAAATCGTATCTTATCGTGAGGCTCTGCATAACATCGTATCGTGAAATTTGTGTGTCAGCATGTGAAGTGTCAAGTTTGTGAAGTGTCTCAAATGTTTTCTTTCTCGTTAATCAAATCAACAACAAACTCGTCATCACTGCTGCAGCTTGTAGAGAAAACCGTTTTCTTTTTTCGATCGACTCGCTATAGAACTCCCTTCCTTGTCTTTTGTACTGTGATTCCAAAGTTGTTTCGCAAAGTTGTCAAGTAAATTTTCTTATCCATGATAGGCAGAGGGTGGACCAGCTCAAAGGTGCATTGGTTTTGATGTGAATGGCCTATTTCATGGCTTACTTTTTAAAAGGCCTTAACACTTGAAAATGTATGGAAAAGATAGTGGGCTGTTGCCTTAATGCATCATGTGCAATGTTTTACGGTGCTATTTTTGTATTTATTTATGTCTCGACCTGTTTTTCATTCCAGTTCTGGCCTAAGTATAGAGGAATCCAGAGAACTGACAGATGCTGCTGACAATCCTGAACCAGCTAAATGCACAGTGCAACCAGACAAGCCAGAGATCGTTAAAGAGTCACAGAAGGTACACCAGGTGATAGAGGTCAGTCACAGAGAGTTGAGATCCAGAGATGTGAAGACAGCAGTAACACATCCTTCCCCTGAAGAGCCAATCAAACTTCCAGCTCCAGAACATCCACAGTTGTCCTTAGAGACAAGGAATGAAGAACCAGAACAATTTATTGAAGAGTCATCTGTTCAGAAAGCAGTAGGGCCCAAACTAGAGGGTGAAAAAACACTAGAAAATGAGATCAAGTGTAAGAACCCAACACCACCTTTGGAAGCAGTGGTCACTTGTTTGACAATAAAGGAGACACAGGCAACTAAAATTGAAATCCCTGTGTCTGAGGTTAAACAGACATTAACAGAGAGGAATCGGGCAGAATCTCCAATGCTTGCTGTTACATCTGAGCATCTGAAAAGGAAGGGCTCTAGTGAACAGGAAACTGAGCTCATAACAGAGAAGAAGCCCCGTGTCACTCCACCAGACGTGTCATCCCCAGTTACAGCTAAAGAAACAGTAGAACAGAGAGTACCTCCTCTCAAAGTATGTTTATTTTATGTTTATATCTCATTTTAGTGGTGCTTGCTCATACTGGATTGTGCTAAACCCTGTTTACACCTGGTATTAAGCTGCGTCTTAATGTATCTTTTTTGACCACTTGTATTCCGATTATGAGGGGAGGGTGCTTAGAGAGTCCAGGGGCAGTTTGTTACTCCATGATTAGAGTGTGTTTCTGTTAACACCTATCTTTAGCGTCAACCCGTTCAAATGGATCACACAAACTGCATAGGGGTAAACAAGGCCCAATTATTAAACTTTGCTGTCCCACTTCACTGTGCTACGGACATGAATGATACCTTAAATGATGTGGCTTGATGAGGAGAAGTGTGCTATAAATTTTCTAAACAATTAGACTTACCATCCAAGCGTTTGGCCTGGTGAATGCTAAAGCTTGCTTATATGACAAAAAAACATAGACTTACATTGAAGGAATTTCTCAAGCCATATCTAGGGAACAGAATAGCATAGAGATTTGGGTATGGGTTCTTTTGATTTTGGCCAGTAAGCAACTAACGATCAAAAACCACTAAATTAAAACCATTCAAACACCCTAGCGATGCCCTGGCAACCACCCACAACACCCTAGTATCCTGGTGGCAAGTTTTGTATGGGCAAGCACTACTCATATTTTCTTAAGAAAATATAAAAGTCTATTTTTGACTGCAGCATTTCTATTATTGTATAAATTGTACAGTATATTAATTTGTTGAGATTAAATGCTAACTACAGTGGAATTTTGCCTCTTATAGAAACACTTAAACTCTCTACATTTTTCCAGATCTCAGTTTTACGAATTCTCTCTGCCCCTGCTGTTATTGAGCCAGTATCCCCAAGGACTCCTGTGCCCTTGACACCACCTAGCATTCGTCCCGGTCGTACCGGTGCTCGTACTCTAGCTGACATTAAGGCAAAAGCCCAGTTAGCGCGAGCACAGCGTGCCGCAGCGGCAGCAGCTGGGTCATCTTCCTCAAGGGGAGCCAGTTCAGTTGGAAGAACCTCCACACCCTCTCCAGCTCTGTCTTTTTCTGAGGAGTTTTCACCAACAAGCAGCAGAAGCCAATCTGTGTCACCCATAAAGCTGAGCTCTGGGTCTCCTGAGGGCACAGGGGGACTTTCACAAACTTCTCCTTCCTCGGGCTTTACTGGACACATAGAAACTGGTTTTGCTCAAGGCTTCAGTGCAAGCCAGGTTCTTTTAAAAGACAATAGCTCTTTGATGGGGTCTCAAACCACTCCGAGTATGTTGAACCCTACGGTGATGGATCAACATAGCTTTCTCAGTGGTGGTGGAGTGCTAACACCTATAAGTCAGGAAGGAAAACTAACAGTCTCAAACGCAGTTGCACAAAACCAGAGACCACAGCAGACAGCTTTGTCAGGAGCATCAATGACTAAGACTAGCTCTTCAATCCCAACAAATAATCCTCTGGTCACCCAGCTTCTTCAGGGCAAAGATGTTCCCCTTGAAAAGATCCTTCCAAAGCCATTAGCCAAAATGGAGGTTCAATCTTTTTCCATTTCCGACCAAGATAAAGGTAACCATGGTACCACCACTGTTGGGTTAAAACAAGAGGACCCTACAAACAAAATAGATATCAGCAGATTTGGGCACCACATTTCTGCTGGTCCATCTACAATGCAAGTCAGATCTGCGGTAAGTGGGGACAAGCTGGTTAAAAGCACTCAGGACCCAATCTTCCACCCACTAAGGCCCAAATGTGAGCCGAAACACACTAGCTTAAGCAAACAACCCTCCCATTTTCAATCCTATCAACTAGGGCTCCTTGACTGCATCCAGGACCAAAGTATCCACCTTGGTATTTTTGGACGGAAGAGGACGTCCAAGCCAGCTATGACAGGACACTACCTCCTCAATGTCTCCACATATGGTAGAGGATCTGAGAGTAGCAAATGGCCACATCTGTCTGGTAATAAAAGCACAGCCGTCTCCAAATTGAAGCCCTTGAAGAAAGAGAAAATGGAAGTAGAGGAGCATGTGAAAGAAAGGGCAGAATTTGATGGAGGGACTCATACCTCCTCTCAAGAACACCTGAATTCACCAAGGGTCAAAGTGGAACAGAAAGGGTATTGCATAACAGAACCAGACGAGGTGTTGGCACCACAGCCCTGTTCTGATATAAAGTCTGAATCTCCATCTCAGAGCTGTTTATCCAAAAAAGAAAAAGTCAACACTAGAACCAAAGAAACATGCTCAAGAACGCAGCTTGATGTCTGTATACAGGGTAAAACAGAGCCATATCAGTTAAACGACTGCCGCCAACACATGTACCTGTCTCAGAAATCACATAATGGACAAGAACTTGTAATAGGCCCTCAGTATGGTGGCACCATCAGCATGTCTGTCCCTCAAGTATTGAACCACAGCATGGCTGACACTCTAACCTCTCCTACAGTGGCCTGCAGTGGTGACAGTGATGTGGCTGGTGGAGGTATGATGTCCTTTTCTGTCACTGTTACCGCTATACCTGCCGGTCACCTGCTGGATCAGAGTAATCAGGGCGAGACCTCACCCGAGCAAGCCTTCATAGAAACTTCAGGAATGGAGGATGTCCAGTCAAAGTGCTACTGTCGGCTAAAGGCCATGATTATGTGCAAAGGTTGTGGCGCCTTTTGTCATGATGATTGCATTGGTCCATCCAAACTATGTGTCTCCTGTTTGGTGGTACGGTAATGGTCATTATTGCAGGGCTTTAAATACAACATTGAGAATTATAGGTGAAGTGTGTAATTTTTGTCTATGTCAAAATACTTTCTCCTATCTCAGCATGATATGAAGAGAGGACCATAAAGTAAGCCATTTGTATGGTTTTATTCCTCTGAGAGGTGTAAGCACTATGGCTCTCTTGCACTTTTTAGCATCCTGACCAATCTGACATAGCAACGCTGGCTCAACCAATTGCCATTTGTTTGGGGCTTGAATAGTCCCTAACCCAATTGTTCTTCTTCTGAACAAAATGTGGCATATAACTTGTCATGTCATCAAAAACAATTCTGTATACTTGGCATTGAAAAGTAAACAGAGTGATCATATCTCTGAATAAGAACGCTATAGAGACTTGGTCATGGGCTTATTTGGCTCAGCCCTCAACACCATAGAGACATGGGGACTCTTTTGACTTGGGGCAGTGTACTGAGGCCTTTTGTGGATTGAGGGCCTTTGTGGACATCTTGTAGCCCTTGAGGGCCTCTGGGAGCCCTAGCAATATCTTGCCACCAGAGTGAGCACTTTTAACTTGAGGCAGTGTACTGATGCTGTTTGTGGGTCCCTTGATGCCCTTGTTGGCCCCTGGGGGCCCTAGCCATATTGCACTAACATAACCTTGTAGAGACATGTGAGACATGTGGGCTCTTTTGACTTAGGGCAGTGTCCTGAGGCCCTTGGTGGGACTTTGTGGTGGCGAGTTTCCCACAGCAAGCACCAATGTCTTTTTTCAGAAAATGTACATATCTAGTAATTTTTGCAATTCTGTTTGATGCAAGTGGTTCAGAAATTACACACTTCACCTTTAAATTACATCACTGCAGTGAGGGTTAACCAAAATGTTGATGTCAGAACAGCAGTGATGCTCTTGCATTGGTAACCACTTGTTGCCATTTGAGAGGCATGCTGTTGTGCTGTTACAGTTTTTCTTTACAGCACTTACACATTTAGCACGATAGAAGATGAGGTATGTATGTGTGCAATGTCAAGTAATACTTCCTCTCAGTGAGTACCTTGTTTTAGATTCAAAACTCCTATTCAATAGTGGCAATATTTAATGCTTGATTTTGTTTTCCTGTTATATTTTTGTAACAATTTTAGAAATGGAAATCATTGTACTACTATTTTTGTAGATGTAAAAATCATTATTATGCCCCTCAATTTTTAAAGAGTACTTTATCACAGTACACTAGCTTGCTGGATTAGTAACAGGTAACATCAAATATGCTTTGCCTGTACTGCAAAGCTGTTTTTTTTTTGGCTAGTTTAAGCCATTGTGACACAAGCAAAGAACCACACAACTGAAATACCAGTTACTTTG